>NW_027510272.1:2535357-2848928 GCF_048772815.1 Callospermophilus lateralis
GGTGCCAAGGTAGAGAGGTCACAGCAGGGGAAGTTAGGAATCACACCTGGCTGTCACAGGGAAACAGATGTGGCTTCCACAACAGCTTCACAAAGCACAAACAGCAACCTGCCTCAGTGGAAGGGAATGGGAACAGGCATGGGTTCCCTTTTCTTGTGACCTGGAGACAGCAAGTGTTTGAACATCCTGTGGGCTAAGGCCTAACCTTACACTAACCTGCCTCCCTCAGAGCAGCACTGGTGCTCAAGTGCACATAGTGGTCTAGGCAGGGCCTTGAAAGCTCTGAAACCACAAACCTGGGTTTGAAGACCAGCTCTCCTGCCCGCTGAAGTCCTGAGCAAATATCTCTGTGGCCAGAGTCTGTTCCCTGACTGCAAACCCAGGGTCCTCAGGCTCAACCCTCAGAGCCTAAGTGACTGACACTCACAACCAGCTTAGGAGGTAAAGTGCTGAGCAGAGTAATGTGCTCCTTGAACCCATGCAAAGCTCAGGGAAGTGATGTGGACCTCACAGCAGACTCAGGGGCAGGCAGGAGAACTGAAGCACCCTGAACCAAGATTGCAGAACCCACTCACCTCAAGGATAAAAGGCAGCACTGGGATGAAGGTGCCGGTGCTCTCTGACAGCAGTGTTAAGGCACGCACACAGTGCATGCGCAGGGGGTAGAAGCGGGCAGTAGGGACCAGCCTGGGAGGGGCAAGGCGGGAAGGGGCAGAGGCTGGTTAAGTCATCACTCAACACCAGTTTTGGCTACCCACTGCCTCTGAACCCCCAGGAGGGCCTTCCTGTCACTCCAGCCAGGTGAGGAGTCACAATGCCCACAGAAAGTAGCATCACACTCCCCCAAACAGAACAGGGTACCTACCACAAAACACTTTGAACTTGGTACTGGTCTAAGCATCTGCTTCCTTCCTCAGCGATGGGATCAGAGGAACACCCATGCAGCTTTCATATTCACTACACTTTAACACGGGTGGGGGCTGTTCATTCCTGGCTCCCTTTCTTCCCCATTCCCTGCTTTCAGGGCTCCCTCCCCTGGACCTCCACCTTCCCTCCTAGTCTAATCGCCAAAGCTCAGGAGGATGCTTTTCAGGACAAAGATGCCCCCTCCTGGTCAGACTGGCACAAAGCACCTCACAAGAAACCAAAAAGGCCTTCACACTGTTGCCCTCAGAGCACAGAGTACTCTGCAGCGAACTTGACTGCAAGCCCAACAGGGATTGCCAAGACCCAAAGACCCTGGACACAACATTACTGGCCAAAAACTTGCCCGATGAACTCACTTGATGCAGCCAATGACCACCTGTGAGAGGGGATAGAGCAGAGGCTGAAGGGCTTCGCTGGAGCCAAGGGTACTCAAGACACAGCACCACAAGTAGAGGCAGTGGACATACTGCCAGTTGTACACTGACTGGTACGTGTCCTGGTCAGAGCAGAGTTTGCCTGAGTGTCAGCACCCAGGACAGTAGCCAAGTGTGCCCCCTCCCCAGTGTGCCCACCCATCACATCCACCAAGGTGCTAGGCCTGGATTCAAGGAGGCCCCCAGGCCCTCTGCTGATCAGGCTCCCAAGTCTGGAGGGATGGCTGTGTGCAACTTTTTGCCCATAGTCATGGCACTGCGCAGGTGGATGGTGAGCTGGCGGATATAGAGGAAGGCGTACTGGTAGGAGATGCTGGGATCCAGGGCAAGCAGTTCAGTCAATGTCCGTTGCATGAAGTTGATGAGGGGCAGAGTGCCTGGAGAGGGGAACTTGCAGTTCCTCACATACGTGATATACATTTGCTGCCAGAGAGACTCCAGTCAGAAGCACCCGAAAACCCACTACCTGGCTCCAAGCCATCTGCCAACACCTAGACATTTCTCCTGGAACTGCTGCCTCAAGCAGGAACTACAGCCAAGCCAATGGCTGCAGACCCCCTTGCACAGACCCCCAACTCCTCAGGATTCTGATGCTGCTCAGCCCCATGCATATGCCCAAGCATATGCTTGTCAGACTTACACAGTCTAAGGTATGCAGAGGGACCCTGCAGGGAAGGTATGTGGTGAGGGGTAGGGAGTGAGTTAAGTCCTGCTGCACGCTGGGCCAGTATGAGGGTTTCAGAGGGTCCCTGCACACAGATGGGGCCCCCTAGGTCTGGAGTTGGACAGCAGGGTTTGGATGCTGGCTGTGACCTCAGACCTATTCTATTCTTCCTGTAGGAAGTTCTCAACCACTCACAAGATGTTCCCCCTTGGGGACGGTTATCTGAAGCAAAGTCGAGGTAGAGCCCAGAAGGCTGAGGGTTCCTGTGTCTGTCAGCACTCCTACATTCTTGGTGAGGAATGGGATCTAGGGACCTTAGTCTGCCCTGAGCTATGATGCCAGGGCCCAGCTATGGGCACTGACCAAAAAGGCAGCCTGTTAGGCCCTCAGGCTGATTCCCAAGACAGATTCAGGGCCCACACTATCTTCAGGACAGGGCTCAAGAAGATGTCCTTCTTGTGCTGGCAGATTCTAATGAGGACCAGGAAAGCCAGCACCCGCAAAGACTCCTCACCCGTGCTCCATAGGACCACCATTTTCTGAAAAGGGAATATGTCACTGTCTGCCCCAGCCTTCTCACCCAGGAACCCCTAGACCCAGCACATGCCTCCCCTCCCTAAGCCAAGCCAGAGGCTCCTGTGTTACTGCTTGAAGACAGCCCTTCCCAAAACACATCAGGAGAAGCTGGTAGCAAAATAGTAAGAGGCACCAAAACACAGAACACAGTATGTCATGCCCTGTAGAGGCAAGACCGTGACAACTTGCCTTTACCATTAGGTGTGCATGAGAATGTATAATGAATCCAGCTCTCAAAACTTGTTAGGACACAGATGCCTGAGTGCAACCTGTTCTCACATCACCGAGTTATGCTGGCCTGCCTGGGTCAGGGGATGCCCTAGATGAGGTACCCAGGTGGAAGAGGGCTGGAAAGGAGCTGGCCAGAAGCCAGTGTAGGTGCAGGTGACAATTCTGCCCTGAACAGGAATGGGATGTATTTGTGGGGTGGCTGTGTGCACCACCAGCCACACCAACAGAGCGTGATGGGCCTGCTTACCTTGAGCAACATGCGACACTGCTTGGGGAAGGTTAGGTAGTAAGGCACAAGGCTGCTGATGTGCTGCAGGACAGCCGCTGACACAGTAGCTTCTGCCAGAGAGGTCACCAGCTAGGGAAGCAGAAGGGGGCTGTGAGGCACTATCTTACTGAGTCTGAGGCACAAAAAACACTGGACCACCCAATATGGCAAGGGCCCCGACTGTGATCTGGGCTTCCATGCTCCTTCCCCTCAGGAACAGCACCTGCATGACTGCACTTAGGTATGCCTTGATGTCCACACGGAGTCTCCTCCAGAGTGCACTGCTGGACGGCTGCAGCATCCTGCAGAAACCAAACACATCCCCATTCCTGCAGCTTAGACTCAAGGCTGCCTCTGTGAGTCTCAGACCATACCTTGCCCTGAGAAGACTTCCCACCTCTCTCCACAAAATGCTGAGGGGCTTTGTGCAGCTGACAGACACAGCTGCCCACCCCCCAGTAAAGCAGCACCAGCCCTTCCCAAAGACCACCCACCCAGCCAAAGCAGAGCAACTGCCCTCTGATATACTGAGTCCTATTCTTCCCAGAAGGGCCAAGCCCCAGTTGCATCCCTCATACACCAGCCTCCTCTGGGTTCCCTTGGCCCCGTCACACCACAACCCTCAGCAGCACTCAGGACCTTTGGACCTAACCAGGCACCACTCACTGGTGCAGACTGGTGGCTCTGGCCCCTACGCACTGGGAAGAAGACCCAACCATGCACATTCACAAACATTTTTCCCTAAAACTCTGGACCCTTAAATCTTCTGGACTGAACATCTGACAACAAAAGCCGGGTTCCTGTAAGTTTCTTGATGTTCACAGAAATTGGCTAAACACACCAAGGACCAAAGGCAGGGCCCTGAGAGTTTTCCATTCAGCTCCCTTTTGGCATTTCAGTCAGCATCAGCTGTGGATCCCCTATTGCTGCTCCCCAAGGTCCAGTTGCATGGACCACTTGTCTTGTTGCCTGCTCATCTCACTGCTTTGTCCTCCACCCTCCTCACCTGACCCCTTCAGTCTACACTGCCTACACACACATGAACACTCTCATGCTCTAGTGAAGGTATTCCTACAACCCCTCATGATGCTGACAGCCCAGTGGAGCCTTTCTGCTTTCTTTCAAAGCTGTCCTGACAGAAGTTGGATTTCCAAACCCTGGGAAAATTTAAGATTAAAACCAAGCACACGCTGGGCACAGTGGTGCATGCCTGTAATCCCAGCGTCTCAGAAGGTGAAGGCAGGAGGATCATAAGTTCAAAGCCAACCTGAGAAATAGTAAGGCGTTAGGCAACTCAGTGAGACCCTGTCTCTAAATATAAAAATAAGGCTGGGGTTGTGGCTCAGTGGTTAAGCACCCGAGTTCAACACCCAATACCAAAAAAAAAAAAAAAAAACAAGCACACACCATGCTCTCAAGAAATTCTCAGCATAGAATTTCTTTTCTGGAAGAAAAAGGCAAGGAGTGGGGCCACCCCCACTGGCAAGAGTACATCCCCCAAAGGCCTCTTTTGCTCTTCCTTCTCAGGAGCCCCCAAAGTCTGCCATGGCTCTGTCCTAGGTGGGCCAAGGCCCTGGGGACAGTGTCCTCTCTTGCAGAGCAGAGCTCTGATCACCCTATTTCTCTCACCTGCTGGTATCCTTTGGGGCCTTTCCAAATAGCAGCTTAGGTAGGTATCCAAAGAGATCTCTGATGCAGAAGGTGACAAGAGCGTTGAACACTGTGAGGAAGGGACACAGATGTCACTCACAGGAGAGCACGTAAGCCAGCCTGACCCGCCCTGTAGACCCTGCTCACCAGTGCTGTCTGTAACCTGAAACCTGCAGGCCTCAACACCTTCCTGGTCTCCTTGGATGGTAGCAACAGCTGCTCTGAATGCCTGCACCACTTCATGAAACAGCTTGGGAGTGAGGTGCTGAAGGAGCAAGAGATCAATAACTCTGGGGGAGCAGGAGGTTGCACAAGGCAGAGCAAGAAATAACTGACTCCAAGAACCTGCTCCTGAGAGAAAAGAGATCCTTCCCCACAACCTCAGAAATAGGGCAGAGGTAGGGGCGGCACCACTAAGCCGTGTTCTGGCAACTAAAATAGAGACAAGTCTATAATCCTCCTGGAAAGGGAATGAGCCCAGCTCAGGAGCCCCAGGGGAAAAGTCTGAAAGTCCTGAGTTGGAGGAGCAAGCTTGCTATCTCACCAGCCATGTGATGATGCTGCACCATGCTGTTGTACTTCCCACCTCCAGAACTCTGAGCCAAGTAAACACCTTTTCTTTCTTTTCTTTCCTTTCTTCCTCTCTCCCTCCCTCCTTCCCTTCCCTCCCCTTGCTCTTTCTTTCTTATTTTCCTAGTGCTGGGGGATTGAGCCCAGAGTCCATACATGCTAGGCAGGCACTCTATTACTGAGCTACATTCCTAGGACTAAATATCTTTTCTTTACGAACTATCTGTTGGCATCCCACTATAAAGCAAGAGAAACTACACCAAGACACACCTAACAGATACACCCACAATGGCTTTACTTCAGGGAGCAGAGCCCCTGAGAGAAAAGCTGAACTATGACTGAAGAATCCCAACCAGGGCTTCCTAGCACTCTACACATGTGGACATTGTGTGCTGTTCAGAGAAGGGCTCTTCCCACCTGTACAGCCATGAGCACCTCAATGAGACAAGGGAGAGACTCCGGCCTGTGGTGGGGTCCAGCTGCTCAGACCACACTCCTTCTTCTCACCTTTGCAGACTGCTTCCATTTCTCCACCATGGCTAGGGTCACAGGAACAGACTCATTCTTCTTCTGCTGAGGTCCTCCAGGGACTCTGTCCCCATCCTCTCCTCCGTCTTCTTCTTCGCTTGCTTCCTACACCAGATACAGAAGAGTCATGCTGGGGGAGGGTGTAGAAGCCACAGGTGCCCTGCTGGACAGGTCTGTGCTATCCTCACCTCCAGTGCACCTGGCAAGGAGTGAAACTGCTCCTCTTCCTCCTCAGAGATGTCTGAGTCACTAAAGTTTAGCAGGCTCTGGTCATTGTCTTGCAAGAACTTGTAGAATTCTGGATCTTTTTCCTTCAGCCGAGAGAGCTGGTCCTTGTGCTCAGAGGCACTGCCTTTATGCCTACTGAGAAGGCAGGAGTCAGTAAGCCAGTGAAAAACCAGCAGGGGGTTGGCTTCTTGTCTGCATAGCCACTTGTGGGCCTCCTCAGAGAGACCACAGGGTTATTCTGCTCCCTGCACAGCAGCCATCAACAACAAGCAGGAGGTTTCCCACAATGTTAAGTTTTCAGAAAACATAACTCTCTTCTGAACTCCTGTAACCAGAAGCCTCTCCCCGTTGCTTTATCTCTAGCACACAGACACTCAACCTGGGCTCTCCCCAGACTTGCTGTGCTGGCACCATGCTCTATTGCAGTCCCCACAAAAGACCTGTCCCTAGAACTCATCAACAACATCTTCAAAACCACCAAAGTCACCTTGCAAACCACCACATCTCTCAACTCTCAATCACCATAATGGCCTCTCCATTCCCACCCTCCTCACCTATGATCCTTTTTGGCACAGAAACCGGAGTGACCTTTTCCCTCTTTTAAAAAATGTCACAGGATGTTGCTTCACAGCTCTCGCTCTGAGGAAACTTCCCATTTTACTGGGTGATCTAACCTGATTCTTCATCACCCACCCTCTGGGTGCATCTTCAACTACTTTCCCACTTCTCCTACCAGTCACCCCTTCCTCATGGGTTCCCACTTCAAGACCTTCTCCGTTCCTGCTGTACTGTCCACACAGCCTACCCCTTCGGGCTGTCACTCAAAACTCAGGCTGTCGCCCTCCCAAGTTTGGCCACTTGGCATCCGCTTTGTTACTGTAGTTAGCCATAAGGAAGATGGCCTGGCTTCATGTCTTCGGACAATGCTGCCACAACCCTGGGTGCTTCTTCCAGAACCACCCACTAGTATGGCTGAGAGGCAGCCCTTGGCTCCTCCATCACTCCAAGACAGCTTTGGCTCTTGCCACCACAACCACAGCCTGCCAAGGCAGGCCAACACAGGCTGTGGACACTCAGGTGTTTGGTCAGGAACTAAAACCTGCACCAGGCAACGGAGCAGACCACTGTGATCCCCTTCAGGGGCTGAGCGTATGGTGGGTGGTGGGCGTATGGCGGTGGGAGCCATGATCAAAGGCTCCCAGGAGCCTTGTTGTGCTCAACTGCCCATCAGGGGAGTCTTGTCCCCTTCCCTACCCAGTGCATCCTCAAGTGCCACAGGTTTAGGTCCCTCCCACTCCAGCCAGAGAGAATTCCTCTCCATGCCACCCACCCCTTGATTTGGTTTAGGCCAGGCCAAGGTGGGGTTAGTAGGAAGATTCCATCCAGTCATAATAACATTCAGTTTGATGTCACTCAAATTCTAAAGCTGACTAAACTGTTCAAACAGCTTTTATGGCCTATATTGGTCTTTGTGTCCCTTGCCTTTTGTTTGAGTGACTCAGTCCTTTCCCTGCCCTTGTGCTCTCCCTATTTCCTACCTTCCTTGCTTCCTTCCTCCCTTCCTGGTTTTTCTCCTTTTCTTCTTCCTTCTTTTCTACCTCCCTCCATCCCTCCAACTTTGCCTTCCTCCCTTCCAACTTTCTCTCTCCCTTCCCTCCCTTTTCTTTTCTTGCAAGTGTTTGGGGTGAAAGTCCATGGCAGGCCAGCCCCAAGCTAGGCAAGGTCACTGCCACTGAGCTACAACATCCCCAGACCTGCTGCCACTTCCTATGCAAGTAATTTGAATTATCTCTAAAGAGAAACTCTCACATTAGTCTACTTTCAAAGTAATTTCAGAAGAGTTGCTAACGTGGGCATAAATCAGTTATGACAAGTCATTTTTGAAAAGCACAGCACAGCTAATGTTCCTCAAAAGAAGGAGTTGAAAACTTTAGTTGGTTTTCAGGTCAGCATTTCTAGACTAGTACAAACCCTCCTAATCCTGATCTCTCCTTAGTCCTATGATTTCTTTAAGTGTCCCCTTTGCTCCTGTTCATGGAGTCATGTGTACAGAAATTATACCTGGTTCTATTGAACTCTACTTAATTCTTTCTCACCTCTGTGCTCCTTTTGCCAAGTCACTCCTCAACACTTACTGTAACCCTTTAAATTTTTGGTTCATTTTCATTTAAAAAACTCTTTCAAAAATTGAACCATTTCGCATGCAGATACAGTCTTCTTGATCTGCTATTAATCCCACACTACTGACATTGTAAGTTATTGAAATGTACACTTCCAGACCGTTTTCAGATTTTTGATTTCTGTATATCTATCTGTCTATCTATTTACAAACATAACATGGTATTCTGAAAGTATCGTTCTGCTTTTGGAGCTCCTCATTGTGTTTTTCAGAAGCAGGCCTATTACACAGAGATGAATCCATGTTACCTAGATTGAGTTCAGGAATGAAACACAAAACGTCTATAGATCTGTACTGTGCAGAGCATTTATTAATTGTAAGACAATGCAGAAAACGTGTTCTTTGTCATTGAAGAGTTTAAAGACTCTAAGAGGAGTCAAGAAAAGTGCAAGTGAAATGACAGAATTACCACATGACAACATTCCAGAACTGCAAACTAAAATGACATGGAAGAAAGAGAGGAGTAACATATGATTAATCCAAAAGGACAAGAGGTGGGTAGCTCTTCCCTAAAATAAATTAGATTGCCAGGTGTGTGATACAAATAGAGATGTGCTGAAAAGATACTGGAGGAGACAGATGTGTCCCTTACCAGTCCTCTAAGATGACTTAAACCTTCACCATTAATCTAACCATGAACTATTTGTTTAGGTAGAAAATATTTGTCACCAAATTACATGGGTGACAATATAAGCATCTTCCTTTCTAAGTTTTTTTAATTTGTTTTTTGGCCATTTGAAATATGATTGTTTCCTGGAAGAGGTAACCGAGAAAACCATTATCTAATGCTAACATGGAGTTATAATCCACTCCTTCCTCTCCTCTCTAATGTCTCATTTCACTACAAAATTACAAAAGCTGGGAAGAAAAATAAGAGTTCATATTTTTGATAGAGTATGATTGAACAATAGACAAATACAGATTTTGAAACTTAAGATGGACATTTAGCCATGGGTCAATATGAAGTTGATTCATATTGTAAGATTGGGCAAACTTCTGAAGAAGATCAATGTTAAGAGAAAGGAGAAAGGAACAAGAAATTAATTCCTGGAAAATCCTGAAGGGTGGTGTAAAAAAAGAAACCAGAGAAAGAGTATTAGAGGGAGAAATAATAAAAGACATGAACACTATGAAATTTGTATTAGAGATTTTTTAAAAGTTCTATTTGTGGTCAAAGGGTCTGTGTATGGGATGATGTAACTCAAATGAAGTGTTCTGCTAAATTCCTCTTGATTCTTTTGTGGGTCAGGTAGGTTTTGATATTAAGCAGGCTAAATGGTTCCAATTTTTCTTTTCTGGGAATTAAATAAACCAGAGCTGCTTTTTTGACTGTTTATAAGAAGAAAATGAGCTGCCAAGACACAGTTAATAATATTGTATATGTTTGAATTTGCCATGGTGGAACTTTTAACAAGCCCTTGCGTGACATCTTGTTTTTCATACCCTGAGCCAAATAACTTCCCAAATTTCTTATTCTTAAAATGGTTCATAAGTATAAGCTGATAGCCAAGTTATAGCATTAGCCGAGAAACATTGCAATCCAGTCACTAGAACAAACTGAAGTTGCTTTAAGTGATTTTTGCCTCCTTACTCATTAAAATGAACCACACTAACCCAATCTTTTTATTTATGTGGAAGTAGCTAAAGGCTAAAGGTGTTTAAATTTATCAACATGAGTTTATATAGAACTTGACTTGAAGAAAAACATCATTTTGGGATGCTGTCCAAGAACACAGAGCCTATATGAAGAGACAGAAATCAAGGAATTAAGAAGCAGCAGAAGAAAGTTTATACAGTCCTGCAACTCTTAAATTCCCATTATCTAAGTGTTTCAGAGGTCAATACACTAAAGGATGACATGTACTGCTATTCCCTTTTATCCCTTGCCAACTGCCAACTGTTATGAACATCCTTTCTCTTGAATAAGGATGAGCAATTATAGGAACCTAAGTAGCCACTACCAATTGATCCCAGTTACCATGTTATTTGAAAATGTCTTTCCAAACCCAACACATTTAAATTTGTTCAGAAAAGGAATTCAAATGAGACTATTGTTATTTCAGAATAGTAGATAACCATAGTTCTATAAGTCCATAATTATGAAGAATGACACACTATGACCTATTGGTATCTACCATCTATATCTACCAATTGATCTATCTATTCAACTGTTCCCTCATTCATTGTTTTTTGTTAAATTTTTCCTTAGTACAGGCTCTTAGGAGATGTTGCTTTAGAAAGGGCTTTAAATTGTCATTTTGGATTTCACTCAAATTATTAATCATAATGAGTAAACTCTATAAAGGATACCTAATTACGCCTGTGATGACAGTATATCACCTCTCTTGCAGTCATTTGCCAATTTTTCCTTTAATCCATCTAACCTGTAGCTTTGTCTAAGGCTGGCTCCTCTGACTCCTGAAAGGGAAAGCAGAACAGAGCGGTCATGTGGTCCACAAGCATGTGACAGGATGTAGGAAGATGATTAGCAAGTAACTTAAAAGTATGGCATTTGCTGGTAAGTGGATGAAACTGAAGAATATCATGCTAAGCAAAATAAGCCAATCCCCCCAAAAAACAAAGGCCAAATGTTTTTTTGATATGTATATGCTAATTCACAATGGGGGTGAGGGTTAGAGAAGAATAGAGGTACTTTAAGTAGAGGGGAATTAAAAGAGGGGAGTGGTAAGAAGGATAGTAGCATGAACCAAACATTATTACCCTATGTACACATATAACTATACAACTGGTGGGTCTCCATTATATGTGATGTATCAAAGTGCAATCTACTGTCATGTATAACTGATTAAAATAAATTTTAAAATTTTTTTTTAGAAAGTATGCTGTGAAAGCAAAGTTCAGAAAGCATCAATTTTTTTAGGGGACCAAGCCTTCATGGAAGAGATGTTTTCTAGAGGAATAAGACTGAAGGTTCTTCAGCTACGGAGAAAAAAAAAGGGGGGGGGGTGGTATTTTCCCACAGTATTTAAAAGGCCCATGGGATGAGGAGGTGGTTAATGAAGTCAAGGTTTTATGTAAGACCAGATGTGAAATGACTTTGGAAGCCAAAATAAGTGTTTGAGTTTTTATATATAGGTAAAAATGAGTCAGTAGAGGTTTCAGAAGCCAGGCATTGGATACATGATCAGATTTGGAGTGGGGTGAGTGTAAACTTACTCTCTTTGTCAATTTTACTTTTTCTTACTTTTTCTTTGATTATCAGAAATTATTTATTTATCTTTGAATGATACTATATAGATAAATGATAAGGAAAATAAAAATCATCTGCAGTTTTGTCTTCTGAGGGATAAACACATTTTGATGGCTAACAAAAGGTACTTTTTTCAAGAATTGGAATAAGTATAAATATATCCATTATGTGTGTATTGCATTTGTAACTATGCTTTTCAAGTAATCACATTATTCATGTTGTAATCTGACAATATACTACAAATGTCTTCCCAGTAAATTCAGAACATTTTTAATTTTTTTTAGTATCATAAGTGCTGTTAAGGTGATAGTCTTTGCATTTATATTTTTACATATTTACATATTTAGGATGAATTCACAGAAATAGAATCAATGGATTTTGGAGTTTCCATATTTTTAACTAAAATGATCCCATTTTCTATTTCTTAATGCTTCATCCTTTTGCATCCTTATTAACATTTATGGGCATGTATATTCCTCCAATGTCTGTGGTATTTGGTGTTATTATCATTAAATCCTTAACTATTTCAAAATCTCATTGTAATTTTATTTTGTACATTTTGATTACTCCTGAGGCTAAAGGTTTTTATATTTCTCAGTCATTTGTTTTAAATCTTTGAGGAGTTTATTTATCGCTTCCTTTTTATTTCAGTATTCTTTCCTTTTCTAGCTGCAAGAATGTTTTTAAAATTAGGGGAGTAAACTTTCAGAGGCAATATATATTTCAAGTGTTCTTCCAAGTTTCATTCTTCTTTATGATGTTAAGTACAACATTTAATTTTTAGGTAGTAAAATCCATCAAAGTGTTTTTAACTTAGTGATTCTGTTTATAATGACGAAAATTTTGATGAGTGATATGACAAAGTACTTTGAGCAATCGTCCTCACATCATTCCTTGGAAATCAGTCTTTCCTTATGAAAAAAGGAAAGTGACCTTTATCACATTTTAAATGACTAAAGTCAGTATAGCAGAATGGGTAAATCCACTGGATTTAGTATCTAAGAAAATCAGTTTTCACCACTTTGACCTGTTCAGTTCTTAGCTTTACTTAAGGGAAAAGATGAAAACAGTGCTAGATTATTGTCTTAAATAAGATAATACAATTAAAGTATTTGCTCAATGTTTGGTTCACAATAATCAATAGATGACAGCATTGCTATTTTTATGTGAGGGTGTGGCTCTGGGTTGTTTATTACTTTCATAAAGTAGTATAATCCGTTTTTGCACGCATGTCATAGTTTTTGTTGTTGCTGCTGGGTTTTTTTTTGTTTGTTTGTTTTTTTGTTTTTTGTTTTTTTCCTCAGCTGTTGTTTATTAACATACACGTACACTATGGCAACAGGGCAGGAGGTGGGTTTAACAGTGAATAAAATGGAAGGTGGATGGTGGAGTCTGTTTTGAGTGATGTTTGAGTGCAGTGCCAGAGCAGGAGAACACAGGTGGGAATGCAAGAGACTGAGGGGCTGGAGAAGTAAGCAAGGGTCAAGGCCAGAGTTAAGTGAACTGGAATTGATTAAACTGAAACTACTTACCCATGCCCTCAGTCCTTTACTGTAGTTGGCAATGTCCTGACCCAGGCCCGTGTTGGGAGTTCTCTGAGTATACATTTTCTGCAGGAATTGAACAGAGCACACAAAGGAAAGAAAGCTATCATGCTCTCACAGAAAGTTCTAGGAGCCTTAACTCCTATATTCCTCCACTGGCCCTTGCCTGGATGGAGCCACATGATGAGTATGTTAGTGAGCTTCTCATCACTATGACCAAAATACCCAAAAAGAAAGACTTAGAGGAGGGAAAGTTTACTTTGGCTTATAATTTCAGAGGTCTCAGTCCATAGTCAGCTAACTCCATTGTTCTGGGTCCCAGATGAGACGGAGTGATGTGACAGAAGGGCATGGTGGAACAATGGGGCTCTGCTCATGATGCTGGGAAGGAGTGGTTGGGGGTAGGGAAGATGAACCTTTCCAGGGCATGGCCCCAGTGACCCACCTGCCTCTCCACCATATTGCCCAAGAGTTACACAGTAGTCCTTTCAAACTAGGATAGACGGGTTACGTGATAGCTCTCACAATCCAGTGTTTTTAACTATGAATGTTCTTACATGACACAGGAGCCTTTGGGGGACACCTTATATCCAAATCATAACAATGAGCTCCCTAAAGTCTGGGCTGAACTATATGTCATAATTTGAATATGACTTGTTCCCTCTAAAACTCACTTGAAATGTAATTCCCATTATGAGACATTAAGTGGAGAGACCAGGTGGGACCTTTAAGAGGTGATCAGAGTTCTGCACTCATGAAGAGACTCATTAATTCACATAATTAATAGGTTAGTAGGTTGATGGATTATGGATTATTAATGGATTACTAAAAACTAGTTTCATTAGGGCACTTGTTTATTCTCCCTTGTTTCTTATGTGATACCTTCTGCTACTTGGGGACCCCACCAACCAAAAAAGCCATCACTGGATCTGGCTACTCCACCCTAGCCCAGTACCATGAGCCAAATAAACCATCTCTTCATTATAACTTACTCAGTCTGTGGTATTTTATTACTAACAACAGAAAGTGGTCCAATACCTTATGAAGAAGAGCTAAAACTGACATGAGTCACAGTAGTGTTAATCTTCTTTGGTGTCTTAACCCACCGCAGATATTGCTGGCCTAGTGGATGACTGGAGTGAGGATATGGGACAGAAGCTAGACGAGGGCTCAGGTCTGTCACAGCACAGGCACTGCACAAAAGGTGTTGGTGAAGGCAAATCCAGGGCATCTCCCCATCAGCACAACATCCACATCTTACTTCTTGAAAAAGCCCCTGGCCTTGCCAAAATTCAAGATAGCATTCACCCAGAGGGCCACACCTGCATCCCAGGTCTCCTGGAATTGGTCCTTACACATCACAGGGAAGGTGCTGTGGTACAAGTAGGCCTGGTGAGCTGACTGGTGATTCCATATCACAGCAATGATGGGCGCATATGGGTGGTATTTGACTACCTAGTAAGTGAACCTGCCAAACTTGATGAGGATGATCAGAACCCCACTGCATCACTTGAAGGAAGTCTCCGTGGTGGTATCATCTGTGGGACTGCTAGTAATGGGCACCACAAGGTAGAGCTTCTCAATCAAAAGTGGGGGCCTCTATATCCTTCCCTACCCCACATCTATATCCTGCCCTATCCCAAAATTCAGATCCTGGATAATCTTTTCTAAGCATGTTAAAACAAATTTAGACACAACAAGAAATAACAGGGCTTTATTAAAACTGTTTCAGATCCTAGCCCAAATAAAAGATTAGTCCTACGGCCCATTCCCTAAGCCACTAGCAGCATGACCAAATAGCACTTGGAAAAAATCTTCAATGGATCTTAGAAGTGAGTATAATATAATAAAACCTTGAGGAAAAGAAAGCATAAACTACTTACACTGAACCTACATTGGCCGTGGATGTGAAGGCAGGACAACGTGAAGTGGGCACAGTGTGGGGATAGGAGGATAACCTACCAGGAGAAGTGCTTGCTGCTTGTTGGTTGGTTAGTTTTGCAAACAGAGCACAGTGAGTCTTGATGGCTAGTTTTCAACATGCATAAAAGGAAGGTGGAACAGGGATTTCTGGTTTGTTTGTTTCTTTGTTGGTTTAGCCTGAAACTATCAGTTAAAATAAACCCCTCTTATCTTTTCTCTCTCCTCCATCCTCTGCTCCATTTCCAAATTCAGGAAGTCTCAGTATTCTTCACAGCAGGCAGAAACATAGGACACCTGGGAAGGCTCACACCCTTCTTACTGCCCAAGAAGCCACCATTCTCCACCTTGTCACCAGGAAGACAGCACTTTTCTTCATCTTACTAGAAATAGGTCCCTCATCCAAATAGACCTTGCTGTCCACTTCTTGTCTAGCCACAGAATGTTCTGGTCATACTTCCCATGTAGGCATTATCCAGAGTGATCTTGAGAGCAGCTCTCTTCAGATCCATTTTCATGATGTCACTGCCCTTAATGAGCTCAGTTGGGATTTCAGGTCCTTTAATGTCCAAAGCCACAGCAATTGGTTGATGGAGAATGGGGTCAAAAAACAAAGCTCTCTGTGGATGAGCACACATTCATGATCATCTCTGCATGGCACTCATAAGTCCAAGGGACTAGTCAGACAACCCACATTCATTCCAGACTTAATCATTTCCTTTCATCTCCACTGTTTGGGAAGCTGGGATGATGGTACAATGATGCCAATGTTCTGGACCGTGAGTCAACATCCAGGCAGCACATGTGCTCCGTGAGCATGTGAGCTGTAACCATGTGCAGCCACTGGGTCTGAATGGAGGCAGCCCAGCTTCATTATGAGTCTTCTGAGGTTTTCTGGCATGGTCCAGCTCTGCCTTCACTGCAAATACAGCTAGGAAGCTCCGGAGCCCTCACTCCTATACCGATAGTTTTAATTGTCTTGTAGTTTTAAGTTCTTTAAAATATCTAATAGAAGATTTTTATTCAATCACTTGAAAATATTTGTTGGGTGCCTTCTACATGCCTGAAATGGTTAGTATCTACAGGTATGTGATTGAGCAACTCAGTACCTAATCAATTAAGCCTACAATCATCTTAACATTTATCAAGAACATTTAAAAACATCCTTAGCTTTTCACTTGGTTTTGAAGACACTTTGCTCTAATAGCAACATATGTTTAGCATCTTTCATTGAGTCTAGTTTACATTTACTGATGACTAGTTTCATTCATTGTTAATGTTTAGTTTATTAATTTCAGTCTCAAGAGGGAATTTTTCCATATACTTTGGATAATATTCTTGAGCATACCTTATAAGATTGGAATCCTGTCCTTTGGTTGGATATATAAGATAGTAATTTAAAAACACTTGAGTTATATCACTTTATGTATAATACAAAGCAAATGTGTTTGCTGATAGATTTCTGAAAAGAGGAAATTATTTCCCATCTGATTCAAATGTATAATATGTCAAGGTCATTGTGCTGCCATGTGTAACTAATTAAAACAAATAAAAAATTTAAAAATAACTCATTTTATGTATTATAATCCCTTTACTCTCTAAAATCTCCAAAATCTGTCATAATTGCCCTCCTAGGTGCTGATACCAGGAACATCAATGGGAGTAAGGAAGTGTGCCGCAGTCTCTGGCTGGGCACAAATCACGAGTCTCCACACAGCTTGTAGATTCAAACAGCAATTCTTTATTCCCGAACTCACACCGGCCGTCTACAAACACGTTCTGGGGAAATCCACGTTCTCTGCCCAAATCCACATTCTGCCCAAATCCACACTCTGCCCAAATCCACTACTGGGCTTCTGTCTCCCCAAATATACTGTCTGACCCTAAGAACTCAAGAGGAACTCAGCAGCAGGATACGCCCTATTCTAAAGGGGGAACACCCTAATCTCCTATTATGCTAAACCGCCCTATTCTAAAGGGGGAACACCCTAAACACGGATCCGCCCTGGTCCTTGAGCAAGGTCAGCTTACATGCAATGTCCTGCAAAATGTCCTATTTCCATGAGTCCTTCCACTAAAGAAACATGGGGGTACGCTGGCAAGGAAATTGTCATACCTACTTGGCTGATGGCTCCCAGCAGAAGTGCCCTAACCAAAGGACATGAATAAATTACTTCCATGATAATTAGTTTATTTCCCTTTTTAATTTTTATAATTCTTTATAAAGAATTGATTACCCATCTGCTATTATGTTCTGTCCTACAGTCACTTATTAGCTCTTTCATTGCCTTTATCCTTATGGTTTCTTTAAAAAAAATTTTATATTGTATATAGTACTTGATTTTCATTAAGAAATAAAGCTTAGGGACATATGTGGATTCCTGTGAGGATGGCATTCTAGGCAGAAAAAAATGGGAAGTGACTGATTGAAGTGGATAAGGAGAAGAAAGGAGGAGAAAAGACAGGAGAAAGATCACTGAGGACCTTAAAGCGCATTAATCAGACATTTTTTAGTGTGTATTTTTAATAACACTATATAAAACCTAGAAAATATGGGGAAAAAAAAGGTCTGGATTCTCCCTCCTGTTGTGCAGTCTTATCTGTCTCCAATCTGTCTTTGCTTAATGTCAGACACCAGAAAAACAACATGTTGCTTTGAAAGAAGTTTTTCTTGAATCATAAAGCTATGGAAATGTATTTAAATTTTTTAAAAAAATTATGTGTTAGTAGGTTTTATTCACTTTCATAGGACAATAAACCCAATACAAAGAGTTTAAGGAGGAAAGGTATGTAATTGTCTTTTCTAACTCTAAAATTCAGATTTTGACTTCTACTACAGTTTAATTGGGAACTAAACGATTTCACTTGAACCTTCTCTTTCTGTTCATCCATCATGCTGCTCTACTATTAGATTTTATGCCTTCCCTCTGTGGAGATGGCTGCCCTTACTACAGACTTAGATTGCCTCTCAATCAAATCCAACGGGAGAAGACCAAGGGACTCTGGGAAGTCTCAGCCTCTTACTAATTTTAATCATGTCACAAAGAAATTTATGGGATTATTTATAAATGACAATAGCTAAAAATGTAATATACTTATTTCCAGCATGAATTATATGCCTCCATCCAGTGTAGGTTACTGAAGGACTCTCCAAGTGGTACTGGAAGTAGAATAAATTGATAACAGAGAATAAACAACTCAGGAAATATCCATTCATTTGGCTACCCCATCTTCCCACCCATATACCTTTCAAAAGTGTCTCTGTCTACGTTATATACATGTGTCATGTTCCACAGATTCATGCCTTTTCTCCTCTCCCAAAGAAATAGCATTCAAGGTCTTACTCATTTTCTATACCCAAGAAAAGGGTTGTATGTAGCTCAGTGGTTGAACACTTGCCCAGCATGTACAAGGCCTTGGGTTCAATCCCCAACACAAAACAAAAACATGAACCTTTTTTATTCACAACTCTAAATCAAAGATATCTGTTAAATGTACAGTCCTCTCAATCAGACTTATGTCTAATTCCTCTGGGCCCACAGAACAAATACTACATAGCACAATTAATCAATCCCCAAATCTCATTCAATGCATATTTTTTTTTCCTAAGCTGTCATTTGGGGAAGACAAGATAAAATTGTTGCTAGTACAAAAACAACTGCCATATTTTATATGACAGGTAGAAAAAAAACTTGACTTAGAAGTAAAATATATTTCAGAGAATATTTCTTTTTTTATTGATAAGAAAATGGTTAAAGGCAGATTAGTAGACCACTTTTTCTTGGTGGGGATAAGAGAGGGCATGAATGACTTCTGGCAGATCTCCTTGTATACAGAGATTCTGTACCTGCAAAGTGCTATAGTGGAATATTTTGGATCAATTGTTCTTGTTGTAAGGAAACTTTAAAATCTGGACTTTGCCTGTACCAGTTCTTTGTTTCTATCCTTTGAATTATTAGTCAAGGTTGATGTCAGGTAATATCTATGGTTTAGGTGGCACTGCTTCGACCCTTCAGTCTCTTAAGTTAACACAGTTGTTTTTCATGATCATATCTGTTATACATCCTATAATGTTTATCAGTGTACTTCTTTTAACTCCAGGTTCTGGAGTTTGAGAAGTATTTCAAGATTTGAGCTATCTTAACATCTTTTTTTGTAAGATTTTGGATTTCTCTAGCAGCACGATTTATTCAAATTCTCGACATAGTTTTTATCTATTTCCATTTACTTTATCTATACAGAAGGGATATAATTGAGAATCCGAGTATTTATACCTAGAAATCATTCTTAGATTTTTGTCTTCTAGAAATTGGTCATATAGTGCCATAAAGCCTGCATAGCTTTCTCAGATAGAGCCAGATCATGAAGAATAGAATAATTTACCTTCAAATGCACATACATTGATGCACTACTTCAAGGATTGAGATCAGGGGAAGAAGATACCACCAACTGGATAAAAAGTGCCAGTGACTGATACAAAAGAAAGAAAAATGAAAGAGCTGCCTAATGAAAATTTAAATATAACTTTTAAGGAAGCAAAGCAATCTTCAAGAAATGACAGAGAACAAATACAATGAATTGAGAAAAACAGTAGTTGACCAGAAAGAGAAATTGAATAGAGTCAAATGATAATGATGATAAATTAGAAAAAAATTGGAGTTGAAAAATATATTCAATGAAATAAAAGACTCAATAGAGAGTGTCAACAGCAGGACTGGTCAAGCAGAAAAAAAGAATTTATGATCTTGAAGACTGAGGGGGAAAAAGAATGAAAAGAAATTATGAAAATTTACAAGACTTATGGAACAGTATGAAAAGAGCAAATGTTTGAGTCATAAAAGTTTAAAAAGAAGAGAAAGAAATAGTAGCAGAAAATCTTCCAAGCCTGGAGAAATGTTAAATATGCAAATACAGGAAGGTCAGATCAAAAGTTTCTAATCAGATTCAATCCAGTTAAGACTATACCTAAAGACTATATCACCAGATATATTATAATCAAGAGGAACCAACTACTCTTTCAACACTTTTAGAATTTTCCTCAGCTAAATATTTAATTTGGTCACTAGTAAGTTCTAGTAAGTTGTTCCTATTCAAAAAACACTAGAACATTAGGATACTAATATAATTCAGTCTTTTTTTTTGCCACAGTGTAACAAGCCATCTTTTATCCATTGTCAAATAACATGTTCCTAATTTCTAAGACCTTACCAGAATGGTCTTTACTCTCCATATTTCTACCAAAATTCTGCACTTAGGATGTAGGCTTTCTCTCCAGCTCTCCACTGTTCTTCCTAAAAACCCTCTCCAAAATCACCCTTAGCATCCATTTTTCTTTCTACCTTACACTTCAGAACTCTTCCAGCCCCTACTTATTACTTATTTCCCAAGTTGCTTCTACGTTTTTAGGTATTTGCACTAACAGTATTTCACTTTTTGATCTCAATTTCTATCTTAGTCAGCTCAGGTTAATAAAGCAAAATACTACAGATTGGGTGTCTTAAGCAACAGACTTTTATTGCTCACAGTTCTGGTACAGTTCTGGTGACAGGAAAGTCCATGATCAAGATGCTGGCAGATTTAGTTTCTGGTAAAGGCCTTCTTGTAGTTTACTGATGGTTGCTCTCTAACTTTGGCCTTATACTAGAGAAAAAGGGGATGCTCTGGTCTCACTGTTTTTAAAAATATCACTATTTCCATCATGAGGGTTCCACCCTTGAGATTTCATATAAACCTAGTTTTTTCCCAAAGACTCTACCATCAAATGCCACCACACTTAGGTTGAGGGTTTCAATATATAAATTTGGGGGAGGGAAAACAAATATTGGGTCCATAACAGATGGTAAGAAAGACAAAAAAAAATAATCATCCCATTATATAAAACTGCAGAAAATGTAAATGAATGTAAAATGTAGTTAATGCCCACAGAAAAAGAAAGTAGATCAGTGATTTGAGGAAGAGTGTGGTCAGATGGAGGGATTCTAAAGAGCAAGAGGAGTTTTTTGGGGGGATGGATAATAGATACATTTGATGCAAAATTTTCAACAATTGTTTTATAGATTTAGGTATGTTATGATTTAATATTTTAAACAAAATCAGGTCATTTTATTCAAATGATATCTCAAGGTATTTTAAAAATTAATATTTTGTTGTACATTATTTTAAGTCTATATTATTTGCTACTTATTTATTTACTAAAAATCTAAGATAGAATTCTTTTATTGTGTTTTTTTCATTTCCTTAAGAATACATTTTATAATTGTTAAAACAATTTGAAGTTTTCATATACCCAGAAAAAAAGCACATATCTTGAATGAATTTCCAAAACCAATAAATTTACTTTTCAAACATTATCTAGATCAAGAAATGAAACAATACCAGAACACTGACTGCCCCCACGTCATTCCTTTTCCCAATAAATATCCCACCCATTTCTATTCCTAAGGTAATAATTATCTTGACTTATCTTTTGTTAGATGTATTCCTTGGTATTTGGTTTTATTTTAAATGGCATTTAAACTTCATTTTCTAGTATTTCATTGCTAATATACAATTTTTTTTGTATTTTTATTAGTCTACTTTTTTGATGCTCTCTGTCTATAGGATTTTATAATCTAAACAAAGCTAAGATGAGAGATTTTACTCTATCATTTTAGCCAAGTCCACCAATCTCCCATGTCATTGCAGAACTTGGCATGTATCTAATTGAAGCAGCAGCCCTGTGTTTGGTTTCTTCTAGTTTTCTTTTTTGTTTGTTTTAATTTTTATTTTTTGGTATTAGGGATTTGTTGTTGTTATTTTAGTACTGGGGATTGAATGCAGGGGCATTTAACCATAGAAACACATCCCAGCCCTTTTTTATTTTGAGACAGGATCTCACTAAGTTGCTGAGGATCACAACTGATCCTCCTGTCTCAGCCTCCCAAGTTGCTGGGATTATAGGCGTGCTCCATGGTGCCGGCTTGTTCTAGTTTTCAACACACAATTCTATTCCCATGTGATTAGATGGTTTTGAGTTTCTCTTTCCCAGAGTTGATTCCCTATGTAATGAGTTAGTGAAGATTTCATTCTACATCCAGAATTTACAAATGCTCCAAGGGAAGAAAGTACTTGGATATACCTCTTCTAGGAAGGACTCTTCCGTCAGTTGGCTTTTAATTTTTGTGATTCTTATTATCATTACTTTCATTCACAGCTCTCCAAGATATTGTAAATATGCCTTTAAACTTATCTTTTTAAATTTTTTGTTCCTGTTTTAAAATAGTCATTGCACTGGTCACAGCAGTGAGTATGTTGGCCTGCCAGCACCTACTACATCCCACTTTGAAGTACAAGTCTTGATCCATTCTTTTTGACTTCTAATGTTGATGCTTATGGTCAAAGAAATTAGTACTCCTATGAATTTGCTAAAGTTTTCTTTGTGACTGATACATAGTTTATTTCTGTAAATATTCCATATTATTAGGAAAGAATACATCTTTTGTGTCAAATGTGGAATTCTGTACATTTATGGTTCAAATGTATTTAATAATGATTTAACTATGTTTTAGTCTTTAGTATATCAGCTTGTGGCTTTTTTTTCTCCTCTTCTTGATCCATTAATTTGGTTAAAATATCTAAACATTTTCTGGTTTATCTATTTCCTTGTAGTATTATTTATCATTGTTTTATTTTTAGGTTGTATTAGTAGATGGCATGCATGTTTAGATGGGCATAATTTTGTTGTTCTATTATTCCACCAATACACATCATTTTTTCATTTATGCCTTAAATTTCATTCTTCATATATTAAAATTGCTGCCCTAGCTTGCTTTAGGTTTATATTTTTCTGGTATACTTTGTGGTCACATTTTTTATTAACTTCTGTATACTTTTCAAGTGTGTTTTATACATATTGTTGGACCTTGCATTTATAATTATATTAATCATAGTTTAAATATAATGTAAATATAATCATTTCCAAGAAGTTTTAACCCACTTAGGTTCTTTGTGATTGCTGCTGTATTAGCAATTGTCTAACATCTACTGTAGTATTGTTTTGCCTTTCTCCCTACTAGTGAGGCCACCAAATAGTTTTCCTCTAATGGTTTAAAAGCTATATTCTTTGATTTTTTTGGTAGTATTTTTCAACCTAAGCCACATAATCATGTTTATTTACTCCAATGATGTGTTTAACTTAGTTTGTTTTGAGTGGATACATTATTAGCAAGCTTTCTGATCCCTTTGGTCTTTCTCTCCCTTAATCCCCCTTTCTGCTTTATGTTGTATATATTTTCTGTTTCTTTCCTTCTTTCTTAGACTTGTTCACTGGCTGTGGGTCTGGAAGAGGAAGGAGGGAATAGATAACTGTGGATGTGATCAGTAGACCATTGGATTCATGGTTTTAGGGCTTGGAGAAAATTGGGGCTAAACATTTGGAATATATATAGCTGCCCCTATTATTCTGTGAAGAAAAAGAAGGTGGGGGGGGGAGGAAAAAGGTGAGAGAAAACATTAGCGGTAAGCAGGAAAAAGAAGCCAGCCTATAAAAACTTTAGGTTCACAGACAGATGGTCATAAAGAGATCACATATTATATATGTACATGCCAGGAATTTACAGATATCTGTATTGGATATAATAAATACATATTACTATATATAATAACTCTGCTGATGGTCGAGTTACTTTGATTCCACTCTCAAAGATAAGTTACCAGGCCTATCAGGGTCCATTCAAAACAAGACTGGTCAGAAGTGGTCTTGTTACAGTTAGAAAACTTTTTGAGCCTGATTCTTTGGTTAGAAATAAAGAATGGCAGAGAAACTCCCTATCATTAAAATAGTTCCCACTCTCCAGCCTGCAACTGTTCAAAATAAAGTTTACTTGAAATAGTCTATGAAATGGCAAATAAGATCTAACTATCACTCACACTTCAGCATGGATTCATTTAACATGTCTACTTTCTCGTTCTGAGACTAAAGCCACAAAGAGGGCAGGAATAAATACATTCTGATTAATAAAATCTTTTAGAAAGGGCAAACTAGGATCATTTTTGAAGGCTAGTTTACTCTAAGCAGAATGATGCAAGATTCTTTTACAACGTAAATGCTATTAATGGGAAATGTTTTGCTTTGACAGCCTGATAAATGCTATTGATGAAAAAAGTTAGGTTCCAAAGAATGTGAATTTGTCTGAAATCCAAACGTAGTTTTCTTGAATATTCTCTTATGTACCCTGATGGCAGTGAAGAGCAGAAGAGCAAGGTAGCAACATTTCAAGTATCTTAGTTCTCATTTATTCACTTAAACTTAATCCCACATTTATTTTATGCCATGTATGTACAAGCAATAGATCTTTAAATCTCTTTTTGGGATCATGACCATCCCTGGTATCTTGGTGTTTTTGATATTTCCTTTTAGCACTGATCAATTCAAAAATTATCAAATGTGAACGTTTATGCCATGTGTTCATACTAGTAATTATGTACCAGGAGCTGTTCTAAGTTTCCTGAATATATTAATTTATAAATTATATAAATCCCTTTACTAACTTTATAAGGGAAGTGTTTTTCCAAACTTGCAGATGAGGAAGTTGAGTGTATACATGTTAAACAACTTCCCCCAAATTGTGATAGCAGAATTTGAACCCGTGCAGACACAGAACTTAAACTTGTACAAAATTCCAAGTTTATCTGTTTCATTTTCTTTGCTTTCTGTCCCCTTTGAATGAGAATTAACTATGGAAGACACTAATTTCATGTGGTTTTCTCATATCATTGGTAGTAAATTAATATCAACTCTTCTTTCTTCATCAGGGCAAAAACCTCTAAACACAATATTCTATTTTTTTTTCAAAACTGAAATGCAAGTCAGATTAAGGTTTTAAAAAGTACCAATTTAATACTTATATTTAGAAATAGGGTACACAGAGACACAATAGTAATACAAAATACATACAATTTTAAACTGCATTCATTTGAACCCTTAGCATGGATCGCTGACAGCTTCCCAGACATATAACTTTGGACCATGTTATCAGATTTTTTGGGGGGTGTGTGTTTATTTAAAATACATATATTCATGCAATTAGATTTTTTTAAAAAATAAATATGACAATATATGGATTTCTGAAGTATAAATTGACATACAAATCTATATATTTTCTTAATATTTTCATTAAAGAAGCATTCTATAACATGAAACAGTTCAATTTAGATGTAATGAAAAGTCATGAGGTTTTATTAGAATTGTGTAACTCACATACTTACAGAACAGTAAACACAAAATTGTAAAACAAAATTACATCATTCTTTTTCTCCACATCATCAACTTCAGAAAACTACTTCACTGGAATCATTACAAAATTCCCAATTCCAAATGTTAATAAGGAAACTCATAGAAGAGCAATTTGGGAAACTGAATTTTATCTTCTGAAAATTAGTGGAGTAACACAGTATTGCTTCTGGGGATTGTCAAAGCTTTGCTAGAACTCCTGGGGTGTAGATTATTTTATAAAATAGTAGAACTAAAACTCCATCCACTTACCAGCACACCAGCTTGTGATAAGATTTCCCTTCCAAACAAATGTCCACAACTCTGAATCACAGGTTAGTGAACTGGTCTTAAATGTCCCCACCCTCAACTCTTCAAAAAGGAAGCTCTAGAGGAAAAAGAATCCATTATGTTTTCTCACCTGAACAGTTTGAATTTTTATTTTGAATTTATATGTAAGAAATAATAATCTTACACATAAGCAAGTATGATAAAACTTAAGATTTAATTTTCAAAGAAAACAAATTATTTATCAGAACATATTCCTTAGTGTTAACTAAATTAAAAAGTTAACACAGGAGAGGCAAAAAGATTTTCCAGAACTAATTAAGAACAGTAGTCCTTAACTCTAATTACAAATTAGAACCAAATGGAGTTTTGAAAAAACTGAAGCATGACTCTGTCACAAGGGGTGGGGTCCATATTGAAACTAGATTTGGAATAATTGATAATTATTAATTACTCAGGATGGATTTTGTTTAAATAATTTAAAATTCAAATACATGAGTATTTCCTGTGTGACAGACATTTGCTCTGAATGCTAATATAATTGTTTTGTTGTCACAAAAGATTTCCTTTTATTTTCCTGAAATGTCCTCCACTTAAAATTATCATTGAAGAGATCACCTCAGAAACATTCTCAAGATATAATGGACAGAATGTAATAACTTAATTTCATTTTTCAAATCATACTACATGAGGTATTCTCTACCTTCTATTTGAAGTCACAAAATCATAATCTATAAACTGAAATAAGATATCGCTTTAATGTTTAATAGAATCTCCTGGGTCAAGAATTAATACGCACTGGCATCCATGCTTGCTTTAAATTGCCTAGAAAAATCTATGCCAGATCCTCTGGGAACCTAATAAGACTGGGTCTTTAATGCAGATTATGTTTCTTGTGACCTATTTATAAAACATTTCTTAAAAACATTACAGGAATATGATTTTTGAGACATATATAATTAGAAATTAGTTTTCTCAAAGGAACTAAAAAATAGTTTTTGAAATACTACATAATTAGAAATTAGTTACTATCCCAGAATGACAGCTTTCTTGAGCTTTAACATTTCAAATTATAACTTACTTTATAAAACTCATTTAAAATGTATTTTAACTAAAAAAAGATTAGATTTCAATTAATATATTTAACTTTTAATTTGTACCTACTTTTAATGTAACACATTTTTCAGGTTTAAATTTGCTAAAACCAAGGTGATAAATTTATTAATTATTTAGTAGGATAATTTTGTAATTGACAACTGGCCCAAATGATGCAATTTTAGTTAAACCATAATAAATGCTCATATATGCAAATACACTAGAAAACAAATTGCTTTGTTTTGAAAACAATTTGTTTTCCATATTTGATAGAATTAAGACAGCTTAAAACAATTTTATGAAACTCAGTAGTTAAAATAAATATTTAATAATATATATACCACAAGATATCAAGAATTTAGTGCTTAAAAATAAACTTTGTCACATTGTTTTCAGTTAAAAGGAACTGAATTTAGTGGCTTAAAGTAAGAATAATCAAGGTGTAACTTTGAAAACAGAAAATTAAATTCAATAAAACTAGAGAGCTAACAATAAGATGAAAGAGAAGTCTACTATTACTCAGAAGTCTAAAGTTAAGAATTATCGGAGCTTCTCAATATGATTAATGATTAATGTTAAGAAACATAACAGTTTGGGGATTAAAAGCTGCAGAATAGTCATGATTTAGTGGCTCAATGTGGAAAAAAATACAGTATATGTGAGCACCATCGAGAGAGAGAGAGAGAGAGAGAGAGAGAGAGAGAGAGTGTGTGTGTGTGTGTGTGTGTGTGTAACTTCAGCTGCTTCAAAACTGCATTGTATAATGAAGAACAAGTATGAAATTAAGAAAAACTATTCTTAAACTAACATGTCATAATTCATCTAAAATGTTTTACCCAGCATTCTTTCTAAAAGTCAACCAAATAATACAACATAAAGACCCAGTGTTCTCTCATAGTGCAAAAATCTCTTGATTTAAAAGAATTATTGAAGAAAAAAAATGTGTTCAAAAAATGTTTTTAACCCAATGCCAGTTTTCAACAGGTAAAGGAAAAATGAAGTGGCTAATAAATGGGAGTTCATAGAATGAACTTATCCTCGAAGAATCATAATCATTCAGGCCTCAAACTATTTTTAAGTCAGAGTAGTAAAGATTATTCTGCCAGAAAAATTTTCCTTCTATAATCAAAGTCACAAATTGATCAGCTATAATTTGAAATTTTTGATTTGTTAACCAAAACTAAAAACTTCTGCCATATCATATATGACACATATCTTAGGGTAAGACAGGTCTTTAATGAAAAATCTTATTTTGATCCAATGTAGAGGCAGCCCATGATGGACTGTTACATATTCTTGATATTTTTCAAAGCTCCCAGTACAAGCAATCACATGATATATATTGATGTTTTTGATACCAATGTCACATTATAAAGAATAATGCTATTCTCCATTTAAAATACGTTCAATTTCTTCTAGTCTTTTTAAAGCAGCAACTCTCTTCTTCTCAATTTCTTTGATGTCTTTTGTTGTTTTTTGGGGGGTCTCTTTGTCTGCATTTTTTGCTAATTGTTTTTTGGATTTAGATTCAATTGTTTTCATTATCTGTGTTGGTCTGGATTCACTTCTGATTTCTTTTATATTTTCAGCTGGAAGTTTGTCTCCTTCTTCACCTGAAGTCTTATCAGCCGGGAATACTGGCTGTTCTACAAAACCAGATGAGGAAATTTTATCCCTAACTATACTCAAATGGCGTTGAATATATTCTTCATGTGGTGCTAATGCCAATGTTTCAACCAAGCATTTTTCAGCTTTTAATAAATCCTTTTCTTCAAAATAAACAACACAAAGATTGTGTTTTCCTTGCACATTGCTTGGATCCATCTCCAAAATCTTTTCAAAACATTTTTTTGCTCCAAGTATATCTTTCTTTTGATTCATCAGAATGTCTCCTTTTAAAATGAGACCCTTGATATGATCAGGGTAGTATCTCAGTAACTCTTCTAAAATTGGCAAAGCCTTTAATTCTTTTGCAGTCTGAGAATACAGGAGAGCCAGATTAAACAAAGCACTTCTGAAATCAGCTTGTAATTTTATAGCTTTCTTCATCCAAATCTCTGCCTCAGTGTCCTTTTTGTCATCCATGGCAAGCATTCCCAAATTGAAATAGCCATTAGCATCTTGTGGCTCTTCATTTACGTAGTTTAAAAGTCTTTTTCTAGCTTCAGGTCTGAGTTTAACTTCACCTAGGAATCATTTTTTTTAAAAAAGATAATAAAATATCATCATCAAATGAATTGCATCTAAAGAACACAGTCATTTTCAAATATTTAATTAGATTAAAAAAGATAGCACCAAAGCAACTAATTTCTATACCTTAAATAAAAAACTAAAAGCAAAAAATCTCTCTCTTCATTGAAAAGAAAAATATGCTTGAAACACTGACATATTTAATGGTAGATCATTTCCTTTCCTTTAAAGTAGTAAGAGTGCTTCAGAAGCCAAAAGGGAAAAAAATCCTTTCAAAGTTAAGAAACTACAAAGAAATATCAAAGGAAGAATACAGAATTTTTTGTATGAATTCCCAAAAAAAGACATCAATCTTGATTTTCTTAAATTATGATTTTATATACTGAACAAGTTACTTAACGTCTCTGGGTTAACTTACTGAATTTTACAAGAATTACTATGATATATATGTAAAAATGCCCAGCAAAAAGTAACTTATTGTTAAAAATGTTTCAGAATTATTAACTCAGTTTTCTGGCATATTATTTCAAAATTTTTAGGAAATTTCAAGGGCAAAAATAAACAATATCTATTAGGCTTTAAAATTAGGATCTGAAAAACAAATACTTACTGAGATAATTTCTATTGCAAATAAGATTTTTTTCAGTTCTACAACTATACACTTTAGGGTGCAATCTTATATTGTATAATGAGCAGCCTTCATGATCATTATTTTACAAACCATTAGTTTTACTAAAAATTATACATTGATGAATATGGAAAATTTGAAAATAAATCACTAGATTTCAGTTACTAATATAGCTATATGAAGTTGGGAGTAGCTTTATTTATAACTTAGTAAATAGAATCTGTTGGTCAAAGTGAGCATATTAAAAATATTATAATTTTATGATTCTTTCCTTTTTGTAAATGTTTTAAGAAAAACATTTAAGAAATAAACAGCAATTACAAATAAAAAGATCTTTCCAACATAAAGTTTAAAGAGATTATAATCATATATTCTGCCTTGAGAGGGACAACAAACATTTCTATACAACATATGGGTAAAAGATAGAAAATTATTGTGATTAATAATTTAGTTTTGCAGGAGTGTAGGAAATATAGGAAATTATAATAATACCTCAAAAATAGCAAAACTAGATATATAAAATATAAGTATTTTATCTTGTAAATCAAAGTAAACTCTAATGTTATTTATGTTAAAGAGGTTATATTGTTAGGATCTGTAAACAAGTCAAGATGGCGCCTGGCATTTTGCCAGAGGGAAGTAATGTGAAGTAATGCCAGCGAGCCATTAAGTGTGGAGATTCCTTATTGGTTGACCGCCGTATCTAGTTTATGTTAATTTAGATAAGCTGTGTGTAATGTATATATACCCCTCCTGTCCTACAATAAATGGCTACACTCCTGCTGTAACAATGCACACAAGTTGCTCCTCACCCCCTGGTTATTTTGCTGCAGCCTGACTGCGGCATTATATTATGCTTACATGAATAAATTAACAAACACATTAATTAGATATTGTTTAACACACTGCCTAAAAATTAGTCTTAACACATACTGGAAAATGAATAATTAGTATTCTCATGTCAGTGCATTTTACTTGAAAAAGAGTCTAAAGTAAAATTCAAGTATTTTAAATATTCTTACTATGCCATTTATATACAATTTTGTTATAAACTACCTCTACAAAATGTTTATTATGGGTAATAAAGTTTAAGTTAATGTTTTACTGTATATCAAATTATAATTATAGAAATATTGAGAAAACATACCTGATTCTTGCATTAGTATAGCAGAATTGAATAATGCTAATTTGTGCTTTGGATTTAGTTCTAAAGCATGATTAAAGTTTCTTAGGGCTTCATTTGGTTCTTTAAGTTCAATATATACAATTGCCAGGTTGTACCAAAGATCTGCATTATTTCTGTCCAGTTCTAGTGCTTTAAGATATGCTTCCTTTGCTTTGAGAGGTTTATTCATTTTTAAAAGTAATTCTCCCCTATGTAAAAAAATCAAACATGAGGTTTATGTAAAACATTATATGTCAGTTAGTAGACACCATTTATTACAAGTTTGAAGCCTTTCCACATACAGCTTTCATTACTTCTTTTAATTTAGTCTCTTAAAAGTTCTCTTCAAAAACAAAAATAACATTTTGAAGCTGCTCTCAAGTCTGAACTCCATAGTTCGGCAAATTAGGCTGGATATATTTTCAAATATTATTACAGAAAGAAAACGTATGCTTGACTTTAGGTTAGATGTGGAGAGGCACTCAAAAAAGGGGAACAGAGAAAATCTATTCTTTGAATATATCTTAAAATGAAACAGACTTGACTACATTAGAAAAATGAGTCTAATCAAGTAATAATAATCAAGTGTGGGAGATCAGTAAATTTTTCAGATAATGAAGAAAGCATTTGAAAAAGAAAAATAAATGTGATTGTAGAAAAAAATAATACAGTTTTCAAATCTATGATACAAATCTCACTATACAAATGAACAGAGCATTTGAAATTTGTAACTCCTTATATTAACTTACTATCCTTAAAAGTACACTATAAAATGAACATTAAAAGAAAAAAGGAATTTCAAAAAAGTTGATCTTGTAGGGTAGAAGGGAAATAGTGCCACCTGCAGATAACTAAGAAACACATCTAGAATTGGGGATCAGTTAGAAAATCATTGCATTAATTTTCTAATCTAGTTTTATTTACTGCTAGAGAACTTAAATTTAGTTTTGCTCAAAAATATTTTTACTAATATTTTCACTGAAACAACTTCTAAGAATTAATCTAAAATGTTATTTTTTAAATGCAGAGATTATTGAATAATTCTTTATGGATGAACACATGACAATGAATACTGGATAAGGCTGAAAAAGAGAGCCTCCAATTTAAAAATAAATTATATCTCAAAAAGTTAAATTCTGAATGCACTTTTTCTATAAAAACAGTGGTTAGTTTTCCTAGTCTGGCTGCAAAACAGAGTTTAACAGTCATTTTCCCCAAAGTATACAAATGATAACACCTACATGAGAAAGTACATAAGACTGAACATGTGATGTTAGAAAACTACCAAGGTTTCTTTGTGGTTAAAGAAATCAATAACCAGTTAAATCTCAAAATTTACTTAAGAAAGTTTCTGAGAGTTGAATAACAGAAGGTGCTAATAGAAAATATAAGTTCTAGATATTTTAGATGGGAAAAAAAGAAAAAGATTTCAGTGATGATAAGAAAATGAAACAGAAGGAGCTTTTTCTACCCTTTCCTTCATATAAAACTTAAGTTAGCTATTTCAAAACAAGGGATTCCCTTGTCAATTTCAAATTAATCAAATTTGATTGTCATTCTCAAATAAGCTATAATCTCTCTATGTATTTGGAGTCAAGTAACTAAAAGAAAAACATGCCAAATTTAGTCAAGATGTACATGCAGATACAGCTTCAATCTTCTACATTGATGGCTCTAAAGTGAACTATGATACCTGCTAATGTAGGCCTGTTTGAAGTCTGGTCTCATACTTATTGCTTGTCGATAAAGTTGATCTGCTTCTTCTAACCGGGACTCATTTGCTCAGATAAGGTTGGCCAGATTGATATAAACATTTATGTGGTTAGGAGCAATTCTAGATGCATACTTTTTACCAGGAATAATCTGTTTAGAAGAAAAGGCATTTTCATTATTTGATATTTCAGTACCAAATAAAGATAAAAAGTAAGTTTTCCTAGGGGCTTATTTAAAGTAATACAGAAAACAGTAACATTATGCTGCCAGTTTTACTAATGTATCAAATTAAATATAAAAATGTGAAAGTGAACATGTGTAATATTCATAAAATGTAAAATTTTGTGGCATTAAAGGACAATTTTTCATTCATGCCAGCTAAATGCAACCATTGATAGCTTTTTATTCATTTCTACTTTTTCTAAAGTCAGATAAATCAGATATTTTAGAGGACAAAGATTTCTTAAAAAACTGGCATCAGAACAGGAAAAAACCCAGATCTCCTGCCTCTCAGTCCAACTGTACACTTTGTCATTTTTTTTTGTCAGCAAAATATTTCCCGAGGACAGTTCAGTTTATTTCAGAGTTATACTAAAAACTAACTTGTTTGATAAATACATGTTCTAGTCAGTTGATTATTCAGGTTAAATAAAGGTCATTACATATAATATAGATGGATCCAATTTTTTAACGAACACAATAAATTATCTGATTAAAAAACCTATAAGTATAAATTTAACATATCATTTCAGAATTGAAATAATCCTCAGGATATGTGGTTCAACTTTATTTTTAGAAAACTTATTAAAGTATCCAATCATTAATATTGCTATTTAATGAGAAATCTGCAGCACAAATTGTTTTCTAAACAGATCTTTCATCTTTGATACTATATTGTTATATCTGATGAATTTTCTGCTTGTATCATTCTAACAAGTGATTAAAACAATTTAGCAACAGAGACATTCTATTTTATCACATTTTCATTTTTTGGATAGGAAAAATGTTGAATTTATTGCTTAAAGTATACAAAATCCTCCTCATATAGATTATAAAAGACTATAAATAGACTATAAAAATAATTAAACATCAAGTTAGCTAGAAAAGTAAATGTAATCATTTATAACACTTTCTATAGAAACAGAAAATTCTGTAAGACACCTTACATTTTATATGAACAAACTGAAGAAAAAGATTTCCCATCCAAATAATACTATTCAACATGGACACAGAGGAGACATGAAACAATAGATTAAATTATGACAACTTACTTGAGGCATTAGTGATTTAGCCATCATGTAAGATTCTTCAGCTTCTCTAGTTCTATTTAAATTTTTGTAAGTTCTTCCAATATTCATGTGGGCTCCAATATCATCTAAAAAGAAAAAAAATCATTCATTGAGAGGTATAATAGTATTCAAGGTTACTGAGAAGACATGCTTCTAGAAATAAATTAGGTAAAAAATACAAAAGAGGGAAACAGATCTTGCTTTTTCTCTGCTCTGAACTTTTTTCTTTTTCTTTTTTTTGGTAGTAGGGATTTAACCCAGGGGCACTAACACTGAGCCATATCCTCAGCCCTTTTTATTTTTACTTTTGAGACATGGGGCTTGCTAAATTGCTTAGGGCCTCACTAAGTTGCTGAGGCTGGCTCACACTTATGATCCTCTTGCCTCAGCCTCCTGAGTAGCTGGGATTATAGGCAGAAGATGCCACCATGCCTGGTTCTCTGAACTTCTTTTAACATAACTTGGTATAACTTATGATGAATGGTATACTAAAAAATCATGTATAGCAATGTGAATGCAGAAAATGTATTTAACATGAAAAATCTATTTCAATCACTCTCTAAAGGGTTAGGACAACATAGGTCATGATGAAATTACCTTACTACATTGTTCACTATATTTTACTATCTTATACTAAAGCTTATTTCTATTTCCTTAATCTCATAGTTTTGGAATTCAATAAAAACATATGGTTCAATTCTGCAAGTGAAAAGGATCATCATGAGTCCTAGAATTAGCTCAAGTGTTATAGCTAACAAATATGTATAAAAGTTAGAGACTAAAAGGATTTTGTGATAAGCTTTTTAAAAATTTGTGTGAATGTGACTGTAATGACAGAATAATGGAATACAGGAAAACAGTATTACATAAGATGCTGTGGCGCTTCTCTCTTAAATGATGATACAACACTATATAATTCATTAAAAACTTACAAAAAGATTATGTTAACTTTGGAATGCCAGGAAATTATGCCTCATTTTTCAAAATGGAAAAATAAAATCAATTTTTTTTCAGGGAAAGAAAAATATGAGGACACAATGCATATTAGTTTTAAAAAGATACACCTCCCAGTAAATACTTCAAAGGTTTGGAACAAAGATAAAAGGAAGAGAGATCTTAAATTAGACAATTTTTATTCAACAAGAATATCTAACAGACATGACAAGGTTTCAATTGGTGAATACTACTTGCCTGTGACACCGACGATTTTGCAATTGTGGAATAATTCTCTGACTGCAACTCCCAGGACACATAGGGGCCAAGGCATATCTATTTTGGGTATTCCCCTAGGAGGAGAGCAACAGTCCTAAGATCTTGCTACATTATGCTTCAGGTTGGCAACTGTGTGTACTGTATAAAAAATGGCAGATGTAGTATAAATTTGGTTTGAGAACTGGGGGATAAAGTTGGAGGTAAGGGAGTTTTTCATTTTAGATGTACTACCCAGTCTTATGGAGTCAGTAGGGTTAAGAAAGCAAAAACAAAACAAAAAAACTTCAGACTAGTCATTGCAATCCTACTTGCAAACTAGAATACCTGTTTTTAAAAAGTTTCAAAGGGAATTCTGCTTTAGAGCCAGGAGTGAAAAATTATCTAATTATCAAGTGTGTATAAAAATACACAGTAGGTAATCTTTGCTTTTATAGAACTGATTTGTTTTTTAATTTTAACATCAATTAAATCCACAGTTTTTGTTATAAAGAAACATGTATAGTAAAAACGAAGGATATATAGAACGTGAAAAAGTTATACAGTAATGAATTTAATCTAACAAAAAGTTAAATGGGAAATGTATAAAAAGAAAAATGTAAATAATGAGGTCAGCAGAGTACTTGTACTAAAATAAGTCTCAACCAGGTTTAGAAAAGAAAGAGGTTATTTACTTAAGATAAAAAAAATAAAACAAATTATAACCCACCGGAATTAGGTGGAATAATAAGAAGTTATTGCCATCAATGCAGACTTCAGATATTATAATAAAGTAGCTCCATTTTCTCAAAGAACAAAAGATAGCAATTAGATATCCTTTAGCAATAAAATGGCTACTTAATAAGACTTAAAAAATGACATAATTTGTGAGAAGATTTTATAAGTTATAAAGTTAAAACATCCCAAAGGATTTTGGGAATAGTATTATTTCTAAAGTAAATTTAAATTCAAAAAAAGGCAAGAAGATGAAAAAAATCAAAGATATTTAAATAACTAAGGAGCTATAGAGAAGTCAAAGTACAAATTTGTTTATCTGAGTAAATTATTCAAATCAAGCATAGCATAAGTTAGTCTGCTTTTAATTCAATGTAAATGAGGACATTATAAATCTTAAATATACTCTCAGTCTGTCAATAACTGTTTTTCTAATAAACTCATTTTTTTTCAGAACCCTAGTTGGGTAGTATTTCATTCCTTCTTTCTCCTCAAATTTCTAATAACTTATTTTCATCAGGGAAATGAGAACAGAGAGGAATTTATGACTCATCCCATTATCGATGCTCTCAACCAATCTGTGTGAATATACATACTCAGTTTTCCCTTCTATACCTCCTCTCTGATCTAAGACCAACCAATCTACTTACACACTGAATCATGTTCATTTTCTCCATGTGACTCTGCTCATACTATCTTTATACTGCTAAAATCTCTGTTCTTTTATATAGTAAATCTCTTTGAAAGAGTTGTTTGTATAATTATTTGTACTTCTTCATTTCCAAGTGACTCATGGATAGAATTCAGGACATCCAAGAACTTGGAAGAGAATGTAATTACATTTTAATTTTCATTAACATGTATGAGTAAATTAGAATTTCCTTCAATTTGAAACATAGGCAAATCCTAATAAGTAGTAACAATACCTTGACTTTGTCATTTAGAAACCACAGATTTTTTATATGACATTACAATTGTAGATACTGTGAAATTTAATTTTCATTTACCATTCCTCTTAAATGACAAGTTATTAGAAGCACCATGGGCTTGCATGTGATCTCAGTCATCCTGTCTACATGTGATGTAGAAGGCAAATTATCAGGCAACTGTGTATGCCTGCTAATGCTTTAGCCAAAAGAATGCAATCAAGAATTCTCACACTGATGTCCAAACTATTTTGCTTCCCACTATTCCCTGTCCACAAAATTGTCAATTAAAAATAAAATTTATAAGCAGATGGAAACTCCTAAAACTCTTTTAAAATTATTCCCATCCTGATGATATCAAAGTTAAGGAACAGGTCCACTATCTTTTCTGATTAAACAGTTTCAAAGATTTTTACTTAGATAAAAATGAAATCAATGCTCTCTCAGCAAAACAATACAAAACAAAACAAAAAAATTGGAGGATTCTGATGTATCTTAAGGGTAGATTATTCTTGACTTTTAAAAGGATTTACAAGTAACTGTAACTTTATTTACAAAACTGTGAACTGGGATTGTTAAAAATACACTTGCAATTACCAAAACAAGAAAAATAAATTGGTTATCTAACATGACATGCATGTGGTCTGATCAAAGACTATCATGTAATTTATTCCCATTGTATGCAACAAAAGCTTTCACATTTTTTTTAATTGAAAGAGCCTTAGGATGTTATGAATTCCTACTCTGTGTGACTTAATGCTATTTCAGGGCTTAAATGATCATCTCTATACTTGTTACTATTCAGTCATTTGGGACAAAATCTGAGTCATTCTTTTTAGCTCTATCTTGGTTACATTCTCCCAAACTCCAATAACTATTCATAATACAGTGAAATAATGTCACTTCATCTGTCAAAATTTCTATGAACATAGCAAAAAACAAACCAAACCACACAAAGAATAAGAAGCCTCTGAATATCACTTTCAACTTATATTATAAGCTTTTTTATTCATAAATATTTCTAATAAACTTGATTACCTGTCCTCCCAAGTCTATGACTTATTAAAACAGTAATTGTGAAAGTGTGATACTAATGTCATACATAGAGAGGTTCAGCAAGTATATCTAAAAAAACTATAAAGGTGACAACTGATAATGATGGAGAAAATTATTTAAAACTAAGTGCCCATACTTGCAACATTCTGTGATTAAATACACTGTTTACTAGATTAAACTGCACTTATGCACATTTATCAACATACACATTTAGTCTTCAGAACAATGCTGAGACAAAAATTATTATTCCAATTTAAAAATGAGAAAAACTTTGGCTGAAGGGGTCTAAATAAGAGTCTCAAAGTATGTGTAACCTGACATCAAAATTTTCTCTAAAAACTCCTAGAATGAATCTAAAAGACTTCAAAAGTAATGAATTAAAACAACCACATTTAGTGATTCTTGATTGTGTATAGGATGCTACAAGATAATGTAGGAGTTAAAAAGATAAATCCAATGTTTTACATGCAATTTAATAAATATTTTGAGCAAATTAACATTTCAATAATAAAATATGGCACTACAGAGAATATATTTAAAAAAAGAGTAGTTGTAAGGGATTTTAAATGAGAAATACTTTCTTTAGGTGGAAAGATGGGAAGGTAATTTAGAATAAGAGCCTATTTTTTTGTAGGGTTATAAAAAATGGGTTATAAAAGATCATTAGTACTCATGTCTAGCAGGGATATGCTGGAAAGTAAATGGGAGGAAAGGGAGAAAGGAGAGAAGGTTCAAGAAGAATCTAAACAGATCATTACCCAAAGTACACGTATGAAGACACAAATTGGTGTGAATATACTTTGTATACAAGCAGAGACATGAAAAATTGTGCTCTATATGTGTAATATGAATTGTAATGCATTACACAGTCATATATAAAATAAAAAAAATAAGAAGAATATAAACAGAGCCAAAGTAGAAGAACAGTATGTGTACCCTATATTTCAAGAAAAACTAATCTTGATGAAAGAGTTATAGGAGATAAAACTGGAGGGAAAGACCAATTGTTCCATTTCTATAATCTTGTGTTAATTTTTCTCTAATTGAAACTTGGCTTTGTCTTGGAGACAAGGTTACCTTGCTTTTACCTATTCCAAGTGTTGACTGAGTTCTTTTTCTTATCCTTTGTAACACTGGGCCTGGAAGAAGATTAGATGTTCTCCTTGATCCCTGATGCCACTTGCAGACAATTATCACTCCTTTTAAAAATCACTCTTGTCTAAACATCAGGCCATTGAACTCTATTGTACATTATCCCTCAGAGTTGCAGTCACTAGTCCCTGTGTGCATATTATAGTGTACATACTAGCTACTGGGTTCCTATTGCTCCCTCCAACATCATGACAGTCAAAATTCTTAGCCATTTCAAAATCTATACAGATTTAATATTGTGGCCTTGATGCCTTTCTTCCCATGATTTTCACCTCTTTCTACCAGTTTAGGTTGCTCCAACAGACACAATCATACCTCCTAGAAAAAACTGGGGGCAGTACCCAGCACTCTATACTTCTGTGAGGACACTTAAGGTGGTGGGTTATTTTTGGTAGTTACTCTGAATTGAAAGTAATGGCATTGGTGGGTACGGATCACATTTGGTACATATACTATAATAAAGTTCTACACTGTTGAACATGTCCCTATTGAAAATATTGCTGCTGTAGCTACACTCTGATACTTAGACCATCCATTCTTCAGAACTGTAATCTGCTGATCCTGTAACTATTTCACTACCACTTACCAACTTTCTCATCTACTCTAAACCAATCTAAATTCTGCAACTCATCATTATAATCACTCCGTTATTCTTTTTTTTTTTTTGCTTAGTTATACATGTCTGACAAAATTTTAACTCTTTTGAATTGAATTCTTCATTACCACTGTAGCTAAAAAGTAGTAGGAGAAAAACATGTAACTACACCAACTGGTTTAATTTTAAATTAATACTAATCTAAAGTAGGGTGTCAGAGTTGCCTGGTAATTATACTCTATTTTCCTAATCTACGTAATAGGAAACTATTTTCCTAGTTTCCTTGATCTTTGTTTCTAAGTGTGATTTGTAGACTAACATCAATGGGAACTTATGAGAAATGCAGAATTTTAGGCTCTATCTAACTCTTCATCAGAATATACTTTATAACAAACTCTCTGATTCATACATACATTAAGTTTATGAAGCAAATTCTTGGATCACTATTTCATATCTTTTCCTGTTCTTAAATCCCAAACACTTCTTCCTTTTTATTCGCTACTAATGATTTTACCTTCTATTTCACCGAGAAAACCGAAACAAACAAAAGAAAACTCCAGAAACTTCCTCCTTGTCATCTACTCTCTAGCCTCTTTCCACATCCATATACTGTGCCTTCTGTTACCACATTTACTATCAGTACCAATTTGAATAAAATCCTCATCACCAGATCCTATCTGGATACTGGGTCCCTATTGCTCCTTCCTCTCATCTATTCAATATCATCATCTAGTTATTTGTCTTTCCACGTGGCATTAATACTTTCCCCAACTGTACTGGATTAGCCCCAAAGGTACTTTTTTTCTTCCATTTCCGAATTCTCTCTAATTCTTCTTCTACTCTCTTAAAATCACTTCTACCAAGCTTGTGCATCCTGCACTCCATCAAAAAGCACATTTCACTGTCATCCAACAACTATGTTAACAAAGAAAAAATTCTCAAATATCTAATATAAATGTTTTCCCCCCAAAATGTTGTTTTCCTTCTAAAAAAACCCAAAAAAACAAAAAACATTCATCAGTTTACTAATAATGCTTACCTGGCTGAACATGAGTCGCCTGTAGAAAGTATTTCAAAGCTCTCTCAAAGTTCTTTTCATTTTCCAGAGCATGACCCACATTATTCCATAATTTGGCATTATTTTTATTTACCTTAAATACAATTAAAATGAAGTAAATTACATATTAAAAAATGACTCCAAATCACACAGATATTTGAGTGGTGTATTATTAGGAATGGATTGTTTCATAGAGATGTTCCTGGAGATGAAATCAAATGAAGACTGCTTCACCATATTTACTCTTCTTCCCCTAATGATATACTAAAACCACAAAAGTCTAATTTCACCTATTTTATGTTATTAGAATTGTACTTATAATTTTACATAATCAAAACATAGTGCTGTGTGAAAATTTCTACTCTATTCATATTCCTTCAAGAAAGAAGGTATTAGAATATGAGAATGTTCTTAAAACATTGTATTGATGACTATTTTTATTCTTAACATGTTTAAAGCTATTTAAGTACTCTATTATGGTAAAAGGAACCCTAAGTTCTGAGTCAATGTGTGCTTTTAGAGTTCTCAGATGTGCAAGGTATTCTTGCAGGCAAAGGATGATACCCAACCAAGGAATTATCAATTATGACTATAGGTTTTATTTTTTTTTAATTTTTTTTAAGTTGTAGATTGACACAATACCTTTATTTTATTTACTTTTTAAATGTGGTGCTGAATATCGAACCCAGTGTGTCACACATGCTAGACAAGTGCTCTACCACTGATCTATAACCATGACTATAGGTTTTAACCATTGTTCTGAGAGTGAGAATAAAGAAATTTTCAAAAAATATGGGCTCAAGGTTCACTTGTCTGCAGAGCTCAGGGAGAAAGTGGAATTACTGGAACTACTATTGTGGTCCAGAGGACAGTCATCTGTTATGTACAGTCAGCAATTCCATAAAGCTAGGCAAAAGAGAATAAAGAAATAGACAAAATAAAGTAAGAATTATGAGATTTGAAGATGGGCATTGATAAGGAAGAGCTAAAATAATTCTTTGCTGATAACCTTTATAGAAAACAAATTTGTGGTTTTAAAAGAACTTTTTTTAGAAAACAAATTTGTGGTTTTAAAAGAACTTTTTTAAGATATTTATTGTCCATTCTATAAGAAATGCTTTACCACTACTTTCTATCAGTTCTGATCTTTTCCATATTAGTAACCATTGATTATCTTTTAGATAGCAGGATTCTATTTTTGTTTGTTGTGTTATTTTATTTCATTGAGTCTAAGGCACATCAACTATAGAACTCACCACTATTTAATGAACCATTAAGAAAAAAAAAGTCAATAATTAATTTAGAGATAACTTTCAACATAAGATTTATGCTTGTTCCAGGTATTCAGGTTAGGAAAAAATGTGTACCCTTAGAACCAATGAAATTCAGTACTACTTATCATGTGGAACTCCAACATGTATGTAGCACTGAAAGAAATATTAACATACTCTTTGAATATACAGCCATGTACTATGTAGATAATTTGTTTATGCCATAAATAATATAAAGAACAAATTATTTTCAATAACTTTTTGGTAAATGACTTAATATTGACAGTTAATGTCTGATTAAAATAAAAACAGCTAAGAAATGGCTAAAAAACAAACAAACAAACAAAAAACCTCTCTCTATATATATCACTGATGACATACTTTCCTGTGATTCTGAACCATACTTTACCTTTAAGGCTGACATGAACAATGTATATTCAGACTCCCAATCCCAATTTCTGTGGAGTGTTTTTAAGGCATGAGTAAGTAATACCATGGATAGACACACCCAGGACAGTTTTTTAAATACACTGTTTAAGAGACCAAAAAAAAAAAAATCATATCATCAAAAGCATTTAACTTTATAGGAAAGGTAAACATATGCTAAATGTTCCTAAAGATAATGTTCCTAAAGATAATTCTAACATTCACCCAACTTTGTAGAGAACCAACACAAAAAAAAGTATTATGAATATGAAATTCAGTGTTAAATTACATGACACAGTTGTTCCTGTGCAGGAATAGTTCTACCTACCCAGCTATCCAGAGGCATTCAAGTCTTTTATATAAAATGTTGTAGTACTTGAATATAACCTATGCTTACCTTGTACTTTAAATCATCACTAGATTACTTATAATACCCTATACAAGGTAAATGCTACATAAAGAGTCAAGAAAAAAGTCCCCACATGTCAATAATGATGTGACTTTTATTTTGAAATATATTAAATCTGTGGTTTGTTGAATCTGAAAATGAAAAACCTAGAGATATAGAGGACCAACTTCATACTGACATTTAACTCTTTCAAAAGCTTTTTTCAGAATGACAGTAAATTGATAAATCTAGTTTTAATTGTGACTTTATATATTTAGCATCCTTGGTACCATTACCTACAACTTGAATACTGGCTGTGTTTATAAAGGGTCAATCTTACCTCCTGGCTATATTTAAAGTATGTTTTGCTTAAAAATTATACCATAGGCCATTACAACATTCTTAGAATAATTTTATACTTTAAAATCTGAACTGTCTATTAAAGGGCATAGTAAAATTAACTCCTAATAAAATAGATACAAATTATTTATACAATATACAACTTCAGGCTATTTGAGACTCAATTCCTCATTTATACAAAGATGGTTATACATCATTAATCTCTATGATTCCATTTAGTATTAATGTTATCTGAGTTTGTGTTTTTGCTCCCATACCATGGTTCAATTTCTTGTATTTTGAAAGATTCATTTAACCAGAGTTAAAAAGTATGAATCATTTAGAAAATGGTCATTGGAAGCAGTAAGATGTAAATCTGAACCAAGACTGTTGTTTACTAGCTATGTGATCTTGGATAATTCAAGTAACTTATATAAGCTTCAATTTGCACTTCTGTAAAATAAAGTTAGGAAGTACTAAGATTAAATGAGAAAATAAATCTAAAGGGTAGACTCTTGGAAGATGGTAGGTAATCAAAAATCAGTAATGAGTATACTTGGATATATGGGTAGAAAGTAAGAGAAAAGGTTTGAAAGATGGTGGTGAAAACTGTAGATACGGGTGAAATTACCTATGAAGGATGTGCAGTAAAACGAAAGTGGCTATCACTCTGAAAAATATAAATATTCAAAGAGCACATACAGCAAGGAGTAACTGGATAGAAGTGAATGGATAGTGAAGATAATCAGAAGACCTTTTAGAGAAACCAGGGAAAATTTTTAAAATAAAAATGTTGACTGGATGTAAGTACTTGGAGATAATTTGCTAGAAAAATAATGAAAAGAGAAATCAGAATTTTTTGGGTTAGGTGACTAGAAAATGAAAGTGAGAGAAGTAAGCATTTCTATTTCAAGTTGCAGATCTAAATTTAATATTGTTAAAATTAGTGTTTTTAACCATTAACAATTTGCTTGTTTTGACAATTTTAGTGATATATATAGACAATGGGTTAAAACTTATTACAATAATCATTTCTAAGTATACTGTTCCTTAATAGTTTAAGGCAACTAGGAAACTAAGCTTATGATGAAGATAGTGATAGCAAGAAATTATGAATTGCCTATTATATGCAGTTTATATATATTGAGAACTCAATAAGACTCCCTTAAGAAGGATGACTATATGTTCATTGCATATGGAAGTGGAAATGGTCATTTGTGACTTCAGTTTCAATAATACCCTTGTTTTCAATTGGGTCTGACTCAAGTTTGTTCTGCCTCAGGCTGTAAAATAAAATTACATAAATATTGGGAAGAAGATAGAGTGAGTAGGTACTGTGGAGCTTTCCTAACTTGAATCATAGACAATGAGAAGAAAACAGTAAGATGAAAAAACCCAAAAGGTTAAAAAAGTATAATTTACAAAACTGAACAAAATACAGATTTAAAATACTTTAATGTCACATTTAATTCTATATTTAGCAAGCATTAAATGAACAAACATTTTAATTTACCTTTTTGTTTAAAATTTTCTGCCACCCATGGGCTACCAAAATACAGAATCCCATGCTAGGAACATACAGTACACACTCAGCAACAACAAATCCAACAGGAAAAAAAGGTTTGATGCTGGAATAAATGGCAATGCCATTAAACAAAGTGCCTAGAAAGAAAAAGATAGTTTAATTTTATTAAATTAAAAAACTAAACACTCAATACCTAAATCCAAAATTTTATCATTTCATTTGGATGAATGCATTTGTGGACCATTTAAAAATGATAATATGAATACTAATTTAAACAGTACGAAGACAATTTAGGGGTGGTATAAACATCAGGATGTATGTAAGCAAGATGCAATGGAAGTCTTTTTCACTGTCTTTTTTCTATGAGAAATATACTTGCCTAGTGAAATATATAAAAAAAATGATCAATGGTAAATATTTACATCTTTATGTGAAAACTGAATAACTAGGCGTATCCTGTTAATAAAAAAAAACTTTTTTGGGGGCTGGGGATGTGGCTCAAGCGGTAGCGCACTCGCCTGGCATGCGTGCAGCCCTGGTTCGATCCTCAGCACCACATACAGAGATGTTGTGCCTGCCGAAAAACTGAAAAAATAAATATTAAAAAATTCTCTCTCACTCTCTCCACTCTCTCTTTAAAAAAAAACTTTTTTGAAAATATTTCTAAAATGACATATTCAACTCATAGTAAGAAAACAAATAAACCAATTAAAAAATGGGCAAAGGAGTTGAATATATTTTTCAAAAGCAAATATTCATATGGTCAGAGATATATGAAAAAATACTCAAAATAAGAAATGCAGATTAAAATCACAATGAGATATCACCTCAGCCTAGTTAGAATGATTGTTATATAAAAAAAGAAAATACACACAGGTAGGGATGGGAAGGGAAACTTTGCATACTGATGGTGGGCATGTAAAATATAACATAGTCATTATGAAAAAGAGTACAGAGATTATTCAAAACATTTAAAATGGAAATATCATATGATCCAGCAATCCCTTTACTGGGTATATATCTAGATGAAATGAAATTATTATGTTGAAGAGACATATACACTCCCATATTCACTGTGGTATTATTTACAATATGCAAGAAATGGAATCACATTCAATCAAACGAATTGAATGGATAAACAGATTTAAAAAATCAGAGTACTTATGTATAATGGGAATATTATTCAGCCTTAAAAAGAAGGAAATCTTGTTATTTCAACATACACCAGCCTGGAGGAGATTATATTAAATGAAATAAAGACAGGCACAGAAAGACAAATGCTTTCACTTATACATGAGATCTAAAAAAATCTCACAGTCAGAAGAGAGTAGAATGATAATTGCTGGGGGAAGAGGAAATGGTGCAGAACACAAAATTTAATTTAATTTACCAGAATAAAAAACTTTTTAAAAATTAAAAAAATGTTTACACATCTAACTTGTTTTACATATGGCCAAAATAAACTGATAGGAAAATATGTTAAAAAATTTTCAACAAAATTACACAAGTTGATAACATACATGTTTTTGTAACTTTATTACTCTAAGAAACCACATAATACTGGAAACTGAAGACTTTTTATTCTATGCAAGAATTTCTAAAATTATAATACATATACTGAGATAAAATGTCATAAAAATGCTCAGATTTATCGCCCTTGTGAATATGGAATGAAATGTGTTTTTTTTTAATTATAAAGCCACAAAAATTTGTACAATTGTGAAAAATTAATTAGCAAACTTGTGAAAGGATTTAAGTTTGTCATCAGGACATCTTTCTATGGGCATCTGTTTCTATGTTATTTCCCTGATTTGTTTCACAGTACCTAAATAAATAATAAGTTAATCTCCAGCTTCAGAAGTTTGCATCTTTTCTAATGCAAAGAACTGTCTCTTCCTTATCAAACTTTATTAGTAAAATATAGATGTAGAGATGCATATACTTAGAAAAGAATACTTTCTGCATGAATATTCTTTCATATATTATGACTTCACGTAATATTGAATCTGAGGAAAAGTACCATTCTCAAGCTGCTATGTATCACACTAATTTATGTCTGAAATTTCAGTATTATTAAAATAAAAACATAAAGTATTTAGAGTGCACATAATTTTTCACTTCCTAGATATGCTTGACAAAAATAATTTCCCATTAATTCATGGTTGTTCTAAAGCAATTTCATTTGTAGGAATTAAAAGTGTTAAATTCATTCAGAGATGCATCTTAGACTGATTTATAAGTTACAAAAAAAAAATCTCTCAGGAAAAGTTTATTGGTTCTAGGATAAGAAATGTGTAAATGTTAGTCTAATGACTAAACTTATAAGTTCTATCAAGTTCTATTTAATGCTCTTTTCTAATGTATGCCAATCTAGTTAATTATGAATAATTTTTAATTTTCTTCTAATAACATACACTGTCTTGAAAAGGAAGGACAACAGAAAGAGCTACGAGTTTGAAATCAACCTATCACTTATTTCTTATGTAATAGAAAGTAAACTACTCTATCACCTTGAGACTATTTTTTCATAAGTGAAAAAAGACTAACTACTTAAATTGTTGTGACACACATGATATCTTATTTAATAAGAGTTAACATGGTATCTGTTGTTGAAATTATATCTTTGCTCTATTGTTCCTTTGTAGAGATTTTCAGAAAATACCATTTAAAAAAGAGCACATTTAAAGCAGTTATACTTAAGGTCACAACTGTTCTTTTTAAATGTACATAATATATAATTTAGATAAATCTATTTCATTGGCATTATTCTCTTTTTTAAAAAATCTAGCATATATTACATATACCATCATTTTATTTGTCAAGCTTTAATTCAATCTCTCCTTTTTGTTTCAATCTTTATTTTATCAGAACCCCAATTTTGAATAATTCTGACATTTATCTATGCTGTTTGTATTTGAGCAGCTTGAGTAAGTCCCAAAGCTGACTAGATTAACATCCTCATAAATTCATGACCACCAACTTCAAATTGATTCTTTTTTTTTTTTTCGGTATCAGGGATTGAACCCAGGGCCCTTAACCACTGAGCTACATCCCCAGGCCTTTTTATTTTTTGAGACAGGGTCTTTCTAAATTGCTAAGTTGCTGAGGCCGGATCCTTCTGCCTCAGCCTACTGAGTCACTGAGATTATAGGGTGTGCTACCAGGCCCAGCCTCAAATTGATTCTTAAGACTGCTTAGAATTTCTAGGTTTCTGACAGGTGTTATTCTATTCTCTCTGAATGTTTGAATCTTGATTGCTCTTCTCAATCTTTTGACCCATTTTACTTTCAGCAGGCAACCATACTAATTTACAGAGAGGGGTAAAGCCATAAGAGAAAAGTTCCTTTAATTTCTTGCTATTAAACCTACTAACATCCATATTCATTCCCATTTCCCTTTTTCCTGTGAGTTCCCTCCTTCTATTTCAGGTCAAACTTTTGTTTGGTATTTCTCTGCTTTTCCCTTCTACCATTTGTTTCAACCTTTTCTAATCACCTATATCCTCTGTAGCAAAATTTAAACATGCTCTTTCTTATCCAACCTTAAAAATTTTCTCAGTGACAATATATCTTTTAAGCTCCACCTTTGGAGCCACAGTAACATGTAGCTAGTATAAACTGATTTAATCAACATTTCAACTTTATTTTTAAGCTAACTCATTAGTGATATCTCCTAACTTCTAAAAGATAGCTGAGTACTCAAATGAAAATGTTTCTAAGTATCAACCAATCAAGTTTTTCACCAATATTATTTTTACTTTTGTATTTCCAAATCAAGTCACTCCACAGAAATAAATTTCATTTAATTAACTAATGGATCTATAAGAGGTCAAATCCAAGAGACATCACTTTTCAAACAGAGCTCACTTTTCTATTCAACAGTGTCTGTTAAGAGTTAAACATTCTGTCTTTTCTAATATACTTTCCTACTTTTCTGTTCCCTTGGTCTGTCTCCTATTCAAAATCTGAATATGGGAGTTGCTTAAGATCTAGTTGTAGGCTTCTCTTTTCACTCTACTCAGTCACCTTAACTATTCTAGGGGTGAAATGAGATCAGATACTTTAAGGCATCTATAATGAACATGAATTAACTTTTGTTGTACGCATCTACAATGGTACCAGCTAGCAACTGTTCTTGAACTGAAAAAATCCTTGTTGACAAAGGTTGCTCTATAATCTCTCTAAATGCAATCCTACCTACATTCTGGTTTCAATTAATTACCACTATGCTAATGAATAAAAATTTTATTTTAAACTTTGGCAACTCTTTTTGACATGAAGTACTGTTCAAAATCTATACTAGGATGCTTTAAATAACCCTCACATTCAACATGTCCAAGGATGATGTAAACACGATCTCTCCCAAATCTTATATTCTCTCAGCCACTGGCTTCAAATTTCTCTAGAAGACAAGCTCCCTGGAAATGGGACCTTATATTTCCTCTTATTATCATATTCTGTGTATAAAGTGCTGCCTAGTATGCATTTAGTGGCTATAGCCAGAAATGAAATATTTTTGAAGCACTATATTTTCTAATCTGTAGTAAATGCTAAGAAAATGTTATAGATTATTACTGTCTTTAATAATTAAAAGGAAGAGGGAAAATAACTAGAGTGAGGAAGAACTGAGGGCAGAGAGGGAAAATTACAAATAAACAGTTCAGAAAAATGACAACAACAAAACCTTTCCAACTAAACAGGATTCTCTGAAGATAGCAAGAGCTATCTCAGGAAGTAATGAATATTTTGCTAATGAGAACTTAACATATATTTCTCTAGCTGCATATTTCATAGGACACTCTTCTCTATGAGAGGAAAATGAACTTAAAAAAAAGACACATCTTGATTTTAGTTTCCACCTAATTAGGAAAATTACGTGCCTTGCTTTATAATTTTAGGATAAACTAAAATAAGTTTATAAATTAAACGTATTTGTTGACCAAGGAAAGACACTGCTTTAAAAAGATGTCTTTGATGAATTAAAGATAGTCTCAATCAACTGGATGCAACATTGCAGAAAAAGTGAAAGAAGTTTCTTACCATTAAAACCGTCTTGGAGGAATCACCAGGATATCGGAGACTGAATATTCCCAAAGCCCCCAGAAAGCAAAAGAAAGCAAAAGTAGCAAGATTTCAAATATCTAGAAATGACTCTATAAGTGGTATTGTTCCCATGGTCCAATCACAGCATAGCTCTGCAGGATTTAATAGAAGCCAAGCATTCACAGGAAGGAGGTAGTTGAAAGTTAGCTGCCTTGTGGGAGTTGGGCTTACAGCAGCTGGGTTATCAAACCTGTATAAAGAATTAAAAAAATAAAAGCTACTTATAAGAAAACACTTTTTAAACACAAATTTTATTCTACAACATATATAAATAAAATATTGAATATTGCATAAAATCATTACTAAAATTCAAACTATCTGAATTATATAAAATGTCTAGTTGGGAGAAGTGATATTTATGAAGAATTACTTGAAGAATAAGCAGGTCATCTCTTTCTAGTTATTATTAGAATAATTCATACTACAATATGACATTTGGTAGAATTATTTTCACTAAATCTCATTAAATGTTTCCCTACATAAGACATTTATTTTAGAGAGAACTGCTAGTAGTTAGTAAAGCTAAATGCTAATTTTTATTAAAAAAAAATTAAGTTTTCTACACAAAATTTGTTTTTTTCCTTTCATGGACAGAGAAAACTATATTACCTCCTAACTTAACCATCCTTGCTTTGATTATTAGGAAACTAAAAACTAAATTTCTAGTAGAGAGTTGTAATTGTGTAGGTTTATGTAACATTCTAGTTGTGTTCTAACTTTTTTTCCTAGTATATTAATAAAATATATATTAGTTTATTAATCTGAAAGTTTCTCTGAAAGTTGACACTTTTTTTTTGGATTTTTTTTCCTGTGCTGCTAAGGATTGAATCCAGAGCCATGTGCATGTGAGGCAAGGCACTCTTTTAACTAAGCTATTTCCCTAACCCCTTCATCATATGTTAATTATGTATTTTATTAGCATAGACTATTTGATGTAAATTAAATTACTTTAAAATAGTACATTACAAATGAAAAACTTTTGATTTGTATGTTTTTATCTATCTTCCAATTCTTTTGGCAATGTTAAAATATAACAATAAAAACCCAATGTCATTTTTAAATAATTAAAAAAAACAAACAACATTTACCCCTTAGACTTGATTTTCTTAAAATGTTAAATAACTGAGAAAAAGCACATGTTGAATAATTTTTTTAAAATTTTCATATTTGAAATCTCTATACATATGAAGAATAATAAATTTTGTTAGTACTTTAACTTTCAAAAAATTTGGCATAAATGAATACAAAGCTTTTTTCCTATATTTATTCCTATATTTAGGATAGCTGATATAGAAAAAAAAAGTTAACTTTAAAATAGATCAAATCATATTATAATCAACGTAAAACAAATCATTAAAATCAGTTTCATAGGGTAGTGTAACAGAATCAAATTCATATAAATGCACATGTACATATTTTTAAATGCTTATATTTAGAAAATATATATTTAATGGTACATGTTCCAGACACAAAGAGCCACAAAGACAATATAAACCACATTTCAGACTGTAGAAACAGACACAGAAAACAGTTCATTTAAATTCTCTAAATGGAGTAATAATCAGAATAAAAACATTGAAACTAAGGGCTAAAGGATATATAAAAATATATATCTACAATTTAATCCATTTCCAATACTGTTATACCTGAATGAGTTCAGTTTTATATGGCTCGACTTGAGTTAAAAATTCTGCAAGTTGAAGTCATTCTTCTTTAAATAAAAAATAATACTGAGGTCAATTAATTATGTGAAAACACTATAAAGTTTTGGACTTAGAAAATTATCTGAAAAAAATTTATTCTATTCACTGCCCACAATGCAATGACATGGAAAGTACCCTGGCCTATGTGCTGGAACACCACTGGACTTAGCTTAAGTTCAATCATCATCTTGTACCAACTTAAAGCTCTATCTAGGTATTAAATTTTCACTAGGTAGGTGCAAGAAGATGATGGAACTCAGGCTGAGTCCAGTGGTATATCTGAAGTTGAGAAGATGGAGCTTCAAACACCAGAAGCCTGAGGAGCTCAGGGGTCTATAGTTAGTTGGGTAGAATATCAGAGAGAAGAAAAATGATAAGAAAACTTAAGAGACTGCAGAGCGGCCCCACTATCTTTCAGTATTGAAGAGTTCCTGCTTGAATATAGATGAGAAGAAGTGTCTAAGGTTAGTGCGCTGAATCATGTCTCCCCCAAATGCATGTCAATCTAAAACTGTAGACTATGGCTTTTTTTGGGGGTGTGGAGTTTGCCAAAGTAATTAGTTAAGATGAGGACGTATTAGAGTAGGCCCTAAATCCAATGACCATGACCTTATACAAAAAGGAGAGGATAGATATACATGGGAAAGAAAGCCATGTAAAGACAGAATAGATTAGAGTGATACAGCTACAAAATCAAGAAATGCTGAAGCTTGTCAGCAATCAGCAGAAGGTGGGAGAGAGGCATGAAATATATTCTTCCTCAGTGCCTCCTCAAGAAACCAATTGTGCCAACATCTTAATTTTGGACGTATGGCTTCCTGAACTGTGAGGGAATACATTTCTATTGTTTTAGGCCATTTACTTTGTGACTGTTAAAATGATCTTAGGAAAACTAATGGGAAAGAACATTTTGAAAAAGGATAAAGAAACAGGATGAGAAATGAAAGTCCCATAAAATTATACAGAGGAAGAAATGCCCTCAGCACCCATGTGAAATCTTCGTAATTCAGTCATTGGTATAAGTTAGAAAGATGTTAATGTGCAAATTTAGCTGATTCTAAAGCCTGCTGTGGTCCCACTAAGAGTTTAAAAGTAAGACTAGAAGATAAAACATTTTTTATAACTTACATGTATCCCAGAACAAAGCTCAAAAATATTTATATGGAAATACATGAAGATACAATTAATATATGGCATCTATTCAAAATTTACCAGACATGCAAAGAAGCAAAAAAATAAAAGTCACAATGAGAAGAAAATTTATTCAATATAAATTGATCAAAATGGCATGGATCACAGAAAAAGTATTGAAGGATAATAAAACAAAATAGATTATGTAGACATATGAAAGACATTAAAAAAATTTGAATCAAGACTTCCTTCTAGAGATGAAAACAGTTTCTAAGATGAAAAATAACTAGATGAAATTAACAACAGATACACACACACACACATACACACGCGTGTATGTGTACCTTCCAGCCGTACCCCCCCACTAACATGACATAATAATAATAAATGTTACAGAAGGCTAAAGATACAGGATGAGAAAGGATTTCTTACTGAAAATGTAAGCCAAAAGATGTAGGGCAATATTTTTAGAATACTGAATGAGAAATAGCAAGTGTAGTATTCTCCACTCAGGCTGGGGTTGTAGCTTAGTGGTAGAGTGCTTGCCTAGCACGTGTGAGGCACCAGTTTCAATTCTCAGCACCACATAAAATTAATGAATAAAGTAAAGGTATTGTGTCCATCTACAACTAAAAAAATAAAAAAAAATTTTTAAAAAAGGTAAAATGAATACATCTTTAGATATAAAAGCTAACAGAATTATTGCTGCATACCAAGAAATGTGCAAGTCTTTCATGATAAGGAAAAATGTCACTAACAGAATGCAGAGCCCTGGGAAAAAATAATTTCATGAGTTAATATAAAAGACTTTTACCACTGAAATGCTTAAGGATAAGCATCTAAAGCAAATGTAACAACAATGCATTAAAATGTATGCTCAAGGGAAATATATACAAACAGCACAAAGGGAAAGTTCTAAGGAAGATGGGAAAGTAAAAAGGAAACAAACAGATGAGAAAAAGAGAAAACACTTAAGGTAGAAGATTTACATCCAATGTATCGATAATTATATTAAATATAAATGGACCAAATATTTCATTTTAAACACCTCAGATTATCTAATCAAACAAAAAACAATGATTAAGACCCAATTATATATAACCTACAAGAAATTATTTTAAAATATAAAAAGCCAGGATTGGTGGCACAAGCCTGCAATTCCTGACTCAGAAGGCTAAGGCAGGAGAATTGCAAATTTGGGTCCAACCTTAGCAACTCACTAAGTAACTTAGTGAGACCCTGTCTCAAAATAAATGGTAAAAAGGGCAGAAGATGTAGATTGCAATAAAGTGTCCCTGGGTTCAAACATCCAAACCCCCCCCAAAAAGCAAAACACACACACACACAAAATATGTGTAGATATAAAACATATGTATACGAGGGGAGGGGGAGATAGATAAAAAGAAAAAAGATGGAAAAATATGTATTATATAACACTAATAAAGGAGAGCTGGCATGACAATTTTTTTTTTCTCAGTAGGTAGCTCTACCACTAAGCCACATACATCCTTAGTACTTTTTTTTTATGTTGAAATAGTTTCTCACTAAATTGCCAAGGCGGTCCTGAAACTTGTCATCCTCCTGCCTGAGTCTCCCAGGTTGCTGCAATTACAGGTGTGTGCCTTTGTGCCCAGCTGGAGTGACAAACTAATATAAGACAGAGTGAATGTTTAGGTAAAGACTATTACTAGCAATGAAGCTCATTTAATAATGATAAAGATATTAACTCATCAAGATGATGTGGAAATCCTAAGCATTTATGCGCTTAAAAACAGAGCTTAAAAAACACATGAAACAAAATTGAAAAAAACTGCAATAAGACAAATCTACAATTACAGTAGAGATCTCAATATTCTTCTCTCAACAACTGTTAAACAAAAATCACTAAGGATAGAGAAGACTCCACTTTAACCCTAATACTTAACTAATTTGTTGGTCATTATCCTTGATGTGGTGGTTTCTTGGATGTACAAGTATGACAGAACTAATGAATTTGTATATTTTAAACATGATCTGCAGTTTTAAAAATATATAGACTATACCTCAATAAAACTGCTAAAAAAATTCAGTGTAAATCAGACTTTCCCAAACATTTATGATCACTTAAAGTCCAAAGTTAAAAAGGCAAAATGATTAAAAATAAAAAAGAACCAGAATTTCATACCTTGTAAACACTGGAAGTTGGGACTGAATAACCTGGACTCTAATCACAACAAGCAATAACGTACTGAACATCAAGACAATGAGTTTTATTAGTGTCTGCAGCATAGAAAATGGAATGCTACCCTTTCCATGGAGAAACTGTCCAGCAGTACTACATAATAATGGAAAAGTATAGTGAAAAAGAAAAAAAGTTTAAATAATAACAATATATTATGTTTTAAATAACAGTACTTTCTAAATGCAAGATTAGATAAAAAATTAAGTATAAATATAAAGTCAACATGGAACAATTTGTGGAACTGATAATGAACAAAATTGAGCCCAATACTCTTATCCAATAATAAATTATAAATTATACCATAACAGTATTACTATACTTTACCACTGATTTCTTTATAGAATTTCTTTTGCAAATTTTTGATATCATTATTGGTAAGCAAACTGATTTATGTAATTATATATATAAAAAATAAGGTTATAAAAATCTGATTCAACTAGGATAAAAGATTGCAATAAGAAAGTTTATTTTTTTTACTCCCTGGGCAATAAATACTTCATACACACAACAAATCCCCACAACTGTTATTCCTTGTTCTTTACACAGTGTTGCAACAGCCACTAAAAACACTGTCAGTGCAATTGGAGTCCAAGCTGCAATTTAAGAACAGAACAATAAATAAAAAAAAAAAACTAAATGAAATAATTTTATAATATCATACAAAGATACTTTAAACTTTACTTGTGATTTCATATCAACATTTTTGTTATTTCCTATTGGTTAATACTTCACATTTTAAAATGTATTTAAATCTTGCAATTTTGAAGATTTATCAAGATATGTAATTTTAACTAAAAATTTCTGTGTAGATGAAAATAAGCCAATCAAGTATTAATTTTTAAAACAAAGGAGAATGATAAATTTAGACAAATGTATCAATCTAAAAAACAGACAAGGGTGCCAGCCAAGCCAGACTGGAGGAGGAAGCCGCCCAGCGCCAAGCCAGACAGGAGGAGGAAGCTCGGCCCTGCCCCGTGTACTAGTCCGGAGGAAGCCCATCAACCCTTAAAACACATCAAAGGGGGTGTGGCTACCAGCACAGTTTTGCGACTGCCCAGATACCTGGTTTACAACTCCTCAACCCTTAGCTACGATAACTCAAAATATTTCCCACAAGCTTTTGGGGGTTGTAGCTATCAACGCAAAACAACAACTGTACAGGCACCTGGTTTCTACCTCAGAGACTCGAGTAGGGAAGATACAGGTGGAAGCTCATTTCCTTTCACACTGGCTATACCCACCACCCTGAATACAGAGGCTCAAGCTAGGAATAGACAACGCCACCTACTGGAAGCAAGGAAAATAGTGTTCTGAGAGACTTTTTTTTCTCTTTCTTTCTCTCTTTTCTTTTCTTCTCTCTCTTCCACAACTTCAACATATGTGAAACCAAGAACTGTGCATGAACAACCGAATTACCAAAGTAATATAATATAGAGGAATTGAATATACCCCACCTTCCCCCATTTTTTTCTTTATTTCTATCTTACTTTCCTTTTCCTTCTCTCTTATTTCTCTTTTCTTCCTTGTTATTTTTTTTCTTTTTTTTAATTCGTATTCTCTCTATCCCACTTTCAATCTCCTAACTTTTGCTCTCTTATACATAGGGTAACTATCTAAATACAGATAGAAGGTTGAGTCTACACATTTTTCCACAAATTACCAGTCTAGTGATTAGAGTTCTCCAAAGGTGCTAAGTTAGTTTAACCTCATACTCTCACTCCTTTCCCTCTAAGTATAACATCCTTCGTCTGAAATTAAGTTTTCTATATGCCACCAGATATGGTATGCCTTTTATGAAACTAATGAATATATTCTTAAGTAATAATTAAAACCAATATCTATAGACTTAGAATCTAACTATAAATGTATTAATAATGAAAACTTGTGCTTAGATAATGCACTGTTGATATTGGGAACTGTTAACAGTTCTCTTTTTCCACAAAAGAGGGATTTTGGAGCTATACAAGAACAATACAAATATATAAGGGGAAAAACATGAACACAACAGTTAAACAAAGCTAGAAAGAATCATAAGCAGTATGAAAAGACAAGGAAAGACAGGACCACAAAAAATACAGGTCAATTTGACATTAGATGAGGTAATATCTGCAGCTGATGGAATGTCAGACAAAGAGTTCAGGATATACATGCTTCAGATGATCTGAAGTCTCAAGGAAGACATTATACAGCAAATTCAGACAATGAAAAATCACTTTGACAATGAATTACATAAACAAATCCAAGAAGCAAAAGATCAACTCTATAGGGAGATACAGGATATAAAAAACAAACAGAAATCCTGGAAATGCAGGAAACAATAAACCAAATTAAAAAGTCAAATGAGACTATTACCAGCAGACAGAACTTCAGACAACGAAGACAAAGTTTTTCAACTTGAAAAGAACATTGGCACCTCAGCCAGAATGTGAAAAAAATCATGAGCAGAACATCCCAAGATTTAGGGGATAACATAAAGAAACCAAACCTAAGAGTGATTGGGATACAAGAGGGTATAGAGGTCCAAACCAAGGGAATGAGCAATCTATTCAATGAAATAATACTAGAAAACTTCCCAGACTTAAAGAATGAAAAAGAAATCCAAATACTAGAAGCCTACAGGACACCGAATGTACAAAATCATAAGAGATCCACACCAAGACACATAATAATGAAGATGCCCTACATACAGAATAAGGAGAGAATCTTAAAAGCCACAAGAGAGAGGAAGCAGATTACATTTAGGGGTAAACCAATCAGGATAACTGCTGATCTTTCAACACAGACTCTGAAAGCTAGAAGATCCTGGAACAACATATTTCAAACGCTGAAAGAAAAAGGGTTCCAACCAAGAATCATGTATCCAGCAAAATTAAGCTTCAGGATTGAAGATAAAACAAAAATCTTCCACGAAAAACAAAAGTTAAAAGAATTTGCAGCTAGACAACCAGTTCTTCAAAACATCCTTGGCACATTCCCTCTAAAATCTGGAACAAGACAGGGATGCCCTCTCTCACCACTTCTGTTCAACATAGTTCTCGAAACAGTGGCCAGAGCATTTAGAAGAAAGAAAACTCAAGACGAAAACTCAGACACAACATATCGAAATCTTTGGGACACTATGAAAGCAGTACTAAGAGGAAAATTCATTTCATATAGTTCATTCTTTAAAAGAAGGAAAAGCCAACAAATAAATGACCTCACACTACACCTCGAAGCCTTAGAAAAAGAAGAACAAATCAGCAGCAAATACAGTAGAAGGCAAGAAATAATTAAAATTAGAGCTGAAATCAATGAAATCGAAACAAAAGAAACAATCAAAAAAATTGACAAAACTAAAAGTTAGTTCTTTGAAAAAATAAATAACATTGATAGACCACTAGCCACGCTAACAAAGAGAAGAAGAGACAGAACCCAAATTACTAGCTTACGGGATGAAAAAGGCAATATCACAACAGACAATTCAGAAATACAGAAGATAATTAAAAATTATTTTGAAACCCTATACTCTAATAAAATAGAAGATAGTGAAGGCATCGATAAATTCCTTAGGATATATGAAGTACCTAGATTGAGTCAGGATGACATAAACAACCAAAACAGACCAATATCAAGTGAGGAAATAGAAGAAGCCATCAAAAGACTATCAACCAAGAAAAGCCCAGGACTGGATGGATATACAGCAGAGTTTTACAAGAAGTTTAAAGAAGAACTAATACCTTTATTACTCTACAATCTATTTCAGGAGATAGAAAAAGAGGAAGAACTTCCAAATTCATTCTATGAGGCCAATACTACCCTGATTCCCAAACCAGATAAAGACACCTCAAAGAAAGAAAACTACAGACCAATATCCCTAATGAATTTAGATGCAAAAATCCTCAATAAAATTCTGGCAACTCGGATACAAAAACATATCAAAAAGATTGTGCACCATGATCAAGTAGGATTCATCCCTGGGATGCAAGGCTGGTTCAATATATGGAAATCAATAAACGTTATTCACCACATTAAGAGACTTAAAGATAAGAACCATATGATCATCTCGAAAGACGCAGAAAAAGCATTCGACAAAGTACAGCATCCCTTTATGTTCAAAACATTAGAAAAACTAGGGATAACAGGAACTTACCTCAATACTGTAAAAGCTATATATGCTAAGCCTCAGGCTAGCATCATTCTAAATGGTGAAAAACTGAAGGCATTGCCTCTAAAATCTGGAATAAGACAGGGATGCCCTCTCTCACCACTTCTATTCAATATAGTTCTCGAAATACTGGCCAGAGCAATTAGACAGACAAAAGAAATTAAAGGCATTAAGATAGGAAAAGAAGAACTTAAATTATCACTATTTGCGGATGATATGATCCTATACCTAGAAGGTCCAAAAGGGTCTACAAAGAAACTACTAGAGCTAATAAATGAATTCAGCAAAGTGGCAGGATATAAAATCAACACGCATAAATCAAAGGCATTCCTGTATATCAGCGACAAAACTTCTGAAACAGAAATGAGGAAAACCACCCCATTCACAATATCCTCAAAAAAATAAAATAAAATAAAATACTTGGGAATCAACCTAACAAAAGAGGTGAAAGATTTATACAATGAAAACTACAGAACCCTAAAGAAAGAAATAGAAGAAGATCTTAGAAGATGGAAAAATATACCCTGTTCATGGATAGGCAGAACTAACATCATCAAAATGGCGATATTACCAAAAGTTCTCTATAGGTTCAATGCAATGCCAATCAAAATCCCAACAGCATTTCTTGTAGAAATAGATAAAGCAATCATGAAATTCATATGGAAAAATAAAAGACCCAGAATAGCAAAAGCAATTCTAAGCAGGAAGTGTGAATCAGGAGGTATAGTGATACCAGATTTCAAACTGTACTACAGAGCAATAGTAACAAAAACAGCATGGTACTGGTACCAAAACAGGCGGGTGGACCAATGGTACAGAACAGAGGACACAGAAACCAATCCACAAAATTACAACTATCTTATATTCCATAAAGGGACTAAAAGCATGCAATGGAGGAAGGATAGCATCTTCAACAAATGGTGCTGGGAAAACTGGAAATCCATATGCAACAAACTGAAACTGAATCCCTTTCTCTCGCCATGCACAAAAGTTAACTTAAAATGGATCAAGGAGCTTGATATCAAATCAGAGATTCTGCGTCTGATAGAAGAAAAAGTTGGCTCCGATCTACATATTGTGGGGTCGGGCTCCAAATTCCTTAACAAGACACCCTTAGCACAAGAGTTAATAACAAGAATCAACAAATGGGAGTTGATCAAACTAAAAAGTTTTTTCTCGGCAAGAGAAACAATAACAGAGGTAAATAGAGAGCCTACATCCTGGGAACAAATCTTTACTCCTCACACTTCAGATAGAGCCCTAATATCCAGAGTATACAAAGAACTCAAAAAATTAGAGAATAAGATAACAAATAACCCAATCAACAAATGGGCCAAGGACCTGAACAGACATTTCTCAGAGGAGGACATATAATCAATCAACAAGTACATAAAAAAATGCTCACCATCTCTAGCAGTCAGACAAATGCAAATCAAAACCACCCTAAGATACCATCTCACTCCAGTAAGATTGGCAGCCATTATGAAGTCAAACAACAACAAGTGCTGGCAAGGATGTGGGGAAAAGGGTACACTTGTACATTGCTGGTGGGACTGCAAATTGGTGCAGCCAATTTGGAAAGCAGTATGGAGATTCCTTGGAAAGCTGGGAATGGAACCACCATTTGACCCAGCTATTGCCCTTCTCGGACTATTCCCTGAAGATCTTAGAAGAGTGTACTATAAGGATACCGCTACATCAATGTTCATAGCAGCACAATTCACAATAGCTAGACTGGAACCAACCCAGATGCCCTTCAATAGATGAATGGATTAAAAAATGTGGCATTTATACACAATGGAGTATTACTCAGCACTAAAAAATGACAAAATCATGGAATTTGCAGGGAAATGGATGGCAGTAGAGCAGATTATGCTAAGTGAAGCTAGCCAATCCCTAAAAAACAAATGCCAAATGTCTTCTTTGATATAAGGAGAGCAACTAAAAACAGAGCAGGGAGGAAGAGCATGAGAAAAAGATTAACATTAAACAGGGACAGCAGATGGGGTAGAGAGAGAAGACGGGAGGGGAGGGGAGAGATAGTAGAGGATAGGAAAGATAGCAGAATACAACAGTTACTAGTATGGCAATATGTAAAAACGTGGATTTGTAACCGATGTGATTCAAAAATAAATAAATAAATAAAAATAAAAAACATACAAATTCCTGGGAATTACAATAAAGTATCTATATACTTTTTTATATCTAATAAAAACTTTAAAAACTGTCAGGTCAGTCTCACAAAAAAAGGATTATAAAAATGTAAATGAAGCAGGTTAATAAACATTTAAATCAATACCATTCTTTAAAAATATACAATAGAATATACCTATGTTTTGTTTAAATAGAAAACATACTTCATCTTTAAGTGAATGTGCTATTTAGTAATAATGTGATTAAAGAGCAATGAACTATGAAGGTTAATTCTGTATCAACTATTAACTGCTTTTTGAACAACTTTTCTAAACTTCAGTCTTCTTATATGAAAACATGACATGCCACTATTTTCCAGTTTGAAAGTGTTAGTATGATTGTATAACTTCAGTTTTTACCCATAAAAAACATTAACTCCAGGTATGAACAGGAACATAATTCATGAATCTAATATATTTTCTTTTGGTATAGAACGTAATTCAGAAATATATCTATTTGTGAAATTGTTTTAAGCTTGAATGTACTCTACAGACTACAATTATTCAAAGGGAAAACAACAAAAAACCAAATGAAACCCCCAAAACTGAAGATATTGGCTGGGCATGCCTCTAATCCCAGTGGCTTGGGAGGCAGAGGCAGGAGGATCAAGAGTTCAAAGCAAGGCTCTCAGCAAAAGCAAGGTGCTAAGCAAGCTCAGGGAGACCCTGTCTCTAAATAAAATGCAAAATAGAGCTGGGGATGTGGCTTATTGGTCCAGTGCCCCTGAGCTCAATCCCTGGCACCCTCCTCCCCAAACCAAACCCAAACCAAACCAAACCCTGAAGACACTAAGTATAATATTTATAATACAAGACAAACTCATATTCTCATTAGGCCAAAATCATCAATACCAATGTTACTGATTATATCAAGGTCTAAAGTATAGCTTTACATTCAACTCAAAATTCATAAAGGAAAGAAATCAATAGAAGATTTTTCATAAAAAAGATGAACGTAAAGCTGAATATTGAAGAATATAAATAAAAGAGAAAAACTGGTAAAGAGGATGTATAAATAAAGGAGTAGAAATAAGAATAAGCTTGGCCAATGAGTGATGCAGAGCAGGTAAGACAGAAGGGCTATGTATGTATTAAAAATTTGTGGAAAATAATGGCATTGAAAGTAGGTATTTAAAAATATTAAATAGTTTATACGTAGCTTCAGCTATCCTCTATTAAATTACTCATTTTAAATATCTATTACATTTCCAGGGCATGAGGTAAGAGAAATTACAATCAAAAGTAATGACATGAATAATACATAACACACATAATAACAATATAGTAAACTGTTACAGAGAAAAGAAGAAAGTAAAGAGAAAAAAACAGTAAAGGGAAATAAAAAAGACTGGAAAAGATGAGTAATGCTACTGACAATGTTTGATGAAACATTTGAGCCAAAACCTCAAAAGTAAATGCAAAGGAAAAAAAGAAAAGTAAATGCAAAGGCACGGAGACTGATTTGTGTTTACAAAAAGGGGTTGGACATGAATAATTAGAATTTGAAGTTATTTGAATTACTACAAATTGAAAACCTTTACACAGGTTTAATGTATACTAGACAGAATGCATAATACAAATATGGTAATGAAGCTTTCTGTGGCCTCAGAAGTTAAATTATTTACTGCAGAGTACTAAGTACCAACTAAGGAGTTGAACGGGTAGAGGTCCAAAGAAGGCTTTAGTATCCTTTCAATTAGAATCTGAAATAATTCATCTACTTGCTCATTTATTTAACAAATATGTACAGAAGATCTACTGCATATGAGGAGCCATTATTCTAGAAAATAGTAAAAATTGGGGGAAAAAGTTACATACTCAGAAGGAGTAGTTTACCATTGTATAGTTAGAGAACAAACAATAACAAGAAAAGTACAGGGCTGGGGATGTGGCTCAGTGGTAGACCATCTGCCTAGCATGTTTGAGGCACTAGGTTGAATTGTCAGCACCACATATAAATAAATAGATAAAAGATTCATCAACAATTAATAAGAATATTAAATTTTTTAAAAAGTACATGTTTTTAGATTAGAAATGGGTATTATGAGGAATACTAATTTTGCTTATTTATTTTCTTAATATAATTTTTTTTCTGGCAATGGGACTGAATTCAGGTATGCTCTACATCTGAGGTACATCACCAACTCTTTTAAAATCTTTAAAAATTTTATGCCAGGGTCTCTCTAAATTGCCCAGGCTTCAGTCCTTCTGTCTTAGCCTCCCAAGTGGCTAGCATTACAGGTGTGTGTCATCCACCTGGAAGAAAGGCAAAGGTATCAAAAGCAACACGAATTTGTTTTCATTTTGGTCAAATGGGTTATTGAGAAGCCATTTAAACGAGGTAAGGGGTCAGGTTTCAGGGGGCTGAGTCTATCTTTATGATGTCCACTGTCAGCAGGTTGACTGACACCTGGGTAGGCCACACCCAAGGGCACAGTAAGAGAAGGAGACACACACAAGGCACTTCCACGGAAGATTCTATCCTGAACATGACAAGGGATTATATTACAAAGGAACAGGTGAGCATAGCTTCACCCATTGGAGGCGGTAGCAAGACACACCTATGCATGAGACACCGACCCTGGAACCCAAGAAGGGTGGGGAAAGCTCTGCCACATTTCTGACTGAGCATCTCAGCACCCAGCCGGGGAGTGTGACTCAATTACGTCTAAGGTTGGTCTCCCACATCAACCCCAGGAAAAGATTCAGTAGAGGGAAAGGTGGTTTTCATATTTAAAAAATAAAACTCTCAGGCCTTTGGGGTTATCTTCAATATGTATGCTTGTATGGGTATTACTAGGGACTGCATTTAAAGTAGAATGTAAGAGAAATTTTTAAAAATTTGTCTCCAAGTCTCTCCTTACTCCTTGGAGTGGATCATTATCTGCTTCTTCATTACAGAAATCTGCAGCTACATTGGTTAGTGGGAATTGCAGAGATAAAATCTCAAATAAATAACAGCTGATATCCAGAACTCCAGTTTGGTTATTCTTACATCTGCGACAGAACCAGAATGCTTTTTTTCAATATCTATTTTATTATTGCCCTTTCCCATATCATGAAGTTCTATTTTGTTTTTTGAGCTCATACAGACCTAGGTTAATGTTTTGCTGATCAGTTATATTTTTTTGACTATAGAGTTTTTAAACATTGCAATGGAGATTTCACCTGTAAAAAGTTATAAGGCCTTTACTATTATGTTATATGTTGTATGTATTATATTATGTGTGCACACTTGTGTTTTGTGTTATATGTTTGAATGTACGTATGTCCATATATCATATATGATGAGCGCTCATGAAAAAATAGATCCAAATAATTTTTTTATATTTCACGTGATTTAAATGGTTTAATTTAAATTGGGTAAACAGCTGTTGAGGATTGTTTTAAAATGTGAACTAAAAAGGAGGTTAACAGATCTGTTTGTTTACTTTCACCTTTCCTTTTCATTATATTGTACTTCAGAAATCTTGATGGTGGTAAGGAGTAGATTAAAACAACAACAACAAACAAAAACAAAGCAGGAGGCTTTATACTACAAAGCTATAATCATCAAAGCAGCATGATATTGGCATTAAAAAAGAAACATAGGACAGTGCAGCAGTGAAATAGAGCCCAGAAGTCATGGGTCACTTCTACATCAGTTTACTGATTTTCAGCAAAGGTGCTAAGACGTCACAGTCGAGAAAGAAAAGTCTTCAAAAAGCATGGTGAACAGTGCTAGGAAAACTGGTATACACAAGCAAAAGAATGAAACTAAACTCCTCTCTTTCATCAGTTACAAAAGCCAAATTAAATCAAAATAGATTACATGTAAGACTTGAAATTATGAAACTACCAAAAGAAGACATGGGGAAATGCATTAAGATATTGGAATGGGTAAGGATTTTTTGGACAAGACCCAAAAGCACAGGTAACAAAAGCAAAATAGATAAACATTTGCAAACTACACATTGCAAACTTGACAAGGGATTAATATATTGAATATATAAGGAATTTCTAAAATTAGTCAGAAATAAAAAGGCCCCACTAAAAAACATTTAAGACAGATTTTAAATAAACATTTCTCAGAAGACATACAAATGGATAACAAGCATATGAAAAGATGTTCATCACTAATTGTCACACAAATGCAAATAAAAATCACAATGAAATATCACCTCACTCCAGTAAGAAGAATGGCCTTTATGAAAAACACAAAAGATAATGAGTGCCAGCAAGAAGGTGGAGCAAAGGGAACCTTACACTCTATTGGTAAAAATGTAAATTAGTACAGTCATTATGGAAAATAGTATGGATGGCTCCTCAAAAATTAAAAATAACATTATCAAAAGAAAATAAAATGGAAAAAAAAAGGAACTACCTTATGATCCAGCAATCTAGTACTAGGTATATATCCAAAGAAAATAAAATCAGTAAGTATAAGAAACACGTGTGCTCCCCTGTTTATTCACAAGAGCCAAGAAGTAGAAATAAACTAAGCGCCCATGAACTAAGGAATGGATAAAACATGGTACATATATGCAAAAAAATGGAAATTATTTAGCCATACACAGAATGAAATTCTGTATTTTGTGACAACATGGATGGAAGTTGAGATCATCATGCTAAATGAAATAAGTCAGGCAGAGAAAGACAAGTTTTGCATAGTATCACTCATATCTGAAATATAAAAAAGTTGGTCTCATGGAAATTGAGAGTAGAAATGGTGGTTACTAATGGCTGAGGAGACTCGGGGGAGGTGTAGCAGTTAGATAGACCCAAGAAGTTCTACTGTGTTAAACTGCACAGTAGGGTGCCTACAGATAACAATGTGTATCACATATCTAAACAAGCTAGACAAAAGGATTTTTGTCTAACAAGAAAAGTACAGGGCTGGGGTTGTGGCTCAGCCACAAAGACATGATAAACATTTCCCAATATAGGTATGTTTAACCTAATCACCCAATATATATGTGTACTGAAATAGCACATGGTATTCCATTAATATTTTGAATTTTTTATTATACATCAGTTAAAAACAAATTTAAAGAGGGGAAAAAAAAGATAAAAATAAGTAAAACTGAGGATAGATGAGGGATACAACTTGTATACAAAAAAAAAGTGGGGAGGCAAAGTGACCAATTACCCTTAGGTAGTAACTTCCATGTAGTTCCTCTTAAATTCAGAGGGATGGTTGACTAGTCCTTTTCTGTGCTAATTCTTTTTAAGAGACTTTAGGGAATATTTGATAGAACTGTTAGTAATATGTACCAACAGTGGTATGGAGAACCTGGAACTCTCCATCCTGGGTTTTAATTCCTGTCAACTTTTCAAAAATCACAGGATAGAAACACAGCAGTCTTGGCATTTTCTATAGGCCAAGTGGTTGATAACTTTAGGAGAACACAGGGCTTGAACTCACAAGGCAAAATAACTAGAAAAAAATAATAGAATTATGAAGAATAAAAAAAATCAGTAAAAGAACTGAGTAAAATTATTAGAAAGAACAGCAGGATACATAGTTAGAAAAGTAGGCAAAAGCCTGATCATGGTATTAAAGATCACAGAATTTTTTCTATCATTCATGCTTTGTTTTAGAGGCACTTAATAAAACTGTTTTATAATTCCATATTAATTGCTGAACTACCTCTTACTGGATGATGGACTGCATAGGTAAAGTTATTATTAACCACATTTTACAAATGAGAAAACTAAAGCACAAAGGTAATTTGTCCAAGGTAGTAAATAGAGCTAGTAAATAAATGGTGAAACTGGAATTTGAAAACATACTCTCAAGTCCATACTTTTACCACTATGCTATGCTGTCACTCAAGCTATTTCAAGAAGGTATTATACATAGCAGTAAAAGGCAAATCTATTCATATCACATATCTAAAAGTTACTAAGTTGTTTGGCTAAATTGTTTTTTAACCTTATTTTTCAAACACAGAAAATTAGGATGCTTATCATGAGTATATTGGGACAATAGTGAGAAAATCCCCTAGGAACTAAGGAAAAAAAAACTTTAATCAAATAAAAGTTAAGACAACTATATGAAGGGGTTGGGGTTGTGGCTCAGTGGCAGAGCGCTTGCTTGGCATGTGTGAAGCACTGTGTTCAATTCTAAGCACCACATATAAATAAATAAATAAATAAATAAATAAATAAATAAGATAAAGGCCACTGACAACTTAAAAAAAAAAAAAAAACTCTACATGAAGTCCTTTTCGTGCCCTCAGTTTCTGCGCTCTTAAAAAAAAAAATCATTTTTATTGCCTGAACTTTTTTTTCTAACGATGCCAAGCATCATTAAGACTACTGAGCTAATATATACAAAATACATTCCAAAGAAGAACACATGGTAGGGGCTCAATAAATAACTGAAGTATAATCAACACACATAAAAGTCAAACTCTAGCAGGCTTTTAATGTTGCCTAACTGAAGCATTGGTACCTTTTTGTTTTGTTTTGTTCTTAACAAATAACAAAACAATTTGGCCTGATTCTAATTATATCCTAGTTTTATAGGATATAATTTGGTTTTCAATATTAGATAATATAGAACCTAATGGCTCATGATAAAATACAAAATATACATAAATTAAAAAAAATATTTGCAATGTTATATACTTCGTATTTCGATGTGTACTAAGGCAGAACAATACACACGGATAAACCCAATGTGGCAATAATATTTTATAAGAAGCACTTGCAGTAAATAAAACTTATCTGATACAGTTTTATAGTGACAGAAATAAAAATCAAATGTCAGGCACTTACCTATGGTATTATCTGGTCCTTTTGATTTGGTATATGACAAAAATGCTGCAAGAAAAAAGATAGATGACAGTAGTTCTGCTCTTCCTACGACACCAGTTACCTAAAAAGGGAAAGAGTTGGGTTTGTATTAATGAAATATATCTTGAAAATTTACTGTATATAATAGTAACAAACATTTAAGCTGGAAACTAAAGTCCCATAACACTTCAAAAGCATGTTTCTGTTTTGTAAACATTCTTTGAGTGCCCTCAGATGGTGAATTTATGTATTTTCCATATATGGAAATCAGTGACCCTTTTTAACAGTTCTTTTATGATTATTTTAACTTGCTTTGAAATAATTATAGATTCCCAGAAAGTTGTAAAACTAGTAGAGATGCTGCATATTTTTACTGATAATATCTTACAAATTTAAGAACAACATTCAGAAAAATTCTCTAAAAAAGCTAAGTACTTTTTATATATTTACTTAAAATATGAACATTTTAAAAGCAAAGGTATCATAAACTTAGTAAGCCATATGTCAATAAATCTGCAAAATAAAAGGACAATAAATTTTCAAAAGACCCTTTAAAAAATATGTATATAAAACTCTCAAAGCTTTTCCTTTGGAGCATTCTGAACTCACTATAAAATTTTAAAACAAATCTATCCCTTTTGTAAACATATGGAAAAATTATTTGGCTAGATACCATGTGGTTTAAGAAGTTATATGGGAGAGACATGATCTTCCTTTAAAACACAAATTAACTTTTGCTTCGAAGGAAAACTTGTAACAAAGCAACTGAACATAATATTCTTAGCTCTTGCTGGGAGGCAAATGTGGAATTTTAAAGCAACCAAGAAAAATGAAATAATAGCTTGTGTGTTTCTTGGTAGGAAGAGACTGATGGATAATACTGGCAATAGCAGAGATGGCTCATGATTTTGAAACACATGGCAACAGCAATATAAAGCTCCTGAGTATCATCATTTGTTAGGATGCCTGTTCAGCTACTTTGATGTATTCTCAGCCCTTGAATTTGCCTTACTATTTTCTAACCTTTAAAATACAAAATTGACAAGTTGACAAATTGTATTTAAAATCAATATCGATAGAAAACCATTAGCAAAGAAAAAGAACTATACCTCTACATTACTCAAGTTAAGAGATTAGACATATCATATATTCTTGAATGAATAAATGTTATAGCTCCAAAACTATTCTAAATGTAAAAAGTTGATGCAGTTTGCAGATTTTGTACTTGAGGGAGTTAAGACCTATACTAATTTAACAGTCTATAAATACTTGGATTAAAATCCTGATTAATTTTTTTTCTTGAACATGTGCCACAGTCTGGCTGGGCACAAATCACGAGCCACTCACAGCTTTGTAGATTCAAATAGCAATTCTTTATTCCTGATCTCACACCGGCTGTCTACAAACACGCTCTGGGGAAATCCACGTTCTCTGCCCAAATCCACACCACTTGGGCTTCTGTCTCCCAAATATATTCTGAATCCCGTGAGAACTCAAGGGGAACTCAGGCAGCAGGATACGCCCTATTCTAAATGGGGAACGCCCTAAACTCGGATTATCCTAAACCCAGGAATACCCTAAACACTGATCCGCCCTGGTCCTTCAGCAAGGTCACCTTACATGCAATGTCCTGCAAAATGTCCTATTTCCATGAGTCCTTCCACTAAAGAAACATGGGGGTATGCTGGCAAGGAAATTGTCATACCTACTTGGCTAATGGCTCCCAGCAAACATGTGATAGTATAATCATGATATGGGATTTGTAGGATAAAATAATTTTTAAAAATCAATGTACAGTTAAATAAAATCAATTTACTGTTTTACTTACTGCTTCTGTGTGTATTGGGTGCACTGCAAAAAGCAGAGCAGCAATCATGCTACTCTGATTATCCAGAAAAAGTTTGCAGACTTTAAGGAATATCACACTGACCACAGCATGAAAAATCATATTTAAGATTTGATACGACATGGGTTTTAGTTCACTGAATAGATAATTTAAGCGAAATGTCAATACGGTTAAGGGTCGGTAAGACTTGTGGCTTCTTTCCTAAAAGGAAAAACAACCATTAATTATTAAAGTTCTTTGGTCCTTCAGGTTACAAAACCTAATCATTGCTTGTACTATTAAGGATATTCATATTTGGCTGAGAAATTGTAAAACATATATAGAAGACGGCTTTATATTCTGTTTTTCTATGTCCTTACTCCAAAAAACAAGGTGAATTCCTCCCTTTCATATATTGATTATCAGACTGTGGATTGTTAAAAACATAAATTTTTTAAAAAGGTAGAACAATGGTGGCATTAGTCATATGGGATTCTTTGTAAAGCCTGCATTTCTATTACCAATGCAAAAGGTTATACAACTGCTTGCCAGATCTTCAAAAGGAAATGTAAGATCAGAATGTTTACCAGTTAAGTTTGAATAATGATAATTCAAAAAGATACTTAAGTTATTTTATGAAAAACTTCCATAATGGATAGATATGAGCATATTAAAGTAAAATTATCCAAATATTATGCAGGGAGTAACATTAACAGCAAAACTGTTTTTTTTTTTGTTTTTTTTTTTGGGAATAGAATAAAAACTTTTGTGGTGAATTTTTGTTGAAAAGAAATCAAGTAATTAGTTTCTCTATAAGGTAGAAGTTACATTCAACCAAAACCACTTTTTATCAAAAGACAAAATCAAAGTAGATTTAAGAATAAAATACACAGTTCAAAAATATATATTATCTACTTACTTGGTTTTAGTTTTACGTAAAGGATATTTACATTTAGCTTCTTTTATTTTTTTTAAATTAAAGGTGTTTTTTTTTCCATTTGTAGATAAAAATGTGATGCAGAGGATTGAACCCAGTACCTCACATGTGCTAGGCAAGCACTCTACCACTGAGCTTCAACCCTGGGCCCACTTAGCTTCTTTTCTACATCTGATATTCTGTTTTCTCTGTCACAAAGGTATAGACTCAACCTTACTCTTCCTTACTAAGGAATATCAGTAGATACAAAGAACAAACATTCTCTATTTTGAAATTAGGAACATTTTTAACATCGCTGTATTGATGTATTTAACATCATACATATTCTATGATATGCCACCTATTTAGAATATTCTTTGTTGCTTAGTTATTCCAGTACATACTTCAAGCTTAATCTGAGGCATCTAAAATTGTAAGGTACTGTGCTGAATTAACAATTTTACTAGAAAGCAGAAAAAGACAACAGAAACCTTCTAAGTACCTATAGTGTTAGTATGACAAATATGTAAAACTTATTTGCCACATGAAAGAAATCAGAAAGCAGAAAGATATACATAAATTAAATTGCAGGAGACATAATTGCTTGGTTAGTTCTATTAGATGTACATTATGTTACAGGTAATGATCAACTAAAAGGTTTATAATTGATATAACTAATTATTTAAATAATTCATTAGAAATCTACTAAAGATTCCACTATCACAAATAATAATCTTCTTATTAGACATCAGGTTTTGTGAAAATGCAAAATAGCTAAGGCCACTATGAACAAATCAGGTCATTATTAAATTTAGGTATATTAAAGAAAAACTGAATTACTTTTGATATTTAGTTGACAGCAGAAACAAGCATGACTATAATGAATGAATAAGCTCCCTGTTCCTCAACGTAGAATGGCAAAAAAGTTCTGCAGAGGTTACCATAATAAAAGTTATCTTAATATAAGGTACTTTATTGATCAAATGCCAAAAGAGTATGTGGCTCATTAGCTCAGTGGTTCTAAAGTGTAGCTATACCATAGAACATCCTGGATAACTTACTGAAAAACTACTCAAATCCATACAAAAACAATCACCAAAAGATCACACATGTGTACAAGCAAAAGAAGATAAAAAATACCAATGTATATGTACACATCCAAATCTGAAAAATATCTAAGTAACTACATATAGCCTTGGTAATGATTTTTAAAATATTTTGAACATATTCCAGGATACAATGTTGTGATCCACTGAATTATCAAACAGATCCTACTACATAATCATACAATGGACCCACTAAAGATATAATCCAATCATTAAGAACCATAATGATCTTCCATAGTGATAATCCACAGTGATCCAAAGGTCCCTAATAAGGTAGTAGTTGTATTCACATTCCTCAAGAGATTTCCCTAAGCCCAAAATATGTCTTTAAATGTATCCTGGCAAAAAATTCTTTTTAAGTCTGAACACACACACGTACACAGGCATTACAAGCTATCATTACTTAATATCAATCATTTTAGATATTTGGATGTGCTAATTTCAGGCTTACTGTGAAACCTCATATAACAACTCAATAATCTGTAGAAAAAATTTTCTGTAGTGTCACATTTACCTACAGGATAGGAGAGAATATGTCCATCAAAATAAAGGAATAAATAAAATAAACTATATTCTTTTTTAAAATATTTTTTTAGTTGTAGAAACATCTATTTTATTTATTTACTTTTATGTGGTGCTGAGGATCGAACCCAGTGTTTCATACGTACAAAGCAAGCACTCTACCACTGAGCCATATCCCCAGCCCTCAAACTATATTCTTGATTATAAATAAACTGTTATTCTAGTTTGTTCATCATTCTGTTTGAGTATATTAATGAGTTCTTATAGTCTGCCTACTTCTGGGCACTCTGAACAAAATCAAATTTTCAGTTTGCAATGCTGAAAAAATAAAACCACAAAACAGCATCAACACCATGACACGATAGTTTTTTATGAACTCCTTTATCTGGCCAGCTAAACTTCCAGTTCAAAATCTCAACCACAAAATCTCAACTCAAATCATAAAATATACCAGCACAGGTTGGGGAGATGGATACAAATTTTTAAGAGTCTTTGGGGATAAAGGGCAGGGATAGAGGAAAATAAATTCTCTAGAAATAATTTATGACATAATAGGGTCATACTTTCCTCTTAATATAAAAAATATTTTTAAGGAAGGATGGAGGAAAATAAGGTCAGCCTATGTAATAAAAAATTTATTATATGTTTATGACTAAAGTAATGAAGTACCCAGCCCCACCTTTGAGAAGCTTTCAAATTTGGAGAATGAGAAAAGAGGTTACAAATAATGACTAAGAAACAAATAGAGTATTACATATGTTTCAATAACAATTTATTTAAAGTCTAAATGATAGGCATTTTAGATAGATAATTTCATTTATTTTTCTCAAGGTATTTAATAAAACTAATAATAGATCATCTGTAAGATCCCAAGCTGATAAGGGTTTAATCCTGAATAGCCTAACACTGACCTTCATAATAAAGGCAGAGTAAAATATCTTCAGGAAAATGAACACAATTTTAAAGTTCTGAATATAAAATCAAAATATGAGATATGACATAATTTTGTGAAACCGGCAACATATGTACTTATTATTTTTACCCTTATAGTCTAATATATTTATACTGAAGTTACTATATTTTAAAATGGTTAAATATATCACAATTACAAATCATCTCTTCTGCCTGACTTAACAAGACAGAAAAAAAAGAGACTTACTCAGCCAGAAACAGACTTGTATTTAATGTTCTCCTTAAACATTTGGTTTTCACATACACATATTATATTTTTAAAAAGTAAATGAAGGTATACAGCCAAGAAAAGAATCAAATACCACTGTAATCACATCTTCAACTTCCTGCCCAATTTAATACAAGTACAAATCATGTCTCATATAATAAGTATTTACTTACCTCAGACATAGGAGTTCCCCAGAAATCATTTTGAAATAAAGTTTTTAAAGGTGTAGATGGATGCAGGTCTTTATTATCCAATATTGCTGAAACATCATCAAAAACAAAACCACAGAAGAGGCTGTTCCAATAGCATGCAGTAACCACACCTACTATTAAGGTTACTTCTTTTAGATTAATATCAGCCATCTTTTCCACAAGAACTTTTGGGCAAAAACTGGAAACAACAACAACAGGGAAAATTAAATAAAACAGGCAACACTTTTTATTTTTTAAGTAAGCACAATTTGGTAGATGGATAATATGTAAGGAGTGTTAATAAAGCATGTTAATCCTTCTAGAGAAAAGCTCAACTCAAATGCCTTTCACCTCTAAGAAGCATAAATTGATTATCTCTTTATATTTCTAACCTAGGGCAAAATTAAATGTTTCTTCAAGAGTGCTTTCATACCCCTAGTATAGTTCTTTATCATACCACTTAATCTTTGATCTGTTTCTAGCTAACTGGATAATGAACTCTATCAATTGTCATAGGTCAAAACACCTGGAAAGCAGATATATGTAAGGTAATTATAAACAACTAGCAATGGATCTTCCAGATGTGCCTAATTTTTGTGGGAAAACAAATACTTGAAAAAACAATGAGCAATTGGTTTTTCCAAAGTGTCAATGAAACTTTCAATTTAGTACTTTGTATCTAAAACCCAATCTAAATCAGAGGTACTGCAACCTAGTTTAGTTGGGCAAAAATCTTGTAAAAATACTTGTCCTGAATGTTCTAAGTCAGTTATATGGTAGTTGGTTAACTACAGTCCTACTATTTCTTCCTGTCTTTCCCCAGATTTATTTACTTATATTATCTGCTTGGCCCTTTGGGTATATGAGATTATGACACAGATCTTTATCACTTTTTTCTTTGTCCCATTACAACAAAAGTTTTTAGTCTGGCGAATAGGTTTTACAGATGACAATTTTTTAAAAATGAACATAAAATACAAGAAAAGATTAATAAAAATAAAATGCTTAGAAAGGATTCAATGAAGGAATAGTTTAGAGAAGAAAGAACTATATTAACTGGATGATACCTGGGGAAAAAAATCAGCTTCATAATCAAGATAAAGTTGGAAAGTACTCTCAAAAAACAAACAACAATAGGATTATCTGGCCTGTGATGTGTCATTACCATTAATTTAGTGTTACTTCCTGAAGGAGGCAGAATAATGACACTCCAAATTATTCATGTTCCAATCCTCTGAACCTGTGAACCTTTTAGGTGGCAAAAGAGACTTTACAGGTGTTAAAGTCTCACTTAAGGATTTTAAGTTCAAAAGATCATCCATCTGAGTGGTCCCAATATAATGGCAAGAGTCCTTAACAAGTCAAAGAGGGAGATGGACAAGTCAAAAAACAGAGCTCAGAGTAAATGATTTCTGGTTAGGGGCCATAAACCAATGAACGGTCCAGTTCTAGAAAGTGAAAAAGTCAAAACAAACAAAGAAACAACAAAAAGCCCATATTCTTCATTAGAGCCTGTAAAAGGAGAACAGCCCTATTGATACCACAATCTTAGTCTACTGAGACCCATTTTGAATATCTCACCTCCAGAAATACAAAATAATAAAATGAGTTTTAATAATCTCTTACATTTTTTGATAATTTTTTTACAGCAGCAATAGGAAACAAATACACCATCCACAGAGCCAAACAATCTAAAATTTGAGATATATCTTTGGAGTTCTGGCCAGGTCAGAGGAAGAATATGAAATAAAATCAAAACTTCATTCGGCAGTAAAAGTTCTACCTGTATAGGAAGAGTAGGTGCTGATTTAAAATCAGATGTAAACTTTAAAAGGATACATAAACACAAAGAATGTATAATACATGAGAAGGAATTAAAGGATTTTTGTGATCAGATAGTAAGAACTTAGAATGTACTAGACTTAAAAAAAATGCAAAATCCTCTTTGACAAAGTAGAAGGGAAATCAGCTGTATCCTTTGGGCAAGTACAGTTTTCAACTAAAAGAGAAATTACATAGGGTTCATCTTGAATCCAGAAGTGCTTAACCATGTTTCAAGGTATGGACTTGTACACCACCACTAATCCACACAAAAAAGTTGATGATGCTTTTGTTTGAAGAATGTGGAGAGATTGAAAAAAGCATTTGCCTTATCTCCTGTCCGACCCCACACTCAAATGACAGTGAAGATATTTTTAAAAAGGGCAGGTGTAAATATGTAAAGATAAAGACAACTGCAAAGCAAAGTGGGAAAGAATCCAAAATGAATGTGGGAGAAATTGTAACTTGTTTTTAAACATTCCCCAAGGGAACAGGAGAAAAAGGGAGAGAGGTGGTCCTCTTAGTGTATGTTATGTGCTCAGTTGTGAAGTCAATATAGTCCCTAAGAATCATCTGCAAAATAAAGGTTGAGGTGATGGCAAGAGGTTACAAAGGGGATAGAGGAGAGATGTACATGATTCATTGGAGGCCATACTATAACAATGTAATTGACCACTGCTTTTAGTTGTAGGAATTTGTGTTTGTGTTTTTTAACTAGCATATAAGAACACTTGTAAGAGCATGTAGTTTAAATGGATGACTGATTTAAGATTACTTACAAAACTGAAATGTCGTAAGATCCAACTGTAATTAATAATCACTCATGAGATACATTAAAAAAATTCAAAATACAATTTTTCCAACAACATTATATTGGTGCTAATTTTCTGTCAAAATCTAATAGTATAGTGGGGGGAGATGAATCTATAGGAAAATTTTATATGAATTTGGCAATACTTAACACAAAGGATTAAGTCCTCCCAGTTCATTTTTTTCTTTTTGGAAATTGAGTTAGTTCTCCCAAATTTCATTATTATACCATCACTAACAATAAGAGTAGTCTACTGTGTTTTATTATTATTTTAAACTTTGAAAAACTCTTCTGGCATGTGCTGTGGGCCATGACTATTCACACTGAACCCTATTAATCTTTCTAGTCTACTCATGCCAAAGGAAGACAAGTAGCTTCTTGTTGAAAACTTATTCCTCTCCCTGAAAGCAAGGTAAAACAAAGCCTTTGCTATATACAATAGTATACAAAATTTCTAAAGATCATTTATATTTTTGTTAAGTCAGCAAAAAGGAAGTAACATCTAAGGAACATAAGTTGTTTAGAACACAGAATCGGGTTAGCAATTATAAAAGGCAAGGCTTTCTTGTCAAGTGATTTTGGCTAGATAAAACTATTCATAAAAGCCTAGGAAAAAGAGGCAGGTCCAGGCAAGTGTTCCTGTAACAAGGCTCTTTACAAAATTGTCACATAAATATATCTGTTGGCAAAAACTGATGCAGAAAAAGTGATGAAAATTAATGGAGAGTTTTAAGCCTTTTCCTATACTGTCCCTGAGTTAAATTTCCTCATTTACAGTTAGATACACATTACAAAGCATAAGAACCTAGACCACAGAAAAATTAATTACTGCTGTATCCCTGTAGTGCAGTGTACGAACTCAACAATATTAGGATTAGTTAAAGAATTAAACTTAAGATAAGACTTTGCTCTTAGTTGAATGCCATTGAGATTTACAATCTTAGCTTCATTCATTATTAGGAAATTACTGAATTTCTCTGAACCTATTCTCATTTCTAAAAAAATAAGAATAAAACTTACCATTAGACCAGGCAATATGAATTGTTGAGAACATAAATACTAAGGAGAAAGTGAGGGAAGCAGGATAGAAAAGACCAATACAAACAAATCTAATACATGAGTAAAAAGAAAATAAATGAAAATAAAAGCAAAGTGCTGCTGTAAAAATAACAAATTCCTAATATGAAATATGCAGTAGTAAATACATACATGACATTACATGTGATCGATAAATATTGACTTTGATCTCTGCCAAATTACAAAGATACTTATTTAAGTTTCAAGAATTCAATTCAATTTCTTGAGCAAGAAAGTTAAAAAATGAGAGTAATATTTAATAAAGCAGCAAGTCTAAAGAGCAAGTACACAAATATTGCTCTCCAGAATGTCTGAGGAGGCCTCGGTATGTCATTCCTCTAGCCAGAAAGATCTGTACTTAATTACATTTTTTAAGTCACAGCAGAGAAATAACCTTTCTAAGCTTCAACTTCTTCATTTAAATGAAAAGTGAGAACAATGTAAATATTAATTTTACTGGACTGGTTCAAAGAATAAATGATATATTTGACATAATCTTTCATAAAAGTAAATACATAATAATTCCTACAAATCTGATAAATATTTTAAAAATTTAATTCACAAAATTGGTATGTTTTTATTTTTTCCTGAGCTGTTTTTGTTTTACCCAAACACGCGGTTTAGAGACAGTCTATTATCCACTTTTGAAAGGAATATTTACTGTCATTTATAGCATAAAAATGTGCTTTAAAAAACATGGAAAGGGAAAACATTGGTCGACACAGTTAGAAATGCCACTTAGATTTCATGCCTTCAGCTTCCTAAGAAAAGTTGCCTACTTATTATATTACAGATAGTTGAAAGCAGCAAGATGATCAAAATTTGGACAAGTAAGATTGTAAAACACCTGAGAAGGCACTATCATCCTCAAGAACCAAGCCAAGAGACAGCAGCAGTACTGGTGAATCTTGGGGGCCTTTCTCTTTCCAGCTCCCACAGTGGCCCAAATAAGTACTGCCTTTCCTTTCTAGAACCTTCACTCGTACTACCTTTTCAGTCTTCATTCCGTGAAGCCCCTCAATCCTTGAAGGCAAAGGTACTCTGGGGGGATAAGACCGGTGGAGTCGAGGATGCAGCGTCCTCTGAATTCTTCACTCGCCCTAAACCATGATCGCTGCGCAGCCCCTACTTCACCGCATCACAAATCCCATATTAAATGAAGCTAAAACTTTTCCCACCCGTTTTCTACAGGAGACACTACCCTGAGCGCCCCTTGCACGCGCTTAAAAAGAAGGTGGTGCCTTCCCACCTCTCCAGAACCGGGTCAGGCCCTTCAGCCCCAAGGGTTGGGGCTTCTCTAAACCGGGATTGCAGCCCTCAACTCCTCCCTAGCCACTGACCCACAACCCGACCTCACCTGGGAGCGGATCCACCAGGGCACAGCTTAGGGAAATCTCAAGAAGAGCGGCCCAGCGATTGACGCCATCGAAGACACAGTCATGTTCTATCTCCTTCAGGCCACCGGCGAGGACACACTTCAGCCACCGCGCCTCCCGCCTCCCGGTCTTTCCCTGTCTCCCCAGTACCGTCGCAGCCTTCCGCATTGCACGCCGGGAACTCCCTATCTTCTCCTCTCAGTGACTTCACTTCCCAGCATGCACTGTCGCAAGGTAGAACTGCACTCTGGAAGCTCGAGTCCTCACTCTGGTCAAATTCCGCGTCCTCAACCCGGAGTCCAGGAGCGGGGCGTGAAGACTAAGCATAAAGCATCATCCACCGTCGTAAAATGTAGGCTCTCCAGGCATCCGGGGCCTTGTTCCGGCCTTGGTGGGTGGGGACTGGGCCTTGGTGGGTGGGGACTGGTGTCGCTTAGCCCCCGCCGCCGCGTTATCTTGCTCGCGACCAGTTGGCGGGACCTAAAGTCGTCGTGGGACGGCGAAAAGGAGCCATTACGGGCCACGGAGGGGCCTGTCGTGGTGGATGCGGTGGATGAGGAACTATACCTGGTTGCCAAGCTTGGTCTAGGTGGGTGGAGCCTCTTAAGCGGTAGTCTCTTTGCAAGTGACTTCTTTAGCTTGAGATCCCATGCAATAGCCTGGCCACCACCCCTCCCCTTCTATCCTCTGGTTTGCAATCCAGCCTTCTTGCCTCAGTTCGTTTCTGTGGCACAGCTTCACTCATTTCAGTTGTTTATTTGCGCATTTGAGCACTTTTAAAACCCTCGATTCCTGCTTCTCAGAATCAGGGATCATTTTCATCCTTCCAAACACCATCGGGTGCTCACAAGCTTCCGTGTTGGGGTCGTGGAGAAGAGGACTCAGATTGTTCTGACCTAGATTAGCTTTATCAAAGAAGTTATGTTTTATTTAGCCGGTGCGGAAAGCTATCTTTTTGGTCAAGGCTGCTTTGCATACTTGTATGTTTTAAGATGAAAGGGCCTTATAGCTTTTTGCTAAAGCATTGTAGAGTTACATTTATACTGTAAACACAATGTTGCCTTTTACCTGGAAGATGCTAATTCGCACCTGTTTTGTTACAGGTAGTGGAGCACAATAAAAGAATTCAAGATGTCACCTAATATAAACTGGAAAGAAATAATAAAAATTGACCCAGATGACCTGCCTCGTCAAGAAGAACTGGCAGACAATTTATTGATTTCCTTATCCAAGGTGGTTAATAAATAAATGATACAGAGACAATTGTGATAAATTTAAGTTGCCTCTGAAATCATTGAATGCTAAAATTGGAAGACTTCTTATATTTTGCTTAAAGGTTATAAAATAGTTGCTTTTCTGTTTGCTTAGGTGGAAGTAAGTGACCTAAAAAATGAAAATCAAGAAAATGTGATCCATCTTTTCAGAATTACTCAGTCATTAATGAAGGTTTGTATGCAGTATATTTTAATAGTAACTTTGACTCTTAGATTTCAGTGTCTGTTATTACATAAGGTAATCTCTATGAAATTACTTAGTAATGTCTAGAGCAACACTCAAAAATAAGTTAACAAATGTGAATTGAAAATTTTATATAAAAGAGAATTTTTTACTCTAAATTTCCTAAAAGAATGTGTTAGGAAAATGGAATAGGAATGTTTAAAAATAACATAAGAACATACATCTTGAAGTCCAAATGAGAAATGCAGACATTGAGTGTTGTAGGGATTTGTTGGAAGGAATGGTGATTTAAGTTGTATCAGAAGATTTGGTAAAATGATGAAGACTGAGGAGTAGTTTTAGATAAGTGAAAGGCAGTGGTGAGATGCTAAGAGGATTCTAAAGCTGGAGGTTATAAGTAAATATTAGAATAGGAAATATGTTTTTATTTGAGGAAACAAGTGCAGGAAGTTTGTAGCAGGTTGTAGAGAAAGCAGATGTTGTATGGACAGGTTGCGATAGGTTATTAAGGGTCTTAAAGGTGTACTGTGTGCTACTGGCAAGGAAGGTTTTTAAATCATAATTGACAAGATACAAAAATATGCCTTAGAAAAGAAAAAATTGGCTGTTATATAGGAGAAAATGAAGGGAATTGGAACTGAACAGCTATAAGATCTTGAAGGAGTTCAGACATAAATTTGTGAACTAGAATAGAAAAAATTGAATAGACAAAATATTTGTGAAAACATCTCAAAGGAAGAAGTTTCAATCTTGCATTTAAGAGTTGAGGTTAAAAGAAGAATCAAAAACGCTTCAAACTGTTGCAGCTCTATGCATTATAACCTTAGGATAGAAAATCATTCATTTATTCATTCAAATAACATTTATTGACTGTTCCCATGTGCCAGCCATTGCAGGCACTAAGGATTAGAACAGCAAATAAAACAATTTTTATTTTTAACACATTTTAGTATAAAAGTATATTCAAGTAACTTTATTTTTTTTAATATTTAGATGAAAGCTCAAGAAGTAGAGTTAGCTTTGGAAGAAGTTGAAAAAGCTGGAGAAGAACAAGCAAAATTTGGTAAGTGTCTTGAGAAAAACTTTATTGTGTTAACCATTCTATTTATTTGTTGAATAGTAGAAAATCAAATTTAATATATTCTAGGAAATAAATAAATTAAATTTGTTTTGAAGACATTTCTAGATCTATTTTGTGGATATGGTATATAATGGTTACTTTTACATAATCTTGTTATAATGTAATATTTTTAAATAATCTTATTGTTTTATTGAAATGCATTTCAAAATTTGTTTTGAGGTAAATCTAACCAGTTGAACCATTTGCCTTTTTTTTAATAGAAAATCAATTAAAAACGAAAGTAATGAAACTGGAAAATGAACTGGAGGTAAGTCCTTTTTTTATTTCCTAAGGAGTAGTTGTCATTAACTGTATTATTTCAATATTTTTTGATTATTATTTCTTAAGAAAAATCAAGAAGTTGACATTGTACTCAGTTGTTTGTTCAGTGTAATAAATACTTATGTGTTGTGAATTAAATACCCAATTATGAAAATATAAATATACTTAAGAGCTAGATGGAGCTTCTAGTTTATAGAATACTCCAGAAGATTACTAGTAATTGAAATAAAGGGGAGGATGTGAAGGTTTGAGGAACAGTGACAAAAGGATATGGTAGAAGTCACTTTTGACAAAGCTAAGTGCTAAAATATGAACATATTGTTGAAGAACTAAATATGTTAAGGTTTCTGAGAAGGTACAAAGGACTGACTTGGAAAGGAGGAAGACCCTCTTCCTTTGTATTAGGAGGGAAGGAAGAGTGAATGTACACAGAAGGTCTTATGTTTGTAGGTTTATTAAGAAGTTGAGAGATTGTAGATGAGATTGTAGATGAGAAGACAAGAGATAGGAAAGGGGAAGTAAATTCAAGGGATTATAGTATAGAGTCCTTTGAGGTCAAAGGACAGGTCTGTTGGGGATAATTGAGAAAATGTTCCTGCTTAGACAAGGATTTGTTGTAGGTATGGCAGACTGAATTCAAGAAACAAGTTTAAAAAAAAGAAAAGACTGGTCGAAGTTATGTGAATATGTAAATTGCTTAGGTCAGCTTTTGATGGGAGAGTATGAGTTAACTCATACATAAAATTCCAGTGAATTTTAAGGATCAACTGGGAACTTGATGGTTTGCTGCTATTGTGAGTATGTAGAGATGGAATAGTATCTTGTGACATCTAAAGCAGCTGGAGTTTTTACAGGATGGTGGAGGAATGTTAGGGATGATAACATGGAAATTAGTTGCAGGATAGAATAAATTTAGGAAAATACCAACATCTGTTCTTGAAAGAAACAGCAACTTCCTGTGAGAAGAGTTCCAACGAAATTAATATCCTAAGAGAAGCAAATCACAGAAGATAAAAAGGTGGAAAAGAGGATTCTGTAAAGAAACAGAAGATGTAAAATATTAATTTTTCTTGAGTGAAACCTTAGTGGAAAACTTTTTGAGGGAGAGGAAGAAAGAAAATTTGGTGATGGGAGAGAGATGGCAAAAGTGTATGTTGAAGAAGCAAAAATGGGACAGGCTAGATAACCAGTGATTTTGATGTTTTGGGCCAAGACCTAAAATTAATAGAAATATCAGTCAAACTGGATTTGGTTTACTGCAGGTTTTTAAAGCTAACCTAAATCTGGTTGTCCAGTACGTTAGGATATAGCACTTGTATGTATTTACATTTATGTTTGTTAAACTTAAAATTAAAAATTCATTTCTTTAGTTGTGCACAGCTGAATTTCAAATGCTCACTAGCCAAATGTAGGTAGAGACTGCTGAACTAGACAGTGCAGATAACAGTTCTGATCTAAATACTCCAGGTATGAGAGAGGGGGCAAGTCAGGAGCACTAAGATGTGCAGGAGGATCGGAGCCTGGTTTCAGACCTCTAAGGCTTAGAAGATGTCTTGATAATTCATTGCCTACATTCTATGCCTTTGTAGTTTAGTCTGGTGCCTGTGCTTTAGTAGCTGTAACAGACTCTAAGTAATTAAATTAAGAGTCCTTTCTTAGTGGCTTAGTGGTTCAGGATGTGCTTAAAGGGTTGTCTGCCCATGAACCACAGAGTAAATAAGTTAGTGACTTTAAAAAATGGTCCTCAAGACCTAGGAATTAAATAAGAGACACTGCGCCTATTAGAAAAAAAAGTAGGCCCGTATCGCCATCATGTTGGATTAGGCCCCAACTTTCTTAATAAGACTCCTGTAGAGCAAGAATTAAAATTAAGAATAAATGGGATTTAAAAAAAAAAGAATTAATGGGATGGATTCAGAATAAAAAACTTTTTTTCAGCAAAAGAAACAGTCAGTGAGGTGAATAAAGAGCCTACATCTTGGGAGCAAATTTTTACCATTCACATATCAGATAGTGCACTAATCTCTAGGGAATATAAAGAACTCAAAAAGCTAACACCAAAAAAAACAAATAGCCCAATCAGTAAGTGGGCTAAGGAACTGAACAGACACCTCTCAGAAGGAGATATACAATCAATCAAAAATATATGAAAAAATGTTCAATATCTCTAACAATTAGAGAAATGCAAATCAAAACTACTCTTAAGATTTCATCTTACTCCTGTCAGAATGGCAGCTATTATGAAGTTAAACAACAATAAGTGTTGGCGAGGATGAGGGGGAAAAGGCACACTCATACATTGCTGGTGGGAGTGCAAATTGGTAAAACCAATATGGAAAGCAGTATGGAGATTCCTTGGAAAGCTGGGAATGGAACCGCCATTTGACTCAGCTATCCCACTCCTCAGTCTATACCCAAAGGACTTAAAAACAGCATACTGTAGGGACACAGCCACATCAATGTTTGTAGCAGCATAATTCACAATAACTAAACTGTGGAACCAACCTAGATGCCCTTCAGTAGATGAATGGATAAAGAAAATGTGGTACATATACACAATGGTATATTACTCAGCAATAAAAGAGAATAAAATCCTGGCATTTTCAGGTAAATGGATGGGTTGGAGAATATAATGCTAAGTGAAGTAAGCTAATCCCAAAAAAAAACAAATGCCAAATGTTTTCTCTGATATAAGGAGGCTGATTTACAATGGGGTTGGGAGCAAGAGCATGAGAGTATTAGAAGAACTCTAGATAGGGCAAAGAGGTAGGAGGGGGAATTGGGGTAAAAGAGATGGTGGCATGAGATGGATATCATTACCCTAAGTACATGCATGAAGACATGAATGGTATGAATATACTTTGTATACAACCAGAGATATGAAAAATTGTGCTCTATATATGTAATATGAATTGCAATGCATTCTGCTCTCATATATATAACAAATTAGAATAAAAAATTTTAAAAATACAATAAAAAATTATTCTTTAAGTAATGTTATTCTAAATGTATGGTACTGAAGCATAATGGAAATTGTAAATAAGGATAATTATTTCCTTGTTGATGGACTTGAACACCCAAATATAATGCAATTAATTTAAGCATTTGGTTTATTACTTTAAGATGGCTCAGCAGTCTGCAGGTGGACGGGACACTCGATTTTTACGTGATGAAATTCGGCAACTTGAAAAACAATTGGAACAAAAAGATAGGGAATTGGAGGACATGGAAAAGGAATTGGAAAAAGAGAAGAAAGTTAATGAACAAGTAAGGCATGTTTTTTTCAATGAATCTTAACTGTTCAAGTTAAGATGTCTGTAGAACATCTGGTTTTGCTTTTTAAAAATATTGATAATACTGTCTCTAAGGTTTTATATCATTATTCATTTTGTCATTGTATCTTTAACATGTAATGGAAGCTGGGTGCAGTAATACATCCCTGTTATCCAAGAGCCTTCAGAAGCCGAGGCAAGATAACTGTAAATTTGAAGCCAGCCTCAGCAACTTAACAAGACACTGGCTCAAAAATAAATAAACAAACAAATAAATAGGTCTGGTCATGTAGCCCAGTGGTCAAGTGCTCCTGGATTTGGATTAAATCCCCAGTACCAAAAGAAAAAAAAAGTGTGTGTATATGTATACATACACATACACACCAGGCACTTTAGTGACTTTGAGGATTAATTCTTTATATTTGGAGGCACATATTTCTGAGGACATTAGAATTATATTTATGAAATGGATGCTTTGATCTTGAAGTTTTGTGTGAAAAATTAATAGGCACTGGGTTTCTTTGGCAGTTTCTACTTTGCCCTTAACCATTCATTCAGATTTATTAAGTATTTACAGCATAGCAAAGACTGCTAATTACTTGAGTCCAGTGAGTTTCTATTATCTAACTCTCAAAGATTTTCACAATCAATAATAAAAATACCATAGGGAAATATATAAAGTTAAAAAAAATACTCTGGGATACTCTCTGGAGGGATTTGTCACTCAGTGTTGAGATTTGGGAAGTGATATGAGACCTGAAGTAGGAATTAATGTGGCAACAGGAATAAGCATTCTGGGGTAGAAAATACAGCATTTTTTGAGATCTAGATATAAGGTATGTAGTATGTTCTGGAACTACTATTGTTCATTTTTGCTTGAATATAGATAAAACAGTGCCATGTACTTTATATACATCAATTCATTAATTATGAATTATTATGTTAATTCATATATATTATGCATTATTCATTAATTCATTATTCTTCATTTGATAATTTATCTCGTATGATGTCATTTCTACCACGTTACCAATAAAGAAATTAAGAGATACATAAAGGTTAAGTAATTGCCCATGGTTACAGAGCCAATAAATGATAAAGCCAGGATTTGAATCTAGACAGTCCTACTCAAGTGTCTGTGCTTTTGTCCACTGTATTATCCCACCTTCCTAATTTTAATACTCAAGAGTCCTCTGAAGAAGTAAGGGCCAGTTCCTAAGGAATTTGTTTATCTTTTCTAAAAGTACTCGAAGGAAAATTTTTGAACACGATATCAAGATCAGGTATATATTTTTAAAGTTTACTCTGCTTTGTGGAGAGTAAATTGAAGACTACCAAAACTAGTAAGGAGACATTTGTGTTAATTCAGGCAGATGCTAATGATGGCTTAATTAAGGTAATGGCTGATGGGATTAAGATGCATAGACATATTTGAGAGAAGTAGATGTATTTGCACATGGTGAATGATGGTGGGAGAAGACAGATAAATGGGACAGTCTGCCTGTTTTTATGTGTTAGGCTACTGGATAGGTAGGTAGATAATTCCTTTTACTAAGAAGAGACACAAAAGGAGTTTAGAGATTTTTTTTCTACTGGAGATTGACCCTAGGGATACTTTTCCAATGAACTACATCCCAAACCCTTTTTATTTTTTTGTTTTCAGACAGTATCTCACTAAGTCACTGAGGCTGGCCTGTAACATTTGATTCTCTTGCCTCAGCCTCTCAAGTAATCCCTCTGTGGGATTGCAAGTGTACATCACTTGCCTGGCCAAGATTATTATTTTAGTTTTATATGTATTAAGTTTGAGTTCATATTCAAAAAGGATACTTGTGGATCTGGAATTCATGAAAGACATTTGGCAGATGATGAGGATTTATTTTCATCAGTACAGATACTAACAAAGCCAGAAAAGTGATTATAGAATGGATTTCAGAAATGCCTAATAAAGCAATGAAAGAGGAATAGATACTTTGAAGGAAATCCCATTAAGAGTGTGACATTTGAGAGGCCGAGGGGGAAAAAACATCAGTAACATTAATACTTTATTATTAAGTTCTTGACTTCTCTCTTGTTAAAATTTTCCAATTCAGAATACAATAGTTTATTTCTTAATTTTCAGATGAAAATAAAAGGATAATAATAACAGGCAAACTTCTAAGATCTGAATTGTACTTTGCATTTTATTATGAACTTTCTTTAAATTTTTTATTTTGAAAAATGTCAGACCTTCATGAAGATTGTAAGAAAAACAATAAACATCCATAGTCCCCACATATAGATTCACCAGTTGATAACTCTGAACATTAGCTTTATCTTTCTTTCATTGTCTTTATACACACAGAAATACTTCTCTTTCACTGCCTTTTTTTTTCTACTGAGCTATATGAGAGTTAATTGTAGAAACTTCACACTTAAAACATTTCAGCATATCTCTGTTATAAAGGATATTCTGCATAACCACAGTATAATTATCATACTTGGGAAATTTAATATTGATTCTGTATTATAATTTAGTACATAATCAAATTTCCTCTTTTGACCAATAATATCTCTCTCATAGCACCCCCGCCTACCTGTCAGTATCCAAGGTTCCATTAAGTTTCACACACTGCATTTGATTATTTATTGTAGATTTTCAAATGTGGTTGTACAACGTTATCATTCTGTCTTCTCAAGAAGGAGAAAATAGAAAAGTAAAGTATCAGATTGTTTATTGAAGAGTAGGTGATAAAAATTATCATGGCAATTATAATAATATTTGCTTATTTGAGAAAACAAAACAGACAAAAGTAAAATCATTTGGATGTGAAGAAGAAAACTCTATAGATATATACATATTATTTTAAAATTCTATTTACTGAGTATTATATTAAGGGACTTTATCTTATTTAGTTTTATGTCAGCATATGAAATGAAAAAACTGATTTTAAGAGGTTAAATGCCTTGTGTACATTTTATTGGAAATCTATGGGCAAGAGATATTAGCCTAGGCCAGTCTAATATCAGGTTGCTTCATTTAACTATTAATGCATTGACATATATTTCTAAGTAATTAGAAGCAAAGAGTTTTCTAGCTATGAATGACATGAAGAATAGTAAAATATAATGATCTTTGGCAGAAAACTACTAATTTTATTAGAGATTTTTTGGGAATGGGGAAGAAAAAAGGAGAATAATTGTTTAAAATTTTTAATTTATTTACTAATTTATATTTTTTTGTTTGTTCTGGTTAGTTTTTAAGTTTGCATGGGTTTTTTAAAAATCTTTAAACCTGAGTCTTCCTTGTCCTTTCTAATCCTTAGTTTGAATAGATTTTTGTCTTATTTGTGTTAGGTTGATTTGAAGTCCTTATAGTTAATTTTTTTTTTTACTTTATTTGAAAGGATTTAGAATTTAGATTGACAAACCAAAAAAACTTGTTTTTGTATTAAATTGCTGTTGAATTTTATCATATTTATTCTTTTTTACCATTTTAGTTGGCTCTTCGAAATGAGGAGGCAGAAAATGAAAACAGCAAATTAAGAAGAGAGGTTGGTAAAAAATTTTAGTTGTGATGGTTCAATAAAGATACTTGTTAAAAAAAAGTTTACATAAATTTATATTGTAAACAGAAATGGAATCTTCCAAGTAACTTATGCTTTTAAATTGGTTGATCTTATGATACCATTTTGTGTCAAGGAACTAGAAGATAAATCAAAATGTCAGGTCTTTCATCTCTTAGATCTGTGTTGAAAATCCTGCTTTCTATTCAATAATCCATTCTTTGCTAATTTGCTAATTGAATATAGGAGTGGATTTCTGTTCTTATTGCTCTTATTTTATTCAGCATTTTTTAATAATTTTTGTTCTCACAAAGTTTTGTAAATTCTAATTATTATTTGGTTCTTCGGAGCCAAATAATGTTTGTATATTGCTTATTCTTAATGTAGTAGCATAATCAAAATATTTCATTTCATTTGATAGTTAATATTCTTACTTTCTTTGATTATCCAAAATAATGTACTCAAATCTCCTAAAGTTTCTTTATTTTTGCTTTCTTTAATTTCTGTCTATTATTTTTAATTATATATTGCCTTTCTCATTCCTAATTACCTTTTTTCTGTCCTTTTCTGGAGAACAAACGTCTAAAGAAAAAGGTGAGGCTTTAAGGGTGGTAAAACCTTGGAAATTTAAAGATATGTTCTGAGAGCAATATTTAGAGGATATAGTTTTGTTGTTTCGGATAATTTCTTAAAGGACTGTTGTTTTTGATCTACCTTCAGAATGAACAGCTTCGTCAGGATATTATTGACTACCAGAAACAAATAGATTCACAAAAAGAATCACTTTTATCAAGAAGAGGAGAAGACAGTGACTATCGATCACAGTTGTCTAAAAAGAACTATGAACTTGTCCAATATCTGGATGAAATTCAGGTAAAATGAATAAAGTCAATTTAAAGCAATTATTCTTATAAACTTTAGTTTCACTATAATGAAATCTAGTATTTAGCCCTCCATGTAATTCTTCATTATAAATTGGCCATCATGTACTTATAAATCATGAAATAAATTGCATCTTTGAAGTTCCAATTCTTCATTCATTCTTTTTGTATAAGCCTATCTTCTATTTTGGGAACAATTGAAATCCTGTGTACAATATTCTTGATGTTTAATGTAATTTAATTGATTAATGTCAATTTATCCTAAAGGTACATAAAGAATTTTCTTTTGTGCAGTGCGTTATTAATGTCTCCATTTAATTTTAACTTAGATTAAGTTTGACTTTATTTAAAACTTTTTTGAAAATTATAGTGTCTCTTAGGGCAGGGGGTTTAGCTCAGTGGTAGAGCACTTACTCAGCATGTGCAAGATCCTAGGTTCGATCCCCAGTACTGCCAAAAAATAAAAATAAAATCATAATCATAAACTCATAATAAAATCATAAACTTTTTTAGACTTTTAACAGAAGCTAATGAGAAAATTGAAGTTCAGAATCAAGAAATGAGAAAAAACCTAGAAGAGTCTGTACAGGAAATGGAAAAGATGACCGATGAATATAACAGAATGAAAGCTATTGTTCATCAGACTGATAATATAATGGACCAGTTAAAAAAAGAAAATGATCATTATAGAGTTCAAGTAAGAATTATTGTCAAGATAGTTTATTTAAAACTTCATGTTGTTTCATTACTGTTTATTGGAAGCACTTTAACTTTCTAGGATGTGAATTTTGTCTCTCTTCTTAATATTGTAATATGTTGTCCTCATGATATTCTTGTCCATATGTGTTTTGAATTTCCCTCACAAACATCTTGTAATTCTTGCCATCTAGGAATATGTAAGTGACATTTTAATAAACATATAGATGGAAGTCCTGTTTATGCATTTTAGACCTTAATAGGTAATTTTCCCTTGATACTTTTGAAAGTCATATCATTTAGCTTTAGATCTTAAAATGAATATAAATATATATAAATGTATTAGAAATCAATACATTGTTTACTATTTATATGGGCATAAACTTATTTAAAAAGTAGAATAATGTTTAAAAAATACAATTCTCTAGTAATTAAAGAAAATTGTGCAACTATAGGTTGAGTATTCCTTATCTGAAATGGTTGTTAACAGAAGTGTTTCAGATTTTGAATTTTTTCAGATTTTGAAATATATGTATATGTGTAAAGAGAAACCTTGGAGACAAGATCCACATATAAATATTAAGTTTATTTATGTTTCATACCCCAAAAATGTTAGGCAATATTTTTAGTGTACTTGCCTTTCAATTGACATGTATCACATGAGGTTCAGCATGAATTTTCCAGTTGTGGCATTCCATCATTGCCAAAAAGTGTATAATTTTGGAGCCTTTTAAATTTCAGAATTTTGGATTAGTATTGCTCAACCTGTATAAAGATACAGAAACCATCATATGTTACGGGCTACTCTAGTAATAGATTATGTAATGTGGTACATCTGAGTATATATAAATATTCATATGTAATAAATATATTTATGTTACAACAATTAGTACCATTTCTTGAAATAATTGTTACCTTTTAGGTGAAGGAACTTACAGATCTTCTGAAAGCAAAAAAATGAAGAAGATGATCCAATCATGGTAGCTGTCAATGCAAAAGTAGAAGAATGGAAGGTGCTTTTCTCAACTTATATAATAGCATTTTCATTTTCTATTTTAGGTTTTAAATTTAAGTTTTATTTTTGTATAAAGGACTTATAAGTTAATAAAATTTTCAAGTTTTTTACTTATTTATTTTTTAATTGATGGTGTTATGAGTCTCAGAAAAGCTTTGTAGTCTTTGCTCATTTGTTATTGAGTGAGTGCTTTCAAGTCAGGGTTAATCAGTGGGATTAAGAGTAGGAGAAGAGATCTATCAGAATCACTTGGGAAGCCTTTTCAAAATTCACCTCTTTCTCCTTACCACCCTCCAATCTCAACCAATTCCGAGCCTTTCCATGTCAGAAGCTGGATTTTTGATAGTTATATATTTGAAAAACATGAGATGGCTGAATGAGTAATTCTTATTTTAAAAACTCTCTTCTTGAGTCATTGCTTTTAATAGGGATCATGTAAATGTTGTTGGCAATGGGAATTGGTTATCATCTAGGAAACTCATATAATTAAGTATTTTAAATGAAAACAGTGGCAATGGAAGTGAGGCCTGAAAAATCAATTAGGGGTCACTAAATTTTATGTAAGGGTCTAGAGAGTAAATATTTAAGTCCATCTAGTCTGTTTGTAACTGAACACTGCTGTTAACATGTGAAAACCACCATAGACAATACACAAATCAATGAATAAGACTGTTTTCCAGTGAAACCTTTTTTACAAAAACAAGTGGCGTATCAGATTTTATCTGTGAGCTATAATTGACCAATTCTTGGAAAAACTAGTTTGTTTTTTTACGAAATTAAATTTTTTGGTGGGGAAATCATATGATAATATGTGTAACATAATTTTTTGACTTACATCTTTAAATAATTATTTTATCTCAGTATATATAGTATTGCTTTGTTGTTTTTAATGGCTGTTTAAATTTTCTTTGTCGTATGTGTATTTATAATTGATTCCTTTGTGTGTAACATTTAAGTGGTTTCCAATTTTTACTGTTAATAACAGTGTTTTAATAAATATCCTTGTATGTATTTTATTTTTTAAATATACAAGTATGGTTGGTAAAATAAATTGCCATATGTAATTGTGATATTTGTTGCTGGTATATTTCTCCAGTTTGTTGCTTATGTATTGGCTTAAGTATTTTTTTTAATATGAAGTACAATATTTTGCTGCATAATTTTCACAGACTTTATGCCAAATTATTTTTGTAAAAAAAAAATGGGATGCAACAATATGTGAAGCTTCTTTCAAAAAATGTGCTGGTATTACTTAGAAATAATTTATTACTAAACTTTCTTTGGTGCAAGATTAGAATATACAGACTACTCAAGTATGTTATTGAGGTGGTGACAATTATTCAATGAAATGGTATTTCTTTGAATATTAATTAGTTAAATTTATGATTTTTCTAATGGTTTTTGACCTTTGTGTCATAATTAGAAAGGCTTCTAAGTACTTGTTTTCTCATTTCTTTTCTTTTTTTTCCTAGTGTCTTTTGGTTTCCTTGTTCGAATTTAAGTCTTTAAAGCATATATAATTCATTTTGGTATAAAGATTGTAATATGGATTCCACAGACCTATTACTGAAACATCATTTTTTGAATATTTCATTTCATACTGAAATATAGTTCCATTTTTTACCATACAAAAACTCCTGTTGACTTTTAGATTTGTTTGGACTCTCTTTTATGAAATTAATTTCACCTGTTATCTAAAATTATTGTTTAATTATTTCATGTATAAGTAAATGCTGTTCTCATTGTTTTTTTGTTTTTAGAATTTTATGAGCAACTTTTACGAGCAACTTTTACATGAAATTTAGAAGTAGCTTGTTCAGTTCTTTTAAAAAATCTTACTTTTTTATTGGGTATGTATAAAAGGTACAGATTGATTTAGCGTAAACATTTTTATGATATTCAATCCCTCTAAGAAAAAAAACCGCTTTTATGATACTTTATTCTTCTCAGTGGCATTTTAATGCTCATTTCATAGATAAGTTGTATAAAACTTATGTAATAATGTGGAAGAACATATAAGTTCTGATTTAGGAAGGAATTATGAGTTGAGTTTTTAAAATTTGAATTCTGAAAATGTAAAAATTACAGTGTGCATTTTTGAATCTTTTTTATTTCAACTTCACATTAAAGAGAATTAAGGTCATACTTTCTTGTTCAAAGATTTGTATTTCCTATGTTTTTTTAAATGTGCTAATGGTGTTAACCGTAAGTGAGGAATAGTTTGTCTTTTGTGTCACAGATATTTTGTTTATTTCTAGTTAATATTGTCTTCTAAAGATGATGAAATAATTGAATATCAGCAAATGTTACATAATCTGAAGGAAAAACTTAAAAATGCCCAGCTTGATGCTGATAAAAGTAATATTATGGCTCTACAACAGGTAAAACCTTCTCAGATTTTCATTTGTTAATCCCTTTTATCAAAGTTAAAAGTGTGAACGTTTGTTTATTTTATCACCTGTGTCTAATTTAGTGACTTCCACTACTAGGTTTATGAGAAAGTCTTGTAATTTCTTGTTTCAGCTCAAGAAAAAAATTAGAGTAAGGGTTAAAGTTAGAATCATTTTGTTTATTTTTCTATGTTGATGTAGATAATATAGCCATTGTTTTAGTCAGGAATTAAAGAGAAACTATTCAAAACTTTTAAAAAATATCTTACTACTCTGTTATTAAGATTTATTATATAATATTTTAGTCCTGATATACCCTATTACAATGTGAAATGAACTCAAAGTGTGGTAATAACTTTAATGAGCTACCTAAACATTTTATTTTTAATAAAAATGTTTTAATAAAATTTTAATAAAAACTTACATGGAAAAAAAGCACACTTTCATAAACATAAAATAAAAATTCTAAGTAACACTTTCCTTGTCATTGTATTCCTAAATATAACAGGCAAAGATTTCCTGCAGCCCTCTTAAATGACAAAAGCCTATTGTGGGGTAGTTATACACAAGGAAAACTACTCACCCGGCGAGGTCAGGCAGGAGGCTGGAATCTGCAAGGTCGGCGGCAGCGGCAGCAGCAGCTTCGGTCCACCTCGAGGTAGGTAGCGGGTCTGGGCTCCTGTGGGCGGTGGAAGCGGCTGCTTCCTTCTTGCCAGGAGATAAGGCAACGGGGGCGCGGGGGTCGGCGCCGGCAAAGTCCGCCTGGTTGGTTCCTGGCGCCGCCTGGTTCCTCCTCCTCCTCAGGTGGCCGCCTAGTTCCTCCTCCTCCTCAGGTGGCCGCCGCTTGGTTCCGGCCGCCGCCTGGTTCCTCCTCCTCAGGCGGCCGCCGCCTTCCTGCCACCGCTGCCGCCTTCCTCCTCCTCAGGTGGTCGCCTCGTTCCTGCCGCCGCCTGGTTGGTTCCTGCCGCCGCCTCGTTCCTCCTCCTCCTCAGGTGGCCGCCGCCTGGTTCTGGTTCCTGCCGCCGCCTCGTTCCTCCTCCTTCTCAGGTAGGCGCCGCCTGGTTCCGGCCGCCGCCTCGTTCGTCCTCCTCCGGCGGCTGCGGCCGCCACCTCGTTCCTCCTCCTCCGGCGGCTGCGGCCGCCACCTCGTTCCTCCTCCTCCGGCGGCTGCGGCCGCCACCTCGTTCCTCCTCCTCCGGCGGCCGCCGCTTCGTTCCTCCGGCCGCCGCTTCGTTCCTCCGGCCGCCGCTTCGTTCCTCCGGCCGCCGCTTCGTTCCTCCGGCCGCCGCTTCGTTCCTCCGGCCGCCGCTTCGTTCCTCCGGCCGCCGCTTCGTTCCTCCGGCCGCCGCTTCGTTCCTCCGGCCGCCGCTTCGTTCCTCCGGCCGCCGCTTCGTTCCTCCGGCCGCCGCCGGGTTCCGGCCGCCGCCGGGTTCCGGCCGCCGCCGGGTTCCGGCCGCCGCCGGGTTCCTCCTCAAGTCGCCGCCTCCTTCCGGCCGCCGCCTCCTTCCGGCCGCCGCCTCCTTCCGGCCGCCGCCTCCTTCCGGCCGCCGCCTCCTTCCGGCCGCCGCCTCCTTCCGGCCGCCGCCTCCTTCCGGCCGCCGCCTCCTTCCGGCCGCCGCCTCCTTCCTCCTCCTCCGGCGGCCGCGGCCGCCGCCTCCTTCCTCCTCCTCCGGCGGCCGCGGCCGCCGCCTCGTTCCTCCTCCTCCGGCGGCCGCGGCCGCCGCCTTCCTGCCGCCGCCGCCGCCTTCCTCCTTCTCAGGCGGCCGCCTTCCTCGTTCCGGCCGCCTTCCTCGTTCCGGCCGCCGCCTCCTTCCGGCCGCCGCCTCGTTCCTCCTCCTCCTCCTCCGGCGGCCGCGGCCGCCGCCTCGTTCCTCCTCCTCCTCCGGCGGCCGCGGCCGCCGCCTCGTTCCTCCTCCTCCTCAGGTGGCCGCCGCCTGGTTCTGGTTCCTGCCGCCGCCTCGTTCCTCCTCCTTCTCAGGTAGGCGCCGCCTGGTTCCGGCCGCCGCCTCGTTCCTCCTCCTCCGGCGGCTGCGGCCGCCACCTCGTTCCTCCTCCTCCGGCGGCCGCCTTCCTCGTTCCTGCCGCCGCTTCGTTCCTCCGGCTGCCGCTTCGTTCCTCCGGCCGCCGCTTCGTTCCTCCGGCCGCCGCCGGGTTCCGGCCGCCGCCGGGTTCCTCCTCAAGTGGCCGCCTCCTTCCGGCCGCCGCCTCCTTCCGGCCGCCGCCTCCTTCCGGCCGCCGCCTCCTTCCGGCCGCCGCCTCCTTCCGGCCGCCGCCTCCTTCCGGCCGCCGCCTCCTTCCGGCCGCCGCCTCCTTCCGGCCGCCGCCTCCTTCCGGCCGCCGCCTCCTTCCGGCCGCCGCCTCCTTCCGGCCGCCGCCTCCTTCCGGCCGCCGCCTCCTTCCGGCCGCCGCCTCCTTCCGGCCGCCGCCTCGTTCCTCCTCCTCCGGCGGCCGCGGCCGCCGCCTCGTTCCTCCTCCTCCGGCGGCCGCGGCCGCCGCCTCGTTCCTCCTCCTCCGGCGGCCGCGGCCGCCGCCTCGTTCCTCCTCCTCCGGCGGCCGCGGCCGCCGCCTCGTTCCTCCTCCTCCGGCGGCCGCGGCCGCCGCCTCGTTCCTCCTCCTCCGGCGGCCGCGGCCGCCGCCTCGTTCCTCCTCCTCCGGCGGCCGCGGCCGCCGCCTCGTTCCTCCTCCTCCGGCGGCCGCGGCCGCCGCCTCGTTCCTCCTCCTCCGGCGGCCGCGGCTGCCGCCTTCCTGCCGCCGCCGCCGCCTTCCTCCTTCTCAGGCGGCCGCCTTCCTCGTTCCGGCCGCCTTCCTCGTTCCGGCCGCCTTCCTCGTTCCGGCCGCCGCCTCCTTCCGGCCGCCGCCTCGTTCCTCTTCCTCCTCCGGCGGCCGCGGCCGCCGCCTCGTTCCTCCTCCTCCTCCGGCGGCCGCGGCCGCCGCCTCGTTCCTCCTCCTCCTCCGGCGGCCGCGGCCGCCGCCTCGTTCCTCCTCCTCCTCCGGCGGCCGCGGCCGCCGCCTCGTTCCTCCTCCTCCTCCGGCGGCCTCGGCCGCCGCCTCGTTCCTCCTTCTCAGGCGGCCGCCTTCCTCGTTCCGGCCGCCTTCCTCATTCTGGCTGCCGCCTCCTTCCGGCCGCCGCCTCATTCCTTCTCCTCAGGTGGCCGCCTCGTTCAGGCCTCCGCCTGGTTCCTCTTTCTCAGGTAGCGGTACTGAGGTCGGCTTTGGGGGAAGCTAGGGCTGTGGTAGCGGTGGCGGCTGCTTTGTTCCCGCCAGGAAGTAGGGCAGCAGGGATGGTTCCGCGTGGGCTTCAGCCGGGGCGGTGCCGGCACTGCTTCATTCCCGCGAGGTAAGGCGGCGGGGCTGGGGTCCGCGTGGGGGGCAGTAGGGGCGCAGCAGCTTCCTTCAGGCAGCAAGGTAGGGCGGCGGAGATGGGGTCTTGGGGTGTGGGCAGTTACGGCGGCGGCGGCAGCGGCAGCTACGTTTTCGCCAGGCATCCCCGCCACCGGTGTCCACGAGGTGCGGGGCCTTTTGGCTGCTCCTGTTATTTGGCGGCTGGGGCCGCCCTCTGTCCGTGGGCAGCCTTCCCCACAAAGGGCCTCGGAGCTGCGTGGACACCGGCAGCAGCAGCGACAGCAGCAGCAGCTCTCCTATGAGGGCACAGTCATTTGTTGTAGTTCTTGGGGCTTTGTTGTTTTTCCTTGGGCTTTTACCCTTCTTTTCGTTAATTTTGGATAAAATGTCCCCCGTGATGTAAAGATTGAGCAAGGAACCTTGGTGACATGGGGAGCTTTGCAGAAAGTGCAGTTTGGATTCTGCTTTTCCCATGGTGGCAGCTGGATGAATCTTCACTGCTGGCCCTGGAAAAAGCTAGGGAGGCTTGTTAGTTGAGTTTTAAATTTCCCAGTATTGTGTTTAAAGGTTTTAGTGCATAGGTTTTACGTTCACCTTAAATAAGCATATGAGCAGTTAACAGGGAATGTTTTCCTCTGGGAAAGGGAATTTGGTAGCTCTGACCCATGTCAGTCTGTGAATATTTAGACCTGTAGTGACTTTTTAACATTTTTCATAAGAATCTGTTATTTACATTGTGTCATATTTTGTTAATACTCCTTGCCTTAAGTTCCCCGGCAAATCTTTTTCATGCCTTCTGAGAAAGTAGACAATTGATAGATTATCCAAGGAATGGAAAAAAATGTGAGTGGGTGATTTCGGACAATCCCTGAGAGCTGGCATTGTAAAACTCATCCTATCCCCAGTAACATTTTCATAAATTCGAGCACTTTTGAAGCCTTTTTATAAAGATACAATTTGGGAATGATATTAAGATAAGGAAAAGCTGTTGATTGATTTCTTAGATTAACATTTCTTCCCTTTTCTCTTTAAAAAAGTTTTCCAAGTGATAACTTCATGAAGATGGCCAGTGATAAGCAAATGTCCGATGATGATGACAGCCCTAGTACCAGCAGTGGTAGTTCAGATTTGGACCAGCAAGACCCTGCTGTTCCAGAGCCTGAAGATCATGAAGAAAGAACCTTCTGCCATCCATCGGAAGAAGAGCACCACACTCTCTAGCAAAACCACTGCTAAGTTATCCACTAGTGCTAAAAGGTAACATTGTCAGGTTGTCTTCCAAGCAATTGGATGCTTTTATTTTTACATCAAGAACAATACTCCAGAAATACTTCATGACCAATTTTATTTGTACTTGAATGAATTGTCATCCTTTAGGGAGCATGAAAACGTCCTCACTAAAATTATGCTTCTAAGCAAACTTATTCTGTACTTTGGTAATTTCAGTAAGAGTCCTAGAGACTGAATTCTCATCCTGACAGTTTAAGGAGTTGGCAAGGAAAATGTGTGAAACTGAATTAGATGGTACATTGGGGATGTTTCCTTTTGTGAGTTATACTCTTGAGTGAAATTAGCACGTGTCCACCTGGGTGTCAGTCCAGGCATCTGTGGTGGCAGGTTCATAAAAGGAAATGTGTCACTTTTCATGAAAGGAAATGATCAAAAAAGTTTATATTTGCTAAAAAATGTTGAATGTCAGGCCTTGGCATTTTTTGAAAGCAGATTTTAAATTTGCTTAGTTTTACAAACAAGTCTTTAAATCCTGCATAATAAGTATAATTTTTTTGTAGTTATAGTTATCCCTCCTTGTTCTTGTGAGAACAAATAAAACTGAAAAGTAGCCATTAACAATCTCAGGTGTCACTTTGCTGTTAAAACTTTGCACATCTTTAAAACTCGTGGATGTTCTTGACATAGTAGTGAAAATCAACAGCAGGAAAAAACATTTTGTTGGTTGTAAGTGCAAGATTATTTGTTTCCTGCTGACTTTTATTTTATATGATGGCAAAAAAAATCCATCAATGGGACTCCATCAGTGATAGTGGTTGTATTGAGTAGAACTCTTGTATCAAACATAAAATACACCTATAGCATTACTTAATGTTGATGTTTTGTTGTTTTTCATTGATCACAACTAAAAGAAAGAATATAAAAACTGATCAATTATTGCATTTTATAGTGATTCATGTTCTTATTTTTCTATATATTTTCACCTTCATTGCACCATTAATCAAACACTAATGAACTTGAGAATATTATATTGAATAGCAGCAGTCTTTGAAATAATTTAAAATTCTTCTCAGTGTGTTGTAATCTTGTGGAGAGAACATTAAACAACTTTTGAAAACATTGTAAATTTCAAGAAAATCAGAGAAATGCTCTTTTTCCCCTTACCTTAAGGCCCTCTTTCCTCCAAGAGTATGAAATTTAAATTTACGTGCTGAACCTAAGATCAGAGAAAATAAATGGTTAAGTAAGATTGCTAAAATAGTCCTTGGAAGTTTTTCATTGGTAAAGATATTTGTAAATTTTAAACTTTTTTTAAACAGATAAATATTGATAAAACTATTAATGTGCTTTTGCAATAGCTTTCTAATTTTTACCACAATAAAAATGGATTGAAGTCATTGTCAAAAATATTCTAGTGCTTTTCCTCCTTCCGTTTTTGCCTCATTTGCATATAAGCTTGAAAAGAGAATTTCTTTGGTAAAAAGAGTTTTAAAATAGATTTTATATCCTTTTGTTTAGAAGTAGTGGAGGACTTTCTCAAATCAGGTGTAAGTGACTTACCTATTTACAGTAGCAAGTGAGAAAAAAGCTGCAATTTTCTGTTAAGGAGTTTGGGTTATGCCTCTGAGAACAAAGAGGAAGCAGCCATGTTAGCATTACTGAAGGCAAAACCAGCCTTGCATTTACCTGCATGATGGTAGAGGGCATTCTGATTTTCTGGTTATTCTGTAGACTGTCTCAAATCCTTTTTGTCTGTTCCCATTTCACTAACAGAATTCAGAAGGATCTAGCTGAAATAACCCTTAATCCTCTCCTAACTTCAGGTAAGAATCAAATTTTGTTGTTTTGATTTCTAAATGGTGGAATAATATCAGGAGATGAATGTATTATCCTTGTATGTATGTGCAGCAGAAGAGGCTAGCTAGCTATGTTTGCTTCCTTAAAGCTTTGCAAGTGCTTTAAACAAAAATTGCCTAGGTGAATTAAATTAAATTAGGAGAAAAATACTCTTAGCATGTATCATATATTCTGTACTTATGAATATAGTGATCTTGTGCTTCTTGCTGAGATTTGTTTGAGTGGTGTTGATTTTTCTGTTGTTTTTCTGTGGAATATATTTATTCACAAGTATTTTGTAGAAACCTGTAAGGTTTTAAGTTTTAAAGTTAGTGCTTGTGTGCAATCTGAATTGATTTTCCAAATTTAGAAATTGTTGAATATGGTGTTACAAAATGTAAAACAGGAGTATAGTTGTATCTGTTGGATTTATTCAATAACTTGCCTAAAGGACAAATTTTATGTGCTAAGCTATGGTTGTAGTTGTTATTTTCTAGAAAGCACATTGTTGGAATTGTTTACATTTTAAGCAAATATCCTAATGACTTGGGAAATTTCTTAGCAGTAAATTAATTGAAATTGTGAGAAGAATCAAAGTCAGTGGAACTCAGATTTTAACAAATTGTTGACAAATTGTATTAAAAGTAGCTGGTTGATTTTTTTCATTTGTGTCTTATATAGTGTTCTGTTTATTTTTGAATGGTGACTGTAGGGTTGACAAAATTTATCAAATTTAGAGAGCAATATTATAAATAAATTGCATAGAAGTATGTGCTCAAGAATGAGAGTGGAAGGGATGCTATAATTAAGGCAGTGTTATGATTTGATATAAAAATGTTTTGGTGTTTAACCTGTGTTTTGGCTACAAATTGTGTTTGCTCTTGTTGATCAGCACCATCTCTGAAGTCTACCTGAGACATAGTAAGGAATAATCCATTTACTACCTTGTGTGTGTTAACCAGATCCCCAGATAAGGGGGATCTGATCCTGATTTATCCAGTGAATTAATAGTTTTGCTTATATTTGTAGTCGCAGCCATTTCAGTTTAAAAAGGAGACATGAATGTGAACTAATTATAAACAGAGTGGTATGTCAGATCTCAAAATATTACTTAAAAAGTATACTGCTCAATAGTGTAGCCACTAGCCACATTCTGACTATGGACCAGGATGTTGTGGTTAGTTGAAAATGTGATATGCTGTAAGTGTAAAATGCTTACTGGATTTTGAAAACTTAGTACAATTTGTAAAAGAATAAATATTTTAAAGATATTTATTACATGTTGAAATGATATTTGACATGTTTAGTAAATGTTTTAAAAATTGTATTTTTATCATTTTAGCATAGTTATTAGAAAATTCAAAATTACATGTGTAACTTGCATTATAATTTTGTTGAACAGTATTGCTTTAGAGAAGAAGTAAATCAGTATTTCTTTTAGCCTTCTAAATGGTGTGTCAAATCTGTACCATTTAGGAGGTCAAGTTAAATTTGCTCTGTGGAAGAATCACTTAACTTTCAGAGTATATTCTGATAATTTCCATTATGAAAGATGTAAACATCTGTCAATTTAAAACTCACATGTCTTAAAGTTGCATGTCAGTTCAAACGTTCTTAAGGGTTTATGTTGATTTTCTGCAAATGGCTTAAACCAGTGTATGAATATACATCTAGAGAACATAGTAGATGTTGAATTGAATGCTCTCAAAGCAGTAATGTACTGGTGAATTTGGTAAAGAATTGTGCTTTAAGTGTTTAACACAGGACTGTTTCCACAAGGTCACAGGATTATTTTAGATGGAGGAGAATCTTTCTGTGAAATAGAAAGTAATTTTCACTTATCACATATTTTTCTAGAGGGTTTCTTTCGGGTATTTAAAATCATTTAAAGGAATTGGCTTGTACCTACTTATTATGTAAGTCCAAAAATGAGACCCACTTCAGGATTAAAGACTGTTTCCCCAAATCATGGAATGGAATCTGACCTGGCCTCTGAGCTGACTTTGTGCTTTGTGTAGGGCTTTTCTTGTGGGCCTTGGGTGGCGGGCCAGGTGTGGCCTGAGGTTGGCAGGTTTGCAGGAGGGCTGGGGGTGGAGGTGTCTGACGGTCACTCCCGCCCTCTTCAGCCCACTAGCCACAGGTGCTGTGTGCTCTGGGCTGAGTGGAGGTTGACCTTGGACAGTCTTGCCACCTGCAGTGCTTCCCCATCTGGGAGTCAGGGCAGGCTCTGAAGCCTCCTGATAACAGACATCTCCTCAGGAAACCTGTCCCTCTGGGTGTGTCTTAGCAGCGTGTTTTCCCAGCTCGGATCCAGATGGGTCTGGTGTCTGTAAAAGAATGAGGAAGGTCTCCTACAGCTGTGACATTTTCTCTCCTGACTCCTTCCAGCAACCTGGCCAGCAATCGCATTGGATCCCTGGAGTCAGGAGCATTCGATGGCCTATCACGGTCGCTGCTAACTCTTTGCCTGAGCAAAAACAGGATCACCCAGCTTCCTATAAAAGCATTCAAGTTACCCAGGCTGACACAACTGTGAGTACAGAAACCAGCACTTTAATTAAGGTTATAGCCCAATTTTTATGGGGGCCAAACTTCCCCAAGGACCTAGCACCAAATGCAACCCCTACTTCCCCCCCCCCACCTTGCCCCCAGTAAAGTTCTGCATGAACTGTAATTAATGCCCCTATGACAACACCTAGTAAAAGCAGATTGGAGCTGGGTCTGGGGCCGGTGGGCCACCTCATCTTGCAGGGATGAGGTCCACTGAGTATGGACGTGCAGGTTTATGCTAGTGTCCTCCTCGATGACATGAGGAATCCTGCTGGTTAGCTGGCGTGGCTAGTGCTTAGGCTGCATTCATTCTGTTTTTTTATCTCAGAGGTTTTAGTGTTGTTTTTAAAGGTACCCGTAAAATAAGTACCTCAGGCTTGATGGCATCCTCGACATTTCTTGAATTTGGCAGGAAGTTAGCATGGCTAAAGGCGGTAAGCAGGAGATGGCAATTTTTATCTCCTAAATCTTACGAGGTGGTTGATTTATGATGGTCTCTCGCTTTTTTTTTTTTTGGTACCGGGGATTGAACTCAGGGGCACTCAACCACTGAGCTACCTCCCCAGCTGTATTTTGTATTTTATTTAGAGACAGAGTCTCATTGAGTTGCTTAGGGCCTTGCTGAGTTGCTGAGGCTGGCTCTGAACTCACAATCCTCCCACGCCACTGGGATTATAACCCTGTGCTACCATGCTTGGCTCTTGATTGATTGATTAATTGATTGATTTTTGACTTCTTTTTATTATTGGAAGAATAAATGTCAAGAAAACAAGCCAGTAGTGGAAATTTGGTTTAAATTGACGAGAACAGTTGTTGAGGCTCAGTGGGGTGTGGATCCTGGGCTGTCTGCGGAGAAGGTCTCCATGATGCTGAGGAGGTTGGGTCACGAGATGCTCCAGAAATAGTTGGGGGAAACCAGGGCTTTCCCATTAGCTCCATGTGTCTTTCCCTGCCCCTCCAGGCCACCCAGAGTCCTTTCAGTCTCCTGAGGCTCTCTAGTACTAGAGCCAGCAGCTGAATGTGTGTGCTTCATGGGGGGTCCCCCGCTGCGCTTGCCCCATATATGGAGATCCCATCAGATGCCCTGACTGCAAATGTTTTTGCATTAGATACCCGCTGGCTCGCTGGCTGGGAAACTCGGCAGGGTGTGTGTGTGTGTGTGTGTGTGTGTGTGTGTGTAATGTGCACAGGGAGGCTCTGACCCTGTGGGCTTCTTCTCTTCAGGGACCCACAGTGTACTGTGCAGAAGCATCTCTGCTTTGCATGACCAGGATGCTAGTGGCTTCTCCTCCTTTGCCACTTCAGCTGGGCTGGAGCTCTGTCGTGCATATTCCAGAACACTCTTCCTTCCTCAAGTCTGTCATTTAGAATCTGAAGTTCTAAGTTGATGATGGTCTGAGGATTAAGAGAATGTTCAGAAGAAAACAGTGTGAGGCTCTACCATTTCATTTTTATGTGGAACGAATTAATACAAATTAGGGCCGGTCATGGTGGTGTGTGCCTGTAATCCCAGTGGCTGAGGAGGCTGAGGCAAGAGGATTGCAAGTTTGAGGCCAGCCTCAGCAACTTATCAAGATCCTAAGCAGCTCAGCGAGACCTTGTCTCTAAATCAAATATAAAAAAGGGTGGGGGTGTGGCTCAGTGGTTAAGCACCCCTGAGTCCAATTCCTGGTACCAAAAAAAGAGCAAAATGTGCATCGGTAACTTCCATGAGAGAAACCAGGTGTCTAGGCAGAGCTGTCATTGGTGAGGATTCTGAGAAGTGAGGAAATGGCACATGAATGCTCTTCATTCATTGGGGTCATATCCTGAGATGCCCACTGTGAGCTGAGGATGTCATAAGTTGAAAATACACTTAATTCCTAGTCCCCAGGGCATCCTAGCTTGTAGCACAACACATGGTAGAGTGTCAGTTGTTTCCTCTGGGTACTACAGGGGTGAGGGGGAGCCATCTCTCTGCCACTCCCAGCATTGAGAAAGGATTGTACCAGTTAGGAAAGATCTAGATTCGGAATTCAAAGCGGAGTTTCTGCAAAATGTGTGTTAGTCTCACACCTTCATAGAGTGTGGACATCACAAGTTGGAATACTGTAAGTCAGGGACCTACGGTGCATACTTAATGAGCATGTTGGGAGCCAGATCCTCACACTGCCCACAACCCCGAGGTACATTCTCTATTCCCTCTCCATACAGCACCATGAGGTGGATTCTTCTGGATATTTCCATTTCGCAGGTGTTCAGACTCATTAAGCCATCAAAATAGCAAAATCAAGATTTAAATCTTATAGTCATGGAGCTGGGAGTAGTGGCACACACCTGTAATTCCAGCATCTCAGGAGGCTGAGGCAGGAGGATCGTGAGTTCAAAGCCAGCCTCAGCAACTTAGCAAAGCCCTAAGCAGCTCAGTGAGACCCTGTCTCTAAATAAAAAATATAAGTAGGGCTGGGGCTGGGGCTCAGTGGTTAAGCACTCCTTGGTTCAATCCTGGGTACCAGAAAAACAAAAATCATACAGTCATTGGACCCCAGAGCTAATGCCATGTCTCCTGGCACAGTGGATTTTTTCAGGTGGATGAGGATAAGGGCTGCCTCCCTTTTCCCCTTCTCTCTCTGTTCCTCTCCTGGCTTTGCCCTTGCTGAGAGCTCCTCTGCCCACTCATCTGCCTGGTTCACTTTGACTTAGCTGAAAGTGACTTATGGCTAACATCCCCTGCCCTTCCAAACTTTCTGAGTATGTCTTGGCCTGGAGACCCTCCACTGGGGTCTGCCTGTCTTCTCTCCGCCATGTGTATGCACACCAGGGGGTCTCCATGCTTCCCATGTGCTCTTACACCCTCAGTGTGACCACCGTGTCTGATCGGAGCGTTGACCAGGCACACTCTGGGTATTGGGTAAAGGTCGGACCCCTTTGACTCCGGGCACTGTCATTGCAGACACCTCGAGCACAACAGCCTGGTGGAAGTGAACAGCGGCTCCCTCTTTGGCCTCACGGCCCTGCACCAGCTGCACCTTGGCCACAACTCCATCTCACGCATCCACTGCGATGGCAGAGAGCAGTGGACTAAGAAGGGGTGTAGGCCTCGGGGGCAAAGGCAGCTCAGAGGCAGGCAGGCCAGTGGCCCTGTTCTGGCAAAAAGAAGGATAGATGTCCAGGCCAGCCAGGCCCAAAGCAGGAATGTCAGGTCTTTGAGCTCCAGGCCCTTCATACCTCCTATTTTTGAAATAACAGAGGTGTAGCCTGTCGGTCCCCATGAAGAGCCTCTGTCCCCAGGGATTTCTTGGGTGTGGAAAAAGCTCCTGAAGTCAAGGGCTCTGTCTGGGAAGGGCAACCTAAAGAACCCTTCTCACTGTAGCTTCTTGCAGAGTGATGGTACCTTAGGCCTCTGGGCCATGGTGTGGCACACCTGTAATGCCAGTGACCTGGGAGGCCAAGGCAGGAGTATCACAAGTTTGAGGCCAGCCTCAGCAAATTAGTGGGACCTATTTCAAAAAAAAAAAAAGCTGGCAATGTTGCTCAGTGGTAGAGCACCCCTGGGTTCAAGCCCCAGTGAGAGAGAGAGAGAGAGAGAGAGAAACAGTGTGTTTGAACCACACTGGGATCATGAACAGAGCAATGGCGACCCGCTGACTGGAAGAATCTGTGTGTCCTCAGCGCTGGCACCTCAGTCAGCTTCCCCAGGGACCTGGCTCTTCCCTTTACCTGTCGTGCCTGGTGGAGGAGGTGGATGTGCATGGAGGCTCACAGTGTCCCCCCACCCTCCATTCCTTTGGAAGATCCCCGGGCAGGACACCCAGGCTGGGCCTGAGGGCACCTGAGCTCACTGTTGCCCAAGCTGAGAGCCACAGTGGTGACCCCTGGAGAGGGAACCTGGGTCCCCTCTCTGTCCTGCATGCACAGCCGGAGCTGCATAGCCAAAGGTTGGAGAACATGGCCATGTTCCCGTGTCTGCACCCGTTTCTAGATCTCTGCTTGTGTTGGGGGAACAGGTCCTCGCTAGGTGGAAATTTTCAGTTTCATAATGCTCTAGTTTAGTCCGATTGGGTTTCCTTATTTCTCAGGAGAGTTTGGGAGGGTTTTCTCCTTTCCCACTTTTCATAGGCTTGGCCTAGAAAAATCGTCACTTAATGTGAGCAAGCATTATGGGTGCCAGGCACACTCACAGGGACCTGGAACTTCATGCTGCGCTTGCAGCCCGAGTCCTTAGCCGGTCCCTCCAGTTGTGTGTCCCTTGCATCTCGTGCCCACAAGCATCCCTCTGCTGACCTGGCGTTTCAGTCTCTGTGGGTCAGTGGTCAGAGCGTGTGCCATGCAACAGCCTGCCTCTCCCTCCCGCTCACTGCCCTTGGACTTGGGGTGTTAGATTCGCCCTCCTGGTGCTTTAGGGTGCTGCTTCCTCCCTCTTGTGGTATCGGATGGCACACTCTTTGCTCAGGTGAGGACCGCATGAGGTAACTCCAGGGACACGTGGTTCTCTGTTGTCCTAGTCCAGGAGCCCTGGGGAAGCAGGGCAGGTTGAGTCCCACAGTCCTGAACCTGTCTAGTTCCTAGGGTGAGGAGCCACCGTCCTGTGACTCAGCAGAGGGTGTGTGACCTCCTGGGAAAAGCTGTGCTCCAGAGCCTTGATGGGGCTTTGAGCTCCCTGCTCCCCTTTCTGGCTGTGGACCGCTGTCTGCTGTGCCCTTTAGAGGGACCGGAGGTCACTGCAGTATGCCTTGACCAGTCCTAGAAGCTTGCCCAGTTCTCAGGTCACCTCAGAGGCAGGCTGAGGGTTGATTTCCCGCCCCTCCCCTAAGCCAAATTCCTTAATTGCAGGTGAGGATATAATTTTGGTCTCCTGCCAGGTCTTGTGACTGACAGAAACCATGACTTATTTCTCCAGCAGGGAAAGAAGGCTGCCTGCTGCCCCCTTTAAAAACCCATTAATCTTCACTGATACTATTTTTGTTCTTCCTGACCCAGCCCAAACTTCCCATTTTTCAACCAGAGGTGACCCGTATGCCAAGTGACCAGCGCCAGGGTTGTGTCAGAAATGCAAGGGTGTCTGGGAGGAGGGTTGGAGTCTCACATGCAGGCTAAATGGATGATTTGGGGTGTGTCCTGTCCTGCTCACAGGGAGGGTAGGTGACACTCAGGCCAGAGCCTCCAGCCTGAGGCTGAGGCCCTGCAGTGGTTGTCCCAGGCAGGGATGCATGGTGCCCTCTGCTGTCCAGTGCATGGAGTGGCAGCATCTGACCCACAAGGGGCCTATCCAGGGTGTCGGGCCTCTGCCAAGAAAAGTCTGAATCAGGACCAGCCTGGACACCAGCAGGGAGGTTTTGTATTGCATGACCTTGTGCCATCCCCACAGTTTAACCACACTGGGACCTGCACAGCCATCCCTGTTGTTAGGCCAGGTGGATGACCTAGCTGCACATCCACTGTGAGATGCTCCCTGCCCACGGAGATCCCATGGGTTGTTGTAAGCAAGTCTGTGAAGCCTGATAATGGCCTGTGCCCCTCCACCTCCCCTGGATTCTGTCCTTCAACAACCTCACGTGGCTGGACAAGGAGAGCCTGGCCAAGCTGGGCAGTTTGAGCATCCTGTGCCTCAGCCACAACTCCATCAGCCACATCACCAAAGGTGCCTTCAAGGGACTCAAGAACCTGCGCATCTTGTATGGCATTCACTGTGGGAGTGACCAAGTGATTGGGTCCTGGGCAGGAGAGCAGAAGAGGGCAGAGCCGGCCCCTAAAGGCCAGTGCAGTGCCAGAACCTTGAGCAACTGGTGACCAACGAGCATGCAGGAGGGGTGTGGTCTTAGTCAAGAACAGGGACACAGCACAGTTTGGGAACAGGAACCTTTATGACCAGAGATCAGCCATCTTCTGAAAAGCTTGCCACGCTGATGGAAGCCCTCAGGTGGGATTATGCCATGTCTAGAGAACCAAGCAGACCACAGCACTGAGGCCCCAGAGTGAGTGTGCTGTCTCTTGATCTCTTGCAGAGACCCTGTCCTTGGTGGTACCCTTGGAAGACCTCGTGGTGTCTGTGGGGGAGATGGTGGCCCTCCAGTGCAGTGACTGGCAGCCCCTCCCCCCACATCACCTGGCTCAAGGGGAACTGCCTCCTGAGCCTCACCGACAGGCACCACTTCACCTCCGACAACCAGCTGCTGGTGGTCCAGAACGTGGTGGTGGAGGACGCGGGCCAGTACACCTGCGAGATGTCCAACACCCTGGGCACGGAGCCCGTTCACAGCCAGCTGAGCATCTTGCCCACGCCTGGCTGCAGGAAGGACCACCATGGCATCTTCACCATTACCGTGGTGTGCAGCATTGTTCTTATGTCGCTGGTGTGGGTGTGCATCATCTACCAAACCAGGAAGAAGAGCGAGGAGTACAGTGTCACCAACACAGGTGAGCACGGTGGCCGTTCATTTCCAGGGCAGGAGAAGCCAGGTCCACACTCTTCAAGAGCTCTCATGCTCTGGGAACACCAGGACCTCTGGGAATGTGGTTCTGGAGAACTGAACCCTTGGTCTTGCGGACACTGGGTTCATAGTCAGGGCAGAGCCAGAAATGGAGCTGCCTTGGGGCTAGGGCTGGGGCTCAGTGGTAGTGCACTTGCCTGGCATGAGTGAGGCACTGGGTTTGATCCTCAGCATAGCATATAAATAGATAAACTAAAGGTCTATTGACAAGTAAAAAAAAAAAAAAAAAAAAGAACTTCCTGCTGATGTCCTCCTCATAAACGGAGGTGGATTGTCCTTGAAGCATCACAGTGCTGTGGATTTATTAGTTCTGTCTCCCTTCCTGTCACTCGTCCCCGTCTTTTGTGGTCTCACATGCTTTTGACCTGGGCTCAGGTTCAGCTCGGGTCTGGGAGGGCCTCCTACCTGCACCAACTCCTGGTCTCTGCGCAGCCTCGATGGCTGTTGCCAGGGGATCCTGTTCGGGGCCTGACAGTGAATGCGCATCTGCATCTGTTGTCACCGCAATCCTGAATATTTCATTGTCTTATCTCCTTGAAGATGAAACTATTATGCCACCAGATGTTCCAAGCTACCTCTCTTCTCAGGGGACCCTTTCTGACTGGTGAGAAACCTCAATCAGGACTGAGGGTGGCCATTGGGCCAACAAGCACATCGAGAGCAACAGTAAGGCCTCTGACACAGTGAGATGGAGCTCTATCTAGGTGACTGTCCTCCGTAGGTGGAGATGGCCTCTAGCTCCCTATTCAGGTGTCTGGCGTTAGGTAGGAGGGAGCATCAGGTGAACGAGGCAGCTGCTGGCCCAGGCCTCTGTTGTTCAGCTCAGTCCTGGTCTGTGCAAGCTCTGCAGAGGTTTCAACATCCTGTCTCTCCAGAAGGTCACCATCTGGGCTTAGCAGTAAGCCTCCCAGTTCGATAAGTTAGGATCACTGTCAGAAACAGCTGAAGGGAAACCCCAGGCCCTGAAACCAAGCCCTGCTTCCACAGTTGGCCCTTGGTATCTGTGGGTTCGATTCTCTACACACTAGAAATATCCAGGGCGGAGAAGGTGATGCACATGGCAGCCTTCTTTTCCTTGTCATTATTCCCCCAAAACACAGTCCAATAGCTGTGCACACAAAGTTACATTCTACTAGTCACAATGCTTAATCTAGGGTGACTTACATGGGACAGTGTATTCAGGTTATGTGCAAATGGTGTGTTGTTATATACAAGGGACTTGAGCATCCCTGGATTTTGGGATCTGTGTGGGGGCTCTGGCACCATGAAGGTACCAAGGGATGCGAGTGCAGCGGCAGTGCCAAGACCTGCTCTGTATTCCATACTCACAGGGAAAGCTCTCTGCAGGGGGCGCTGTTTCAGTTGGTGGGAGATTGTGAGCGCTTGCTGAGCTGAAGGCCGGGCCTGAGAGAGCTGGTCCTCTAACATGGCTGCAGATGCTCAAAGAGTGCTTGCTGGGAAAATGGTACTAGAAAACAGGCCCATTGCCAGCTTCGTGGTGGCACAGTAGTAACTCACACTGATAGAGAGACTACAGCAGCAGCCCCACCTGTCCTGCTCCTCAAACTCACTGAGACCTCCTCTGCAGTTTCTAACCTGGGGAGTCTGTTGCAGGTGTGTGTCTGAGAGATGCGGGCCTCTTCCCAAAGGTTACATCCACATCATCATGCAGAGGCAGCCCAAGCTCTGTGTTAGATACAGTAAAGAGCCCTGGAAAGTGTCAGAAAAAGCCACTGGGACACCTGGTCCACCTACGATGGGCAGGTGATGCTTCCACCAGGAAAAGTAGTGTCTTTTTGAAATCAAGATCTGGGTTGACCCACTCACTAAATGAAGAGGGGAGATGCCTACATTTCAATTTAGCACTCTCTAAATTGGGTATTTAGTATATAAACAGGAAGCTCTTGCCTGGTGCCCTTTTAATTCTAGAGGAGTGTGTCTCTTAGTTACTATTTATGGTACAGTAAACCTGAGCAAGAATTTTCCAGAATAATAAGCAACATAGGGGGTTTTAGTATCTGTTCACCAGGGCTGTTTTGAGGTTAAATTTCTAATACTTCAGTAAACTCTTAACCCTGCATGGTACCTAATTGTTGGGGTTTTTCTTTTTTCTTTTTTTTTCCTCTGATCACAGTAGCGTGACTACAGTCACTAAGTACAAGATTAGCTTAATCTGGGGCATGTGAGCAAGAAGGACCCCATCTCCACTAACGGTGTGGCATGTGCCCAGCCTTTTCTGTGAAGGTCTTTTGGGAAGGGGCGTTTGCAGGCCGGGGGCAGGACCCCCACTTGGGTGCAGGTGGGTGGCCTGTTCTGTGGGGGTGGCTCTGACCTGGCCCATCTCTCCTTCAGAACCCAGTGGCCCTCTTGGGTGCAGTGACTGCAATGCTGATGTGGACAGTTACTCCAAGGAACAGGCCCCCCACCCTCAGCCCACATGCAGGGACAGCACAGAGCCAAGTGCACTATGTGGCCAGGATTCCAGCCAGGGCGACCAAGGAGTCTCTCCACATCATCCTCGCAGTGGGGCCAGGGACAGGTCCCTCTACCCCAGCAAACAATAGAATGCCGACATCCTTGAGGAAGCCGGCGGTGTCCCTAGATGGAAAAGGTGATCCCTTACTGTCCTCCTGGCCTCCCTGGCAGCTACACTAGCTGCCACAGCTGGTCATGCTGGAACTTGGCTCTGACGGCCTTCTCTTTCCCCAGGGGGCTTTGCCTGTACTCTATAGTGAGGCTGTGTGACGCGGACCCTGCAGACCTTCAGCCCTGCCCTGTGTGCCCTTCAGGCAGCACGGAGCTCCCAGACGCCTCCTTGGCCTTTCCTGCAGGTTGCTGTTTCCTTGGAGGGGGGTTAGGAATAGTTCTGGTACCTTAGTGCATGGTGGGAATTTAGAGACAAAAAAGACATTTGTTTTCTGGGGTTCCTGGTGGGTTAGGAAGGACGGGGAGTCCTTGGTGTTGTGTGCTCTTCGCAGTTACATTTAGCCTGCGTTGGTGGCTCCTGCAATGTGTCTTTGCCATGAGGGGCTTTTCCCTGGAGGCTTGCTTCTTTGAGGGATGAAGTGAAGGTTGCTAATCCACCACAAGCCATGAGTTAGGACGGTAGGCCTTTCTCCCTTCTCTGAAGCTCACTTTTTCTTAAAAGCAAATGTCATCTTGTCCATGTCGCCGGATTGTTAGCTGAGGCTTTTTATTAAGGCAAAGACTGCTGGTGTTGGTACCTGTGGATTTTTCAATAGTGACGTTTTAATTCTGCCAATATAATAGTACATTGGGGGTAAAAAAGATCAAGTTCTCACCTTCCAGGGCTAGCTCATGTCTACTGAGGAGCCTGAGCAGGCCCATCCATGCCCTCCCTTCACATAGACGGGACTGGGTGTGGACTACATAAGATTTAGCCCTAGACCTGGGTGTGTTTGCACTTTTGAGACCTGTAGTTAACTGTCTTGTGAGTGCCAATGTGTAATTCACTGAAAATTACATTGAAACAAATAAGGTCCTTAAAAAAATCTCAAAGTACATTTCTTTAGCCAAAAAGCTGAAGGGAGATATTAGCCAAATGGCTACCTATGTCAGATGTTCCTGTCAGAGGTCATCATTGTTCCAGAGGTCATCATTGATCCATTGTTTTGTCCTCAACAGTTAACTGATATATGTTACTTCCACAAAATATGTGAATTTGCTGCTTCTGAGAGGCAATGTGAAAGAGGAAGTATTACTTTTATGTACAAATTTATTTATTTATAGAAATTTTTGTACAATGTACATTGAAAACATGTAAAATATTGAAGTGTCTAACAAACGGCACTGAAGTGTCTTTAATAAAGGTTCATTTATAAGTGTTGAGCAAATGGCAGGAATGAAAATTGTGATATATGGTGTCCTTAGGGAGACAACAAATGGCTTCTTTTGGCTAGAAAATGTATGTGCAAAGCAGGTTTGCAGGTTAGAATCATGCAACTTATTCAGTAAATATTTATTAAGCATTTGCTAGACACTTAAGCATAGGATACCATGGTAAGCATGATAGAAAAGTTCTCTTAGGGAAACTGTTAGTCTATTAGGGCAGGGATATTAGTTAAGAGCTATGATAAGGACCACATGGTAAGATCTAGATCAAGTTTCAAGATAAATTGTCTTTGAGGAAATACTGTTTAAGCTGAAACCTGATGGTTGAATACATATCAACTAAGCACTGCTTGGAAAACAGTCTACCTTCTCTAATCCTCTAATGTCCAAATCCTGTTAACCAAATTGTGCATTATGTGTTCAATTGTCAATACAAATGAGTTACTGGTACTCTAAGCAATTGAAATTGGCATGAAAAAGAAGTATATTTTCCATTCTTGGTCTAGAAGATACCATGCCAAATATAGCATGACATTTCTTCATTTATAAATGCAAAAAAAGATAATGATTTTAAACATCTTACAACAGCAATTTGTTTCTTCACTCAAGCTTAACCAAATTTTGATAGAATAAGTTCAGTTTTTAACATAATATATGTCACTTGGATGGTAAAATAGTATCCAATTATATGTTCAGTATCTGATGAGAGTCCAGAGGTAGGATGGTATATATTTTAAGTTGTGGGTTTCTGTAGCAAGATTTGCCAACTGGAGTATATAATGAAATATATAATGAGATAAGCCTAATGGATTTACAGGAAAAGTAGAATTGATGAAGAGGTCTAGGCTCAATAGAAAAAAGATGAAAGGTCAGAGAATTGCTGATAGAGTGTGCAAAAAGGGAGATGCCCAAAAACTGAAGAGAAGACAATGAGTGACAAACATCACCAAAGAAAGTGGGTAAGGAATGAGGTACTGAAATATAAAGCATCAGAAAAGGGATAGTTTGGGGGATGGCAGGTTTTAGGGTGTGGCCATAGGAGTAGATGGATGAAAGAAATGGAGAAAAGCAAGTAACTGTGATTGTATCTTGACATGGGTGGAAGATGGTGAGGTTTAGTGGTGCTGTCAAAGCTTTAAGTCATGTGTGAATATTTTCAAAAATCTGAAAATTACCCCAGTTGGGGATCAAATGGGAAGTAAATCTCAGTAACAGGGTATATGCAAGAATCTGATTTAATAATCAGCCTACAATCCCCTATAGAAGGAGGAAGGAGGAATTGCTTAGAAGTGATGGAATGCAGACAGGATGCAGCTCTGGCTTAATCAAAAAGAGGTGGCCATACTTCAGGCAAGGACTTGTGAGCCTGGGGTGGACAGATTGAGTATGAGGTGGAGTTCAGTGGAATAAAATGGGAAGAAATAGCTAGGTGCTCAAAAGAACAAAGATTTGGAAACACAAGTCCTTGGTTGAGAATAATAGAAATGGAAAAGGAACTGCACAGGCTCAGGCTAATGAAAATGGTGATTAAAGCCAGGGATAAAGGTCTTGATGGTAGTTGATTTTCAAACTCTTTCTAGAGCTTGAATGTTAAAATGTTTCCCTATTGATGCAGACAGGAGTACTCAGCTCTATAAGCCAGACAATGATCTCTGCCCAGTGGCCCGGGTTCGATCCTCAGCACCACATACAAACAAAGATGTTGTGTCCGCCGAGAACTAAAAAATAAATATTAAAAAATTCTCTCTCTTTCTCCCTCCCCCACTCTCTCTCTCTCCCACTCTCTCTTTAAAAAAAAAGTTACACACTCTTATTAAATATTTTTTAAGAGAGAGTGAGAGAGGAGAGAGAGAGAGACAGAGAGAGAGAGAATTTTTTTAATATTTATTTTTTTTAGTTCTTGGCGGACACAACATCTTTGTTTGTATGTGGTGCTGAGGATCGAACCCAGGCCGCACGCATGCCAGGCGAGCGCGCTACCGCCTGAGCCACATCCCCAGCCCACACACTCTTATTAAAGTACATCTACTATGTTTCATAGGCTAAAACAGTATTTAGGTATCCAACTACCTTTTATTACTTATTCACACTTGGAGAAATTATTATCAAATATTATCTACATCATTCCTTATATGCTTCTTTTGAAATTATATTTGATAAATTCTTATCAAATATTATCTACATTATTTTTTATATGCTGCTTTTGAAATTATATTTATCTACACATTGTATTACATATATGATATTATTATTTTTGTTGTATCATGTATTGGATTTATATATTTGTGAATTGTAAAGACTCAGAACACAAGATCTACATTTTCAAAATTGTTCAAGACACTTCTAATACTAAAACTTATCATTAGACATAATTTAAATAAAGCATGTGTTTCTGAGATCAAACTATTTTCAAAATCACCAGATTATATTTATCATAAAATGTTGAAAAGACATGGAAATGCCAAATCAAAAGTTTAAGATCACCCTCAATTCTTCCCTTCAAATAAAACCTTTATAAAACTTTGGTTTTACTCAATGTTTTGCCTAGTAAAGAGCAGCTTTTTGCACATACTAAGAATCAATGGACATTAGAAAATGAATGAATGATGGGTGTCAATCCATGTGAATTCTAAACGAAAATTAGATCAATGTATATGTATTTCTTTTTAACTTGTCCTTTTTTCACTTAAAATATCCCTAGCAATTACATATATTCAGTATCTTCATGCAACACAATTTTTATAGCTGAATCATGTTCAAGTCATTCAATTGAATGAGTTACCTCATTTTAAATCTATGAGAAGAGATTAACATTTTTTGAATTAGTATGACATACCTCTACTGGATCTTTAAAAGTCCAGGAGTCTTCACAATTGGAGATGATGTGTCCATCTGGCCCTATTGCCTCTTCACTTTGTCTGTTGACCCCAACCCAATTTCTTCCAGAGAAATTATGTACCATTTCCCAGGAGTGACACCACGCTCTCAATTTGTGGGCCCTAAAGCACCCTCCTCCTTCCACCAGGAATGCTAGTCCTACTCCTCATCTGAGAACACATGTGTAGCCTTCCAAATCCAAATCCAAGATTTTACTACTAAATCCTGTATCACAGTGATCCTCAGGAATCAGCATAAACCACACAGAACAAGAAGTTGAGTAGAGATGAGGAGAACTGAAATTTTAGGTTAATTCAGGAGAAAGAAAAGAACATTTTGGTTTGAGTGAGCAGCCAACCCTCTAGACAGGGTTATTTTCCTGTTGTCCATGAACAAGAAAAAGCCATCTAAAGCAGCACATTCTTTTCTTCTCTTAAGGAAACAGTGGAATTCAGTTCCTCTCTTCTGAGGCCCCCAGTGATTGGAGAATGGATTGGTAGAGAAGAAAACGATGCTGATCCACTAGCTGCTGGAATTCTGCAGCCCCCAGTTTCAAGAAGTAAAAATGACCAATGGGAAAGTGAAGACAGTGGCTCTAGCCCTGCAGGAAGGTAAGCAGAGATGCCTTCCGGGATTCTATGACTGGTCACTAAAAGATGAATGGAAAATAAACCCAAGTGCAGGATTTTGATGAGATACCTCATAGTAATTTTATATAGAAAAACTGGTAAGCTTTGTGTGGGATAAAACATTTAGCTAGATTTAATTTTACCATGATATGTGTGTGTGTGTGTGTGTGTGTGTGTGTGTGTGTGTGTATGCTTCAAAACATCACATCACACATAATAAGTACATAGTTTTACATGTCAACTTAGAGTGTCATTAGGCTTGCTCTTAGTTTGGGTGTTTTTCTTCACATCTAGGTGGTTACCATCTTTTTGCTACTAAAACCAAAAGGGAAAATAGTTTCAAGGTTATAAGCTGTTAGTCAAGACCAACTATAACACTGGGCAGCAAGTGGCTGGCTGTTAAGACTTGGAGAGGGGATTCCTGAGGTATTAGAATGATGTAATTCATCATCAGGAAGAAAAAAAAACTTAAATGCATAATATAGTGTAAGAAGTAGATTTAATGTGAAATATAAGAAAATAGAAATCTTGCTTTAGAACTATTTAGGTTTATAGTTGAAAACTATGATTCAATATAATTATCCATAATATATTTAATTTTTAAAACTATTCTAAACTTGCAAGTACATATAACTCTTACTCAGAGCCCTGATGCCCAAATGGTGGCAGATTTGCCTTAAGCATCCTTATTCTGGTACAAGTGAAGTAATGTTGAAATGTCCAGATCATATTTATTAGGTAGAGCATATTCAAGATTATCTTGTTTTTGTTGTTGTTGTTTTTGTAATATCATTTTGAGAGTGCAACTCAAAGCAAAATGAAAACTTCAAGGAAGTTGAGGTGGAAAGCATTATGGGAAGCGTGGCTGACACCAAATTGAGAAAACACTTAAAAATTCATAATTAAAATGTACCAGAAACTTGTAATAGGAACTTTCTATGTCATTAGCTGACCACCACAAAAACCTTGCTCCTATGCATAAATCAGCCACACTAAATTTGTATTGCCTCTGTTAAATTTAGCAGCAGCCCATAAATACTTTTTTCCTCAAAGAGAAAACCATTTTCTACATGTAATAGCTTTCAGAGTTTCTTTGCTTTGACTTATAACTTGGGTGGAGGGAAAGAAGTTCAAAATACTCATTAATGTGCTTCAGACATATATAAAATTGATTCTATTTCCATGAGAAATAACTTTTAAATAATATAAATAGTTGAAGTGTCTTATGTAACAAGGAGAAAAACATTTTTAAAAATCCATTTATCTTCTTCTGTGAAACGCCAGATCAATTTCACCTATCAATGAGGGTAATTTTATTTTTAATATAAGACTTATAACACCCACTAGACCTTTATCTTTATTCATTGGTAGATATTTAGTTCTTAAATGTAAAATAGAGAAATGTCAGCTTTCATTTTATTTTTATTTAATCATAATAATAATCATGGCTATCTTACTGCTTCTATGTTCTTCCTTGCTTCAGTGAGGAAGCTCTTATTCTCTTTGGAATGCTGAATAAAGGGGAATCCTAATTGAATCATTTTCTGCAATCCTAATTGAATACCTTCCTCTGAAACTCATTATTATTAGTAGTAGTATTAGGGATTGAAACCAGGGGTGCTTATCCACTGAGGCTCATCCCCATTCTTCTTTTATTTATTTATTTTTTTAAAATTTTGAGACAGGGTCTCCTGAAGTGGCTCAGGGCCTTATTAAGTTACTGAGGTTGGCTTTGAACTTGCAACCCTCCTGTCTCAGCCTCCTGAGTCATTGAGATTACAGGCATGCAGTCTATGAAGAGCTTTCAAATATTTGTCTTGGAAAGTTGCTTTCACTTTTATTTTTCTTTGTGTTTAAGTTATGGGTTCAGACATACTTATGAATATAAGAAAGTGGTGAAATTCTACCTTGATGTTCCATTAGAGCAGAAAAAAATATCTGAAATACATGTAGAGAACAGTGGTAAATTCTGTTAGAAACTACATTTCTCCCTTTTTTCTAATTCAAGACAGAATTCCTATGTTTTTGCTACTAGCTCACACAGAATTCAGCTTGATTTGGATGAATAAGAAAGTGATGTAGATAAATTTTTAATGCATGTAGAGTCTGTACCTATAATATTAGTCTTTCCCCTTAAATAGTAATGAACATGTACAATAATTTAGCCTTATTAAACATTAGCAGACTGAATGATATTCTAGACTCCTCAAAGAAAATTTGATTTTCAAGCCTGACTTCATCCATTTTTCTTTCTCCCACTGGGGCTTGCATATGGTTGTTGTCGATAAGCTTCTGTTAAAGGAGTGATGGAGGTAAGGACTGTTACTAGACATCTGCAAGGTAAAACTTATTCACCAGCTTATTAACTTATTGTCTATCTTTAGTTGTTGCCCATATCCCTTGCACATTTTTTCCTACATCTATTGTTCATATTTTTCTCTGAATTGTTGTTATTACAATACTCCATATTTAGCAAGTAGCCAACTTTCCCTTTCATGCAGAATGATAGAAACATAACAGGCTGAATTGTCACTCTTAAATTTAAGAGAATTAAATAGATGTTATACTAAACCTTGAGAGTCTTATGGTTAGAAACTTACCTGAAATATTTTCCTAGAGAATTTTTTAAAATAATGTATTTCAATTAAACTTTTTTCCTTAGCCCCCCTCCCCCAAGTATGGCATTGTACAAAAAGGTTCAACAATTTTGAAATGTGTAACTGACACCTCTAATGGTTTAGTGCTGGTTAAAGTGAAGGCAGTTGCAAGGGTACTATGGGGAAACTAACAGAAAAGAACAGGAGACACTAATATGACATCCATGACCCCTAGCCAGTCTCTGGATGGGACTTAAGAGCTCTGTAAATCTCTTAAATTCCATGCAAAATTTTGTATTTTGTGTTGATGGACATTTTTCCACCTATTCTTTCTTTGACTTTCAAATTCATAATTGAGAGAGCTTTAAAAAAAGAAATTAAAAAACCCCTAAACAAGAGAAGAAAGGGTGTTTATAAAAGTGAGGGGGATGTGTTGGGGAATGCTTCAAGACTTCCTGTGTTTGTCAGATACCACCTATTACAGACAAGCTGTAGCTTGTCTGGACAGTTAGTCGGAAAGCATATATACCTACTGCACATGAAGAGTTATAAAAAATAATCACATGTTAACAAAAATAAATGTAAACAAAAATTTTCATAATCTTATATAATCTTACTTTAAACCATCTTAATTAGCCATTGCAATAGCTATGTAATGAATTTCCTAAAATAACTTGTTAAATCTTAATGTTAATTTGTAAATAGGCTCATCAAGCCTTGAAAACCTAATGAGGCTCCTTTGAAGCTGAACCACCTTACTAAAACAAGAATAATATCCATAAATATTATAGATCTGGTGAAATGGCTTTGTAACTTAGCACTGCTATTTGATTTTAAACATGCCATATAATTAATCTAAATCTTATTATTTAAAAATATAGGTTAAATGTCTCTATAGAAACTAAATTTTCTTCCTGTTAAGAAGTTTCCCTTTCTTTAAAGTTCAAAATGACTTCTGATATGCCAGTGAATAAAGCTAGGAAATGCTCCCTTTCCAGAGAAATAGACCAGGCAACTTACAAATGTGTGACATAAATTTAAGAGGTATTAGGTCATATGATGGGAAATGAAGCAGGATAAGAAGAACAAAGCAGATCAAAGAGAGGGTACTCTTTTACATGCAAAGACCGAGAGCAAAGAAATTGCCCTACTACTGTCATATTTTGATTATTGTGGACATCATACAAAAAATGTAAAAAACAACAAAGAAAAGTCAAACTTAAGTAATTTAGATATACTCTAACATGAAAACTTTAAGGGTATAAAATATTGATTAATAGTGGTAAATCTGTCAAAGAAATCCAAAAGAGAAGCCTTAATATCCAAAATATACAAAATTTGTACCTCATGACTAATAAATTTGTTTTAAAACTAGAAATATAAAGCACACACTTATTCCAGAATATCAATGAATTTATTTTCATATGGCTTAAAATTTATTTTAAGGTGTTTAGCAATACATTAATTTATTTGAGTAGAAAAACATGTTATTTTGCAAAACACAGTACTAGTTATCCATAGACTTCATGTGTGTTAAGCAACATTTGAGGCTTACTCCATATCTAGGTCTTCCAGACCTGTGCTATATTAATGTCAACACCATGTGTTTTCATGAGATTAAAAAAATACTTGCTTCAACCCTCCTGAAATCATCTTGATAATTGCAGGTTGATGCATAGAAGTTATGCATTTATAATCTAACTTTTATTCTTCATCTTCAACATTACTATCTATGTGTTTTTTTTTCTTCTTTTTAGTATCAATCTTCCTATTTACCTGGATTTTCTTATCTCTCATGTTGAAGACATATGGATCCCTTTAATTTTGAATTTATTTAATGTGTTTGTAAGAGGGAAAAAAGTAGTTCAAAAAGAAAAAAGTCAACTTGCTAAATATTTATTGAACATTAATAGCAGATAATGTGCTAGATACTGGGTAAGAGTAATGTGAAAGAAAAAAAATACTGTATTCAAAACATTTGCTTCTTTAACATTCAGGAAATGAGAAAGAAAGAGGGAAAGAAAGTAAGGAAAAGAAAAAGAAGAGTCTTACTTCTGCAATTCAGCTCCCACACTCTAGGCACATAATAAGCATTTAATAAGTGAACATTCACTAAATTGATTATAAAACATAGTATTTAGCTTTTTTAAGCTCTTCTACATAAAAACCTAAGTACAACAGCTAAGCATGAAACTTTATGATCTCTTCAACTCCCTGGGCTTTAATATGAAGGCAGCCACTTAATTTCTAATTGTAGTTAAGAAAAGAGATAGATTCTTTCTCAAATGCCATGAAGGTGCACTCTACAAGCTCAAGATTTAGTTCTCGAGAGACATCATCCAGATTTCTACCACACAGAGACACTGGGCCAGATTAAATGAATTTTACCAATCTGTGCTCAGAGACAGAGCATGATGCAGAGTGGAGCAAGGTTGGAAACACGGGAGAGACTGGAGACAGGAGGTGGGATATGTGGAGGAGCTGGAAGGGGTTTCACCAGGACTGATAGGCCCACGAGGGCTGAGGTAGGGGAGGTTGGCCACTAAATTTAAACTTTTATGTTTCCATTTAATCCAGTTTAGAAGTTACCCTTCTAAACCAAAGCAAAATGATTCTTTGAATATATTAACACCAAATGGAAATATTGACTGCTGCTTTTTTTCATAAGGTCTCCCAAAATGTTCCCTTTCATGTTATGTTGGAAGCCATGCAAATCTTCAGGATGCCACCTGGTGTTCTTTGAACACATGATCTATTAAATTACCACTTAGAGACTGCTCTGTGCATTCTATCTTGATTCACTTTATCTTTTTTTATAATCAACTTTTTAATTTATATATGACAGTGGAATGCATTACAATTCTTATTACACATATATAGCACAGTTTTTCATTTCTCTGATTGTATACAAAGCATATTCACACCAATTCATGTCTTCATACATGTACTTTGCATAATAACATCCATCACATTTCACCATTGTTTCTAACCTCCTATTGCCTCCTTTCCCCTCCCACCCCTCTGCCCTATCTAGAATTTGTCTATTCCTCCCATGCTTCCTCTCCCTATCCCACTATGATCAGCTTCCTTATATCAGAGAAAACATTCAACATTTGGTTTCTTGGGATTGGCTAACTTCACTTAGCATAATCTTCTCTAACTCCATCCATTTACCTGAAAATGCAATGATTTTATTCTCTTTTATTGCTGAGTAATATTCCGTTTTGTATGTATGCCACATTTTTTAATCCATTCATCTACTGAAGGATATTTAATTTGGTTCCACAGTTTAGCTATTGTGAATTGTGCTGATGTAACATTGATGTGGCTGTGTCCCTTTAGTATACTGTTTTTAAGTCCTTTGGGAATAGACTGAGGAGAGGGATAGCTGGGTCAAATTGTGGTTCCATTCCCAATTTTCCAAGAAATCTCCATATTACTTTCCATATTGGCTATACCAGTTTGCAGTCCCACCAGCAGTGTATGAGTGTATCATTTTTTCCCACATCCTCACCAACACTTATTGTTCTTTGTCTTCACAATAGCTGACATTCTGACTGGAATGAGATGAAATCTAAGATTTGCTTTATCTTTATGAAAGCATTATTATTATCCTTATTGTAGCAATGAGGAAACCAAGTCCCAGAGTGTTTGTTTCTCTGTTCCAAGGTTGGTTACCGGACTCTCTTGGTCCAAATTCTGTGCCCTTAAATGATTTACAGCCTCTCTCTGCACAAGAGTTCCAGGACTGAGAGCTGGAAAAGGGAGGGCCAGATGAAGGCTCTGAGAACCCTTAGATGCTCTTCGAAAGACCTCAGTCCTCTCTTCCTTTTATTTCACTCAACACTGCTCTCTGCATTCTGGCTGCCCACAACATTGTGCTCTCGCGCTCTCTCGCTCGCTCGCTCTCTCTCTCTCTCTCTCTCTCTCTTATTAATTACTTAATTAAATCTTAATTAGGTATATATGATAGCAGAACACATTTTGATTCATTGTATATAATTGCATCACAACTTTTCATTTCTCTGGTTGTACACAATATAGCATTGCACCTTATATGCAGTCATACATGCACTTAGGGTAGTGATGTCCATCTCATTCCAACATCTTTCCTTCCCCCATACCCCCACCCTACCCCACCTTCCCTGTGCCCAAAGTTTCTCCATTTTTATCATGCTCTCTCCTCCATTATGCATCAGCATCCACTCATCAGAGAGAACATTTGGCCTTTAGTTTTTTGGGATTGGCTTATTTTGCTTAGCATGATATTCTCCAACTTCATCCATTTACCTGCAAATGCCATTATTTTATTTTTTAATGCTGAGTACTATTCCGTTGTGTATATATGTACCACACTTTATCCATTCATCTATTGAAGGACATCTAGGTTAGTTCCATAGTTCAGCTGTTGTGAATTGAGCTGCTGTAAACATTAATGTGGCCACATTACCATAGTATGCCATTTGTAAGTCCTTTGGGTATAAGCCAAGAGTGGGATACCTGGTGAAATGCTGGTTCCATTCCAAGTTTTCTAAGGAATCTCCAAACTGCTTTCCAGTTTGGTAGCACCAATGTGCAGTCCCACCAGCAATGTATGAGTGTGTCTTTTCCTCCACATCCTCACCAACACTGTTGTTTGTATTCTTGATAACTGCCATTCTGACTGGCGCGAGATGAAATCTTAGAGTAGTTTTGATTTCCATTTCTCTAGCTGCTAGAGATGTTAAACTTTTTTATATATTTATTGATCAATTATGTATCATCTTCTGAGAAGTGTCTGTTCAGCTCTTTAGCTCATTTATTGATTGGGTTGTTTGCTTTTTTGAGTTCTGATCCTGGAGATTAATGCTCTATCAGACTTGCATGTGGCAAAAATTTGCTCCCAAAAGGTAGGCTCCCTATTCACCTTGTTGATTGTTTCTTTTGCTGAGAAGAAGGTTTTTATTTTGAGGCTATTTTCTTGTAATTATGCTATTTTTTGCTTCTTTGATCTTCAGCCTGTGGGGCCAGAGAAGAGGCAGGACCAGTCTTTGCTTCTCTGCTGCTTACAGATTTTGATCTATCAATTTACCTGCCACACCACCACCCCTCAAAAAAATTCTCCCTAGAATTGTGGCTTCCAGAATATCATGTTTTCAGCCTGATCATCATCCACATGTTCTTGAAGCCATGCTTGACCATCCTCTGGTCTTTTCCCCTTCCCACTTAGGCACTTTCCCTAAATCCTTATCTTCCTGGTGAAATCAATATAAACATCAGTGATTCTTTCCCAAATCTGATCCATCCTTTCCTTCACCTGCTCTTTATTATTGGTTTTGAATTCCACCTTGTCTGACCCACTCATTCGCTCTATCATATCCTGGACCCTCTCATTATCATTATCTGCCATTGCTATTGTCAATTTTAGGTATCTCACCCTCTCTCAGCCTTTGTCCTTGTTCATTCCTTCTGGCACCCAACTTTTGGGTGTGCCAAGTTTCCATCCTGATAATTTTTGATTGTGTTAAATTTCCATTGCTCCTGACCCACCACCTGGTTCCTTGTTTTTCTCCTTATTCAGCTTTTGTCCATGGCCCACTATTGTAGTCAGTCTCTTAAAGATACCTTCAACTCACTAGACTCTCGTTTCCTTTGTCTTAGTTTCCTTTTAACAATCCAATTCTTCTTTCTGTGGTGAAACCAGCAAAGGCTGGAGAACCTGTGGCTCCACTGGCTGGCGTCACTGAACTCATGACCTCCCAAATGCAGGTGCACGCTGGAGCTGCTTGGCGAAGTTGTTGCCAGTGGCTGAACAATCCACATATCCACTTTCCTCAGAAATGATTTCACGTCTTCACTTCTCTCCTCAAATCCCAAACTCTTCTCCTCCTCTTCTTCTCTAATGATGATGCTGCTTTCTGTTTCATGGAGGAAATAGGTTCAAAGACTCTTCCTCCACAATCACCCTCCCAGCACCATGGGTGGGCTTATTTCACCTGTGCCCAAATGGGTGCAGCACACACTCCCACCCAAAACAAGCCCCTCACTTAGTTCTAGATGCGTAGTCTCAGCCACTATGCAAGCTGCTTATTCCCTGTGTCTGCCTCTATTCTCCCTGCTAGAGCATTCCCATCACCATAAAACTCTGATGGGATGCCTCTCTACAAAAGGAAGCCTCCTCCCTGGCCACAGCTGTCAATGCTCTGTTTTTCATTGTTCTTACAGCCAGGCTCCTCACTGCCATTATTTTCTGTTCACTATCCCCCTCTACTTGTAATCTTTTCCCAAAAGAATTTTATTTCCACCACCTGTTGAAACCACCTTTATCAATGTCAACCAGAAGGCTTTTAATGTCTCCCATTGTCATTCCAATGACTTAACTTCTGCCTTCTGAAATTCCAGCATCAAGACTCATCAATGCTCATCAAGGCTCAGCCCCCACCTAACAGCAGCATTTGGGAACCTATCAATTGTGTGTTCTGATGTGTTCCTCACAGTCCTTATCTGTAATTATGAAATTCAAGCTGCTCAGAAAACTGAAATGGTTTTCATAACTCATGACAGCAAAACCAGATCTGAACACCGTAGATTCTTTATTTAACCTACTCAGTGGTGATGCTGATACATAACGACATAGAGAACTACTGTAATTGATAGCAAAGTCAAGCCTCAGACCCTCCTTGGAGGTGTCACATAAAATACAGTTTATGCAGCTGAGCACATCCAGCCCCAAGGAATCTAGAAAAACAGTTATGGACCTGGAGTAGAAATCTAAGATTACATTCAGGAAGATAAATTTATTTGTAACTAGGCATGTTTTGATCATATATTAGCTTTACAAAACAATGTTATTTTATGGGAATGAAAATAAACATTGGTGTTATGTTTATTTGTATCAAATAACATCTTTAAGATAGTATATATCTTAATTTTGCATAAAACATGTAATTTCTAGTTATTGTATATAATTTAGGTAGATAATAATAAATTATCTTGTCAGAATCTTCATAAAACACCTGCTTCAAACAGTATTACTTGGAGAATTATTATTTATTAATAAAGGGGAAAATATCTATAGAACTATAATTGAATTTTTGCATAAAAACAAAGTAATTTTATTAAGCATATGATATTATTCAATAAAATATTTTGTTGTCATTTAAGTTTACAGTATAAAATGCAAAATCAAAATGAGATCTTCAGTTGCTCTATTCAACAAGCATATTAATCTAGCTACTTTCCATAGTGCTACAAATATTAGCCCTTTTAAATTGTCAAATTGTCTATATAATAGGCAATACTATAATCTACATTACAGACAATGAAAGCAAGAAAAGAAATCTTGTATATATAGAATATCTTTTCATATGTCTTAGTGAAGCATATTTATGTTTTGCTCCTGTATAAATTTCTCTTATTTATTCATTTATTGTGGCATAAGGGATTGAACCCAGGGCCTTGTGCATGCTAGGCAAATGCTGTACCACTGAAATACACCCCTAACTCCCCAACACATAGGTAGTTTTTAAATTGAGCCTCACTTTGGAAAATCATGTTTTCAAAAGAAGAAAATGAAATTTTATTTTAGAGAGTTAGCCATCTGTAACACCATGTGTTTTTAATTCAGTGATATCAGTTTTTCCATATAAATATTTTAAATAATTTCTGATTTTTTTTGTGACAAGATACTACTATATTTAACTGGAAAGAGAAAAATAATGTAATACTTTGAAAGCTTCACATAAGTTTTACATATAAAATATGGAGTCCCAGGGAGAAAAAGAAATGTTCTAAAAATAGTTTTTTTCTAAATCACATATCTTGATTTAAAGTGTCAATGGTAGTAAAGTACTTTCATTATAATAAATGATGCATGTCTCCATATTTATACTTCAGAGGTGTTACATAGTCAATAATGGTAGGTTCAAAATGGTTCCTGGTGTAATAACTGCTTTAGTTCCACCATTAGGGAAACTGTATAGTGGCATTTTTACTACATGCAATTAATAATCTTTCTCTTTTTTTGCATTTTAAAGCAATTAACTCTTTCTCCTTCCCTCTAAATCATTAGTGTTGTAGATGTGCCAGATGTAGTCACAGTATCTACATTCAACTTCCATTCAACATTCAATAAACATTTACTGAGCATTTATGTGCTAGGCTGGGTTTGGTCCCAGGGATATAAAAATAAAATAATAATTGTCTGTTTGCAGGAAATTTGCACTCAAAGCACTCAAAATAAAAATGTAAATACATCACTCTAGTGGTGTTTTCTACCTGCAATAATTGGGCTAACACCCACTTGCATATAAAGGTGACATTTAATCCAGAAGTGAGGGACAGTGATCAGAGAATGTGTCTTAGACATGCTGATGCCCCTGGTTAGTCCTGAAGGACAAGTAGGAATAAGATTATTGGGTGTCGTGTTGTCATTACTCCTGTAGGTTTGTTCACAGAGATATGGGCTCTTCTGTGACGGGTCCTCTGTTTTGGTCAGTAACAGTGAGGGGGGATGAGACCAAGGGATTCTTAAATGAGACACAGGTTACTTCTCAGTGCTGGTATCCCCTACATCTCAACTGCTCTGTTATGACATTTCTTGTTTTCCAACTAGAGGATTGGGTTTTGGAGAATATGTAATGATAAGCAATTCATAATTGTCCTTTGTTAATTCTTTTTTTTTTTTTCATTTAGACAGTTTAGTCTGTGTACTGAGCAAGTTTAATATTTCAGTTTGGACTTTCTCTTTGTAATTCCACACATCTCAGCATAGGTTTGTGGTGGAATAATAATGTTGGTTTCTAAGTTATAAAGTTTCCCTGTGATGTACATTTTCTTAGTTTTGAAACTGTTTGTAGAGTAACATGCAAAATACAAATGTTAAGTTCTTGAAAATTTATGTGATATCAAATTTTAGGTCATAGGACTATTGTAAGATGCAAGAGAGACATTTGGTATTTCAAATATCTTCTTGAATCTATGATATGTTGTAGAATGAGTATGCTAAAACTTATGTGTTTTTAAGGGTTTAACTTGTTATGTATATCAGGCTATAACTGGCTAAAATTTAATTTATCATGCATGGGAAGCACTCTGTAAACCTTATGAGGTAATGCATAAGTCAAAGGTATAATTATTACCCAATATTAATATAAACAATGATTATTCCTCAATAAAATAGGTTGATATAAAGGGAAACATTTTTTACTTGTACTAGTAGATATTAGTAAAAGTGGTGATTCTTATTTCAGCCATGAAAATATCTAGCATTGTTAATATATTATTGATTAATAGTTAATTACTCAGTTGTTTAATTGTATATATGTGGATTTCTTTTTTAACTGTTTTAGGTATATGAAAATATTATATATGGCATCTCTAATTTTTAAAATAGAATAAGTGTTCTCTGTAAGATTGTTTTAAATACTGTCTATAAATGCATAGTACAAAAGTAGGTTAATGTAATATTAATGCTACCTATCAGGTAATAAAATAGCCAAACTTGTAGAATTTTAATACACAACAGTTTTAAACACCTTGGAAATTGATTCTGTAATTATGAGACATTGAATAATATATCTGACATGTAACATCAAACCATGTAGTTCTCAACCACAAATGCAAAACATTCTTAAATATTTATGTTGGCAATTAATGGCCAAAATGAGTAAAATATTTTACTAAGAATTTTTCTTAAAAATTATTAAAATCTAGACAGGCATGGTGGTGCATGCCCATAATCCCAGTGATTCAAGAGGCTGAGGTAGGACAATCACAAGTTCAAAGACATCCTCAGCAACTTAGAAAGACCCTAAGCAACTTAGTGAGACCTTATCTCAAACTATAAAAAAAATAGAAAGGGCTAGGGATGTGGCTCAGTGGTTAAGTGCCTCTGGGTTCAATGCCTGGTACCATTTTTTTAAAAAAGATGTATTGAAATCAGTTTTTTTTTGAAAATATGGTGAAAAGGTGTCATGATAGTAAAAAAGTAATTTATAAAAATTATATTTATTCCATTCTTCTTAAAGAAAATTTTGAGGGGCTTTATTAGTTTAAAAGATTTTTCAGTTTGTAAATATGAGCCCATTTTTATTACATTGCATGAATTTATCATCTTATTCTAGTTGAAACTCAAATAGCTATTATGTGTTTGATTTTTTCCATGTGATTTATTCTGATTTTTATTCATTTTTTAAATCCTCAGAATTATATTGGACAGATAACTAGCTTTCTACAGATTTTATTATGAAAGATTACTTGTAAAAATTTTTAGGCTTTCTTATAATTGGTGCTGAGGCATATATCTAATAGTCACATTCCAGAGATGTGTAAAAATTAAAACATTAGTCATGCTTTATGCTTTCCATCCTTAGCTCATAATTATATAAAACTAAAATTATATTGCCAACCCAAATAAAGTTATTACAAACAGATATCACTTGTTTTAAAATGAGTAATCATGAACAGTTTATAATTATACTGATTATTTTGCTGAATGTCGTCATTGAATTTCTGTAACCTCAATATCATGCCAAATTTTGTAAAATAAAAACTTAATTTGTTAGAGGGACTCAGTACCTTAAGGCATTCTTTTGGCAAATTGTTTTACATCCTGATCAACCTTCTAGAAAAAGGATATTCACTGTTGTTTTTTTTAAATCAAAGACCCCTGAAAACAAAAAGCTCCCCATCCTTGCAAATTAAGAACACACGTTTCACCTAGTGAAAAATGAATGCTTTTTCTCAATGATATCAAAATACAAAAAGGAAGGGGACCCTAAATGTTTTCTGAAAAATTATCTATGTATGTATGTATGTATCTATCTATCTATGTGTGTATCTATCTATCTACGTATCTATCTATCTATCTGTCTATAATTTAAGGTATATAGAACACTCTGAAATACAGAGTACCATACAAATGCACTTTTGTCAATTTTTTTTTCTTTTGAGTATTGATGAATAGAACTCTCGGGATGACAAAAAATTGTCACTTTAAAATGAGGATTAAAAGATTCTTGACAAAAGTCTGAAAATTTTAAAAAATTAAATCTGTGTATCCTTCAATATTGTCCATAAGATTGCTTAAAATACTATATGTAAAGTTATTCAATACAATACAAAAATGATTTAATATAGAATTAGTACATAGTGGAGAATAACATACCCCAACATGTGTTGTTTTAAGATATAACAATTTTTTTAAGAACCACTGAAGTTAGTGCTCTAAATCTCAGATACTGATAAAATAACTTCCCAATTACCTCAATCTGAGTAGGTCTCATCTTGAAATATATGATATTCTAAAAAATTCCAGTAATTATTGTGACTGTTGATGACCACATGTATTTTTTTTTTACTTTTCACTAAATCTACACATGTATTTTTTTTTTACTTTTCACTAAATCAATCTGCATAGTTGAAAAAAATAGGACTTTATGATGATGTATGAAAACATCTTTCACATGCTAAATACTGTTTTATCCTGGTAAGCCTGTGTTTTACAGTAACAGTCCTGTGAAATGTTCCTCACTACACAGTTTTCACTTATGTTTCTGAATCCTAACTTCAGCTGTTTTTTGTGCCATCTCTGCCTGCACAAATTCCAAATGAGTGCAGGTTGAAGTGTGGCCTTTGAGGAGCTGAACATGGCCCTGTGTTTGCCTTGCTATAATCCAATGATGACATTTGAGAAAATCCATTCAAACACATTCATTCAGCAAGTATAATGCACCTGGACTGAATCTTCTAAATCTATGAGGCAAAATACATCTTTTTTTTTCCTTTAAAAATTAATTACCAGGGCTGGGGTTGTGGCTCAGAGGTAGAGCATTTGCCTAGCATGCGTGAGGCACTGGATTTGATCCTCAGCTCCACACAAATATAAAATGTGTCCACCTATAACTAAAAAAATAAATATTAAAAAATTAATTCTCAGGTATCTCATTATAATGACAGGAAACTAATACATATCCTGCATCTCCAAGAGTTTCTTCTGCAAAACACACATGATTGTTATCCATCCTCTGGTCACTGACTTCAACTCTGAACTCAACTGCTTACTATATGATATTCACCAAGTTAATTACATATATTTGCCTTGGGTTTCCCATCTATAAAATACAAATAATAATATCTATTGCATGGTGTTGCTCTTAGGAATAAATAAGTTCATAAGGATTCAAACTTAAATAACTGCCTGTCACCTAGCACAATACTCTATTATCATTTATAATTATAACCACTTGAGGTCACAATTTTCTATTCACAAGAAAAAAAAATCCTTGTTTTTAAGTTGGCAAAGTTCTATACAAGCCAGTCTCTCTACTTCTCATTAAAAGAAAACATATTTGACCTTGAACCATCAAGAACTGAAAAGCAGGAACCAATCCAAGTTAAAGCAAAATGCAGGAATGAACCAGATCCATGACATGAATCATTCATTTATTGAAAATTTAAGATGGCAGCATTTAAAAAGATTTCATGTGACTCCTAAAGGTTCAAAATTCTCTGTAATTTTTTCCCCCTGTGGTCCAGGACTGGTCAAGCATGAAGTTTCCTGGAAGCTTCTTAGTTTTCTTTTGCCCACACCATCCCACCTCAGTGCCTGGGAATAAGTTAGCATCCAGCCACCATGGTGAGATCCATGTAATACAATAATGCAGCCAGTGGAAAAGTTAAGAACCCATCAAGTCCTGAAGATATTTTCTTGTGTTTCAGCATCTATTCGGTAACATTTTGTTATCGAGTGTTATGGGAACCCAAACAATGTTCTAAGCCACGTGCCAAATGCAGTTCAAGTTCCTAAGATGTTATAAGTAATAGTAAATGCATTTACTAAGTTTTTGAAAGTTTTTTATTCTCTATAATGTGAAAAAATATTTTCACGATCATTAGATTAGTCAGAGTTTATTTAAGTGCATATTTGTGCACAATGTACTATTTAAGCTAGAAGAATTACTGTAGACTCAGAACATAAATCTCTAAAACTAAACATAGAAGATAATATGGATTTTCCTTTTTAGACTGTCAAAAGGCCTGCACATTTTCTGGTTTTATTTTTCTTCTTCTTCTCCTCCTTTCTTAAAGAAAACCTTCCTTGGTTTTGCTTCAAACTATTATATTTGGTTGTTGACATAGTTTCAACTTGAGTTCGAACTTCATTATTTAGATGGGAATATCCAGAAATCATTTGCAGAGAATTATAATACATGAACATTAAAACATTCCAGTGATCCTTTGCAAATCTCCTACAAAGGAACTTTTAGTTATATTTTTAGTAGACATATTGAAGGGGAGTGTCTCTAATATGCTTTTGGTCATCTCTTCATTTGCATTAATATAAGCAAAAATTTCCTATTCCCTAGAATAATAAACAACAACAAAAAAAAACCTTCAGGGGTCCAGAGATCTAACAGTCAGATGTATCACTGCCATGCTGGGTACTTTGTGTTGGGGGGCATATGTGATACTATTTTTTGACAAAAAATAGTATAATATATGTTATTCTATGTTGCAGATGTTGGGGAAGAATCCTGAAGCTATAATACACACCATGAAGGAGTTGGAACATCCTTTGAGGTATTTATAGTCAAGTAAGAAATACAGTATGCAGTGTGTGTGTGTGTGTGTGTGTGTGTGTAGACACATATATACAAATATAATAGAAAGTAACCAATGTGATTCTGCAATCTGTACACATGGTAAAAATGGGAGTTCATAGCCCACTTGAATCAAATGTATTAAATATGATGTGTCAACAGCATTGTAATGTTTTGAACAACCAATAAAAAAACAAATATATTAGAAAGTTTTACAGAATACAACTTGAGAGTGTGAATTAGATTGATGGAGACAGGTAGTTAATGTCTGTGCAAGAAGGAAAGAATCGGAGAAAAGGAAAATAAAGTAACATTTATTAGGCAGTGCAGTAACTATGATTTCACATGGCTCATCTCATTTATTTTGCATATCGACTCTGCATAGTCAGTATTATTTTTGATATGAGTTGAAAGAGATTTGAACCAAGGTCAGTATATTCCAAAACACCAGATTTTGTGCACTATGATAAATTAACTCACCATGCCTCACTCCTTGAAATTAGTTATAAAAACTATTTAAATTTTTTTTCTGCTAATCCTAACATCTGTGTCAGCTCACGGAACTTTTTTTATATGTGATATTTTCTCTTGTGGTTCTCATTTTTCTATCTGCTTTGCATTCTGGCAAAATTTAATGATATTCTACATGCCTATAATCCCAGCAACTCAGGAGTTGCTGAGGCAAGAGGATCAAGAGTTCAAAGCTAGCCTCTGCAACTAAGGGATGCACTTAGCAACTCAATGAGACCCTGTATCTAAATAAAATGCAAAAAAGGGCTGAGGTTCTGGCTCAATGGTTAAGCACCCCTGGGTTCAATCCCTTGTAGCAAAAAAAAATTTTTTAATTATATTCTGGTCATTTATAGATGATACATCATAGGAAGTCTGGATTATGTTGTCTTCCTATAAAGGATATTCTGTTTTATGTGTCATGCAGGCTAATTACTGGTGAATTGTTTTGATCATATTATATTTGGTATTATTATTATTATTACTATTATTATTATTATTATTATTATTATTATGTACCAGAGATTGAACTCAGGGTACTCAAGTACTGAGCCACATCCCCAGACCTATTTTGTATTTTGAGAGACAGGGTCTTACTGACCTGCTTTAGCACCTTGATTTACTAAGGCTGGCTTTGAGCTCATGATCCTCTTGCTTCAACCACCTGAGTCACTGGGATTATAGGCATATTCCACCGCGCCCGGCTAGGTTTGGTATTTTTCTTTTTTTTCCATATTTCATGGTGCATTATACTTGTACATAATGGTGGGATTTGTTGTTATGTTTTCATACATATGTACAATATAGTGATAAAACTTAGCCAATATTATTCTTGAGTATTTCTCTTTTACCTGCTTTCCTCTCTCCCCTGATCCCTTTCCTCTATTCTACTGATCTCCCTTTGATTGTTGTGAGATTCCTTTCACACACACACACCTTTCTTTTCCTTTTTCCTTTCTGGCTGCCACATACATTTTTAGCATGAGTCAATTTTGGTTTCAAATGTAGGTCTACCATTTTCCCTTTACTCTTTTGTGTGTGGTTCTTTTTGCTAAGGCTTATTTCTGAACTCTTAATTAATTACCTGATATATTAGTGAAGCTGCTGCAACCTGACTCTGCTGGAAACCTAATTTCTTCCAACATTGCCATTTAGCATCATCTTCAGTCTTTATAGCAGTCAAACTCTGCTAAGCCTTAAAGAGTCTCATCTGGTACATTCATTTCAAAAATGAATTTCCTCCAGGCTTTTAGTATTCTCTCTCTAACACACACACATAATCACATTGCACCCACCATACATAACTCAAGACATTCTTGTCCACAAAATTCCAACCACTATGATAATCTTGCACTTTGATAATTTTCTCCTTAACTCAGTATGACCACCATCTTACTTGAGCTTCATCTCCCTGTATAAGTGTGTTTTGTGCACCAGGCCTACAGTCATGTCTGAAATTAATACCTGAAAATGTTTAGTTTTTCTAGTTTTATACTCTTTTGTGTCAGGAAAACAAATCCAGTACAGTAGATCTATAACAGTTTCAAGTAAAAGTACTAAATTACTTATATCCTTGCCCATCAATAGTGGTAGAGGCACTTAGGTGAACTTACATAGAAACTGCAACATCTTACATACTCAACAACAATTTCATTGCCCAGGGAACCCAAAATTAATTGAAAGAGTAAACCCCAAAATGGATATCTGAATAATAAACTGGTCAAAATTAGTAAGGCAGTCAGACTTAAGTAATCATATATTTTACCAATAGCACTAGCTTAAAAGTATGGGTCTACATTAACTAGAAAAATACAAGTTAATGTCTAGAGTCATAAAAGTTTCTATTACAATCCAATAGGCAGTCTCATATGATGCTTTAATATTATATGATAGTTGTGAAATGATTACAAATTAATAATGAACATAATCTATTTGCAGATTAAAATGTTCTTCCCTGTATTATCTACAAAGTTTAGATACACCTCAAAATGTCCTGGAAAAGAAATTTCTTAACTCTCATCAAAATGAACTGCCTGGTTTTTTCCTACATTTGACATGACACAGTGTCAAGATTTCTAGTCCTGAATACACACTTTCTATAGGGAAGAGACATTTATCTTGGCAATTAACAGATCATTTATCTCATTTCATACAGCCAGTTTTCTTCGTAAGAAAAGAAATGTTTATGTATTTGTTCTGCTGACTTTAATCTATAATCTAATCAGGGATCAACAAACTTTTCCTGAAAAGAGACTGATAATAAATATATTAGACTTTGTAGGCAAGTCTTCATTGCTACTCAAGTGCCAGTGTAGCACAAAAACAGCCTAGACTGTGGGTAAATAATATAAGCTTCTGTGTTCTAATAAAACATTGTTTACAAAAGCAAGTGTTATTGTTGGACACCGTGGTGTACTCCAACAGTCGCAACTACTCAGAAAGCTGAGGCAGGAAGATTACTTGAGCCTAGGAGTTCAGGCCAGCCTGGGAAATATGAAAGAAAGAGAGAGAGAGAGAGAGGGAGGGAGGGAGGGAGGGTGAGAGAGAAGAATGAAAAATAGAAAGAGAAAAAAGGAAAAAAGAGAACAATTAAAAAAACAGTGTCAGGCTGACAGCTATGATTTGCTCATCACTGTTCCAGAGTATTAATTAATGTTTATGCTCACAACAAATGTTTGGCTAAGCTGTGTATATACATACATACATACATGAAAGCAATTTTGTTCTTTTTGTTTGCTTTCTTTTATTTTTTCCATTTTTTTGGTGATACATTATAGTCGTAAATCATGGCAGTATTTGTCGTTACATATTTCCACATGCACAATATAACACTACAGTTTGGCCAATATCATTCCCCAGTATTTTCCCTTCACTCCTCCCTCTCCTGGTCCCTTTCCTACACTCTACTGATCTCCTTTTTATTTTCACTTTTCTTTTCCCTTTTCCTCTCTTGCTTTCACATACGAGAGAAAACATATGCTCCCTTGACCTTAGGAGTTTAGCTTATTTTGTGTAACAGAATGTTCTCAAGTTTCATCCATTTTCCAGCAAATGACATAATTCACCTTTATGGCTGAATAAAGCTCCATTGTGTGTATATGCCAAATTTTCTTTATTTATTCATCCTTGATAAGCACCTAGTTTGTTCCATAGTTTGGCAACTGTGAACTGTGCTGCTATAAACATGGGTATGCATGTACTACTCTAGTATTATGACTTTAATACTTTAGGATAAACATTGAGTAGTTGTATAGCTTGGTTATATGGTGGTTTCCTGCCTAGTCTTTTGAGGAACCTCCATACTGATTTCAATAGGGGTTATATTCATTTACAATCCTATCAACAGAAAAAAAACTGTCCCTTCTTCTCCACATTCTCTCTAGCATTTATTATTGTTCATATTCTTTTTTTTAAGTAGTTGGACACAATACCTTTATTTTTATTTATTTATTTTTAATATGGTGCTGAGGATCGAACCCAGAGCACGTGCTAGACAAGCCATCTGCTGCTGAGCCACAACCCCAGCCCCATATCTTTCGCATTTTTGATGGCTGCTATTCTGACTAGAGTGAGATGAAGGCTCACTGTAGTTTTGATTTGCATTTTCCTAATTGCTAATGATGCTGAACATTTTCATAGATGTGTTGCCCATTTTTATTTCTTCTTTTGAGAAGTATCTGTTTAATTCATTTGCCCAATTAAGCTAGGTTATTTGAGGTTTTGATGTTAAGTTTTTTAAAGTTTCTTATATAGTCTGGATATTAATCCTGTGTCAAAAGAGTAGTTAGCGGGCCTGGGGATGTGGCTCAAGTGGTAGCGCGCTTGCCTGGCATGCATGCAGTCCAGGTTCGATCCTCAGCACCACATACAAACAAAGATGTTGTGTCTGCCAAAAACTAAAAAATAAATATTAAAAAATTCTCTCTCTCTCTTTAAAAAAAAAGAGTAGTTAGCAAATATTTTCTCCCATTCCATAGGTTCTTTCTTCATGTTACTAATTGTTTCCTTTGCTGTGCAGAAGCTTTTTAATTTGATGCCATTCTGTTTATTAACTTTTGTCATTATTTTCTGAGCTTTAGGAGTTCTAATAAGAAAGTCATTGCCTGTACCTATATGCTGGAGTCTCAAACCTATATTTTCTTCCAAGGATTTGCATAGTTTCTGGTCTAATTCCTGGGCTTTTGATCTCTTTCAAGTTTGTACAGGGTCTAGTCTTATTTTTCTACATATGGATAACCAATTTTTCTGGCACCATTTGTTTAAAAGCCTGTCTTTTCTCCCAATATGTTTTGGCACCTTTGTCAAGGATCAGATGACTATGAACTGTGTTGGATCTTTTTCTGTGTCTTCTCTTCTCTCCCATTGGTCTATGTATCTGGTTTTATGTCGGAGCCATGCAATGGTTATTTCAATAGCTTTGTAGTATAATTTGAAGTCAGGTATTGTGATGATGCCTCCAGCTTGCTTTATTGACTTAGAATCGTTTTGGCTATTCTGAATATTTTATTCTTCCAAATGGATTTCAGGACTGTTTTTTCTAGTTCTGGAAAAATGACATTTTTTATTATTATTATTATTATTATTTTAAATATATGTATGACAACAGAATGCATTACAATTCATATTACATATATAGAGCACAGTTTTTCATATCTCTGGTTGTATACAAAGTATGTTCACACCAATTCGTGGGTATTTTGATGGGAATTGCATCAAATCTGTATGTTGCTCATAAAACCAATTTCAAACATATACAATCATATTAGTAGTGATTTTAGTGTCCAAAAAGAGATCTACTAAACAATAATTACTGGGCTGGTTTGGTGACTTGTAGTCCTAACTACTCAGAAGGCCAAGCCAGGAGGATTGCTTGAGTCCAGGAGCTAGAGATCAGGTTAGGCAACATAGCAAAACACCCATCTTAAAAATAATAATAATTACTGATGTCAAAACACATCTCAATCATTATGATAGTCACTAACTCTTCAGTGTTTTCCTTGAAATTCTAATATACAATTAGTGAATGTCAATTTAGGACTAATTGTGCTGTTTTATAGAGGAGAAAGTTGATTATAATGGTAAATGAAATCAGCTATCATGAACTGATTTGTGTTTATTTAATTACAATTATCATGCTGATGACTCTACATATTAAGTCTCCACCTGTAGTCCCCTAGGTGCTAATTTTAAAAACATGAGTTTTCATTAAAAATAATAAAATAAACCCCTCCATATGCATTTCAATAATTCAAATTATATCATAATTTGACTATTAACACAAAGGAAAATCAGTGCAACTAATTCAGATTTAGATTTAAGATTACACAGTGCAAAAGAGGGAATAGTCTTGGAAAGGGAAGTAGAAAAATGTAAGATCCCTCTTAGATGTCAGAAAAACTAAATTCAAAAATGTGATTTTTTTTAAAGGTAGTGTTAACTTGAAGTGGAAAACAAAAAGCAAAAAACCTTTGAAGCAAAGTCAGTTGTGTTTACAAGGGCCTTTGGGTTTCTTTTTTGTTTTAGTGCTTCTGGTTTTTAAAATGTTGATTTGTGGAGGATGGGCAGAGGGGATTGAATCTAGGTGCCTAACCACTGATCCACATCACCAGCCCTTTTTTACATTTTTTTAATTTTGAGATAGGGAATCCATAATTACTAAAGGCCTTGCTAAATTGCTGAGGGTGACTTTGAACTCAAGATCCTCCTGCCTCAGCCTCCAGAGCCACTGGGATTACAGTGTGCATCATGAAGCCCGGCCTTAAATGTTGATTTTAGAATCCTTTCTTTTTAGCTGATAAGAGAAATTACAAAATACAGAATACTTGCAAACTACAAAATATAGGATACTTGCAACTAAAGGTGCTTTGTTAAATGATCAGAGTTTAACTTAAGTTTCAAGCAGTGACTCTCAAACTGGGAGAGTGATACTATTTTATCAAGAGAAATTTAGAAATGCCTGGGGGCATTTTGTTGTTGTTTCACCATGACTGAGGAAACTACTAACATTTTTTGGCCAGGCCCATAGATAGTATATAACCTTCAGATAGAAGGAAGAGTTCAAACCAAAGTACCAATAGAGTTCTATCAAGAAACCCTGGTGCAAAGAAGTAATCTACCAAGGTCTCTTACTTAACTGCAAGGAAAACACAGTTGCAGTTAAGTAAGAGAACAGAGCAGGTACTGGGTGCAGTGCTGCATGCCTGTAATCCCAGTGGCTCTGGAGGCTGAGGCAGGAGGATCCTGTGTTCAAAGCCAGCCTCAGCAAAAGTAAGGCCCTAAACAATTCAGTGAGACCCTATCTCTAAATAAAATACAAAATAGGGCTGGAGATGTGGCTCAGTGGTCTAGAGCCCTTGAGTTCAATCCCTGTTACCAAAGAAAAATAGACCACCCAGGTGACTTGTTTGTACCAGTAGGTCTACCTAAAACGAAAAGGGATTTTATGCAGTCAAATTGTTTTATTATCCATTTAAATATAATTCTTTATTTCTTTATGTTTGTCAAGAAGTAAATATATTTAAGATAAAAATGAAAAATAATAAAAGAATGACAAGTGTAGGAACCTAATGATGACTTACACTTTTTGATTACAGACTTGAGATTCATCTGAAATGACAATGCAATCCCTAGCTATTGCAACAGAAATCTTAACCTCTGAGTGAAAAAAAAAAAAAAAAGAGGGATGTTGAGATACCTTCAATCATCTTTTCTCACTTCTGTGTAAGTACCAAGAGAGGTTGGCCAAAAATATTTTAAAACCTTAAACATACTTTTAAACTTGGCTTTTCTTTAAAATAAGTGCAAATATATGATATGGCCTCGTGTTAATTTACAATCCCTACTTTCTTATGCTGCGACTATCTTTAAATGTGCCCAGTTTGAACTGAGATGTGCCATAAGTCAGATATCAAAGACTTATTATGAAGAGTGTAAAATAACAGTTATATTTTTATTTTGATTACAAGTTAAAAGGATGACATTTTGAATATATTGAATTATGTAAAATGTATTATTAAATGAAGCTCATCTCTCTTACTTTTTAAAATATGACTTCTAGAAAATTTAATTTACATGTAGAGTTAATATTATATTTCTATTGGTGGTTCTAAGGGATCAGTGAGAAATAAGAGAAAGATCATGTTCAGATTCTCTATGTCATCATTTGGGTTTGATGTCATTCACTGATCCTCTTATGTATTCCAAACCATTTCAAATTTCATGTGGATTTGGGTAAGACTGAGCTTTCATACTGTCGCAGAGAACTTACTTTCCCATATGTTTGATCAGTGTCCCCCGCTGAGTATAGTCTTCATAATAGTGTTTATGATCCTGTTTCTAATTTTATACTGCATGCATCAGTTAAAATGCTGAAGATTCAGGAGGGCTTGCTTTGCTTCAGTGTGTGCTCTGGTAGACTATATGTTATCCCAAAGAACATATTTTCTCCTCCACTCTCCCTGTCTCCTCCAAGAGGTGCTTGTGATCTTCCAAGCACACTTTGGGAGGATGGTATCAGCCTTACTTTGTTTCAGTGAGAAGAGAACAGTTTCCAGAGTAGGCACTATCTAAAAATGGCTCCTTAGTGATGAAAGCATTTATTGCCAAGACTTTTGTTGCTTTGTCAATTGTCTATATTGGCTGTAACAGCCAGGATTTTGCTGTTTAATTATTTAAATCACATAAATGGGCAATCTTTCATATATTATCTCATTTTCTTCTTAAAAAATGAACTATACAATTTTAACTTTGACCCATATTTGTATAGATGAAATATCTGAGACTCAGAAAAGTTAATGATTTGCCTATAGTCACACAATTAGACTTCTGACTCTTACTACAATCCTTTTGGCTATATTCCTTACTTCTGCTGTTATTCTGGTAAGGAAGTAACTTGTATTTCTGAAAACTAAATGTATCAATCCAAACAGTGCGGGGCTGGGGATGTGGCTCAAGTGGTAGCATGCTCGCCTGGCATATGTGCAGCCCGGGTTCGATCCTCAGCACCACATACAAAGATGTTTTGTCTGCTGAAAACTAAAAAATAAATATTAAAAAAAGCCAAACAGTGCACTGTGGAAATTGAGATGTATAGGCCACATGTCCCCAATATCTGTTCTGCATTTATTTCAACACACCAAATATTTGACCTCCATGAAAAGAATGCCAAGGTAAATTAGGGAGAACCAGAAACAGGAACTCATATACATGCCATATATTAGTGGCAATTTCAGATGTTTGAGTTTCTTTCTTTGTACAATTGAAAGTGGAATAATATTTGTCAGGGCTAGACAAACAGTAGATGCTGGCAGAAGACCTTGCCTTGTATATGACTCACTCCCATTAGTACAGTACACTTCGACATGACTTTTTAATTGTGGGTAATGCCTCAGCCCTACTGGTCATGCCCAGCCTAAACCTCCATCTTCCCTGGATTTAAGGACAAGATACTTGTTTAAATTCCACTGAAGTTATATGATCCCTTTACTTAAAGTCTAATATTTTCTGCATTTTTATTCTATTAAGTCTAAATCCTTATGCTTGATTTTCAAGGAATTTCATAATCTGACCTAAGCACACAAATATGTCATCCTTTATAGAATCCTTTCCTCTTAGCAAAATGATTTGTCTTTACTGTCCTTTAAACATATTTCTTTCTGCTGAGTCTTTCTTATGCTGTTTAATTCACTCGCTTTTTATTTTCTTTTTAGAATCTGATTCTTATGTACTTATCCAGGTCTAACTCAAATCCCAAGACTCATCTCTTACTTTTAACTCTTTAGTGTTTATGATTTGTATCAAAATGCATTTTAGCATTTATTTTGTGGCAGGGTAGGGCCCTTGCCACCCTCCCACTGCACTAACTTTTACCAAAGAGGAAACTGGTGTTACCAATAAAGACCTGTTTATTTTTTAGGAGTTCCCACTTTCGAGATTATAATGAGGATCTAGAGTCACCTCCACCCTTGGAGATAGATCCAAGATTGGGGTCCTTAGGCACAGGTGTAAAGGTTGATCCATTGCCTAAACCTCTTACACTGGCACAGAAGATGAAGTACATACACACACACACACACACACACACACACACACACACACACGCCAAAACTCAGGAAGGAAGGAAGGAAGGGAGGGAGGGAGGGCAAGGAAAGAAGGAAGGAGACCCTTTGAAATCCATTGAGAAATGATATTGTTCTGGTCAACCTGAGAGAAAATGGATATTTGTTGTCATTTTCTGACTTACCATATTGTGACCAAGCATCGTGCTCTTATTTTTATTAAGTTTTTACTAAGACCTTTACTAGGATTCACCTGGTTTATAACTTTCTACCTTTAAATATAACTGAATCTGCTGGGAGGTGGTGGCAGATATTTAGGAGGCTGAGGCTGGAGGATCGAAAGTTTGAGGTAAACTTGGGGAACTGAGCCAGACTCTCTTTCAAAATAAAAACTAAACTGGGCATGGTGGCACACACCTGTAATCCCAGCGGCTCAGAATGGTGAAACAGGAGAATTGGGAGTTCAAAGCCAACCTTAGCAACTTAATGAGGCCCTGAGTAACTCAGTGGGACCTATCTCTAAATAAAATACAAAAGAGGGCTGGGGATGTGGCTCAGTGCTTGAGTTCCCAAGAGTTCCATCTCTGATAGCAAAAAAAAAATAAATAAATAAAAAAATAAAAAAATAAATAATAATAATAATAAAAGAATAAATAAAATAAAAAGGGCTGGGGATGTAGCTCAGCAGTAGAGCACCCTTGGATATTTGTACTAGGGAGTACAAAAAAAAAAGAATTTTTCAATGCATATTACTTTTTGTCTAGTTTATTTCATTCAGAATCTCCCTGTTTTTGCTATTATCAATAGTTCTTTATTCTTGCTAAGTATGTTTCCAAAATTTATTATCTATTTTCCTATTGATATACATTGGGGATTTTTTTTAAGAAAACCAGGTTATATTTATACAGTGGAAAATTATTAAGCAATGAAAATAAGAAGTACATTCATATTCAACAACTTGGATAAATCTTATAAAAATACATATGGAGCTAAAAAAGCCACACACCAAAGAACACATGTGTATGATTACACTGAATAAAGTAACAAAACAGGCAAAACTAATCCTTGTTATTAGAAGTTAAAATAGTGCCTAACTCTGGGGGAGCGGAGGGAATAATTAGGGGAGCAATGAGAGAGGGCTCATGAAGGTGCATTTGATGTCCAATCTCTTGACCTGGGTTAGGGTTTAATGGATATGTTTACTTTGTGATAATTCATTGTGCTATACGTGATTTTCTTTTGGCTGTTATGTTTAATAAAAGAGAAGTTCTATTAACAGTAAAAAAATCAATCTCTACATTCATGGAATAGTTAATAATCAAATGCCTACTATATGGTTAATATGAGTATAAGGATTCTGAGGCATGACATGTTCCCACAGTCCAACATTGGGGATTTTTTGACTATTACAAATAAAACCACCATGAATAGTTGTGCACAAGTCTCAGTGTGGATGTATGCTTTTATTTCTCTGGAGTAAATATCTCGACAGATGTGATTTAATTTTTAAAGCAACTGCCAAACAGTTTTCTAACAGTTTGCCATTGTTTGTACTACATGGTATAGTCTGCAGTTCTAAGAGAGATACCATAGTCTTCATCTTTGTCAACATTTGTTATGATCAGTCTTAAATTTTGTCCATCCTACTGTATGTGTAATAACACTGCAGTTTTGATTTACATTTCAAATTATGTTGGATATCCTTTCATGTGCACATTCACCATATTTGTATCTACTTTGGTGAAGAAAAAAATCTTCTGCCCATCCTTTCAAATTGGCTCATTTTTCTTATTAATAAGTTGCAAGAATCATTTGCATATCCTAGATATCATTCTCTTGAGAGATATATGTTTTGCCAATACTTTGTCCTAGTCTGTCAGCTTACCTTTCCATTTCCATAACAATGAATATAGAATAGACAGTTTGTTGTTGTTGTTGTTTTTAGTACTGGGGATTGAACTCAGGGGCATACCACCACTGAGCCACATCCCCAGTCCTATTTTGTATTTTATTTAGAGACAGGGTCTCACTGAGTTGCTTAGTGCCTCACTTTTGCTGAGGCTGGCTTTGAATTTGCAATCCCCCTGCCTCAGCCTCTTGAGCCACTGGTATTACAGGTATGTACCACCACGCCCAGCATGAGACAAAGTTTTTAAGTCTGATCTATTTCTGAGAGGAGAGAGAGAAAAAAGAGAGCATGAGGCAGAGAGAGTCTCTGCCAAGCAGCTTTTTATATTTTCTTCCAGAAGTTGTATAGGTTTAGCTGCTACATTTAGGTCTGTAGTCTATCCCTACCAGTAGTGTGTGAGGGTTCCCATTGATCCACATCCTTTCCAACTTATTATTATCTTTTTGATTATAACCATCTTAATAGATGTGAAGTAGTATCTCACTGAGGTTGTACATTTCCCTAATGGTGCTGGGTATCCTTTCATTTGCTTATTGGCTTTTGCTTATTTTCTTCGGAGAAATGTCTATTCTAATTTCTTGCCATTTGTCTTTTCATATTGAACAATAAGAATTGCTTATGTATTCTCGGTAGTTATATTCTAACTACATGAATTGTAAATATTTTCTTCTATAATTGTATTTTCACTTTCTTCGATGGTAGCCTTTAAAAGTTTTAAATTTGATGAAGTTTATTACTTTATTATTTTTTCTTTTGGTGCTTGGGCCTTTGGTGTCTTAACTACGAAGTAATGACTTCGTAGTTAAGTTCTTCTCCAAGTTTTACTTATGTTTTCTTACATTTGGTTTTGGTTCTTACATATATATGTGTTGTCCATTTTGAGTTCTTACATTTATGTCTGTGGTCCATTTTGAGGTAATTTTTATGTGGGGTAGGGTTTAACTTAATTCTTTTGCATTGGGGCTGGGGATGTGGCTCAAGCGGTAGCGCGCTCGCCTGGCATGGGTGCGGCCCGGGTTGGATCCTCAGTACCACATACAAACAAACATGTTGTGTCCGCCGAGAACTAAAAAATAAAAATTAAAAAAATTCAAAAAAAAAATCTTTTGCATTAAAGACTACATCATTTTGAAATATATTTTCATTTGGAATGCAATTCTAGGATGTCAGTGTTTTTTTCTTTCAGAACTTGAAAATATTGATGTACTGTTTTCTGGTTTGCATGGTTCTTGAATGAATTTTGACATTTTACTCTCACTCCTTTGTACATAATGGTATCTGTTTTCTGTAGATGCTTTTCAATTTTTTTCTTAGCACTGGTTTTAAGCATTTAGTGTATATTTGTGTCATCTTTATCATTTTTCTTGTTCATTGAGCTTTTTGAATCTGAGTGTTCATCAGATATGGAACATTTTTATTTATTATTTCTTCAAATGTGTTTTTCTCACCTCTTTTAGGAACTACCATAACACATATATTGGACTGGTTGAAGCTGTGCATACTGATGCTCTGTTCAGTTCAGTCTCTTTCTCCGTGTTTCATTTTGGAGAGTCTTTATCACTGCATATTCAGTTTGCTGATATTGACTTCTTCAATGTAGAATTTGCTGTTAATCTCATTCAGTGTAATTTTCACCTTAGCCATTGTTTTATCTGAGTTTGAATTAGATCATTTTTATATCTTCTTTTTTCTCCTTTACATGCTTATGTTTTTCCATAGCATCTTGAACATATGGTATACAACTGTATTAATGTCCTTGTATAATAACTCTATCACAGTGTAATTAATGATCATTTCTATTAATTTTCTTTTCAACATGGGTTATATTTCGCTACCTCTTTGCATGCCTCATACATTTTTATTGGATTCCAAACATTGTGAATTTACCTTGTTGAGTATTGGATATTTTGTATTCTTTTAAATATTCTTGAGCTGTGTACAGCTTTTTTCTGAACTATCTTGGAAACATTTTTATCTTTTTAAGATTCTGCTAGACAGGAGTTACCTTCAATTTTGGGCTGATTTTTGCCCTTTACTGACTATGTTACTTGATGCCTTTTTATTATAGATTTTCCATTCCAGCTGGTGATTACAAAAATTGATCTCCATGCCAACAATCACCACCACCTTCCATCCTGTTCCTTTTTGAAGATTCTTTCTCTGGCCTTACATGTGTGCCCATTGTTACTTAATCACAGACTTCAGGGGAACCCTCCATAGATGTCTAGAGAGCTAGTACATGTACACACTCTCTCTCCCTCTGCAGTTCTCTACTCTCTCCTTTACTCTGATCTGTGACTTCTAGCTGCATCGGTCTCTTCAGACTTTAAAATCCATCTCTTCAACTCAGGAGATTTTCTATTTGAGTTTCCCTTCTCTGAATGTGGCCTGAAAAATTCTTTCCAGGGAGTAAATTGGGATAATCCTAGCACTCATCTCTCATGCTTAACTTTATCTTAGAGGTCACTCTTATGCTGCTTACTATCTAATATCTGAAAACTGTTGTTGTTTGTATTTTGTCCACTTTTTTCCAATGTTTCATATGCGAGGGTAAATCTGTTGCTCCTCTTGGAGAGATTTAGTCCTCCATAATGTTTAACACTATTCTCTGGCACATCATTTACAATAGATGAGGTTCTTCCTGGTAACGGCAGCGTTAGGCCTTCTGAATGCTCCTAGGCAAGTGCCTTCACAAGTTTCCAATGGTATATGTTATTATGCTGCCAATTATTTGTTTCAGATATGTTTTTCTTGTCTCATTTAGATTGTACTCTGACATTAGGAACCCTCATACTTAGAATTTTATGTCCCCTCCACCCAAACTGGATACATTTACCTTTAACAATTACTCAACCCTTACCCCGTAAGAATTCCCTTTGAGGTATTAAAGAATAATGCACTTGAGATTATTTATCTCCATGCCAACAATCACCACCACATTCTATCCTGTTACTTTTCTGAAGGTTTTTAACATAACCTTATATTAAACATCAATGCCACATATTTAAATGCTATGAGTAAAAGTGAATGCTGATTCATCCACTAATTGTATGTATCCTGGTAGAAAGAACTACCACTACCTTATTGTGGCCAGTTGAGAAATTTTCTTCTCATTATCCACCAGACTAGTTAATATGTCTTTAAGGCAATAATTTTAAAAAATAATACTGATAAATCAAAATATTGAAAACTCTACAAACTAAGCAGCTAGTTCTTCAGTAACTGGAAGCACTAACTATGCATATAAAATTATATCTGATTATGAGTCAAAGTAAATATCAAGAAGATAATATGCAATTAGATCATTTTGCTATTCTGATTTTTCCACCAATGAATTATCATTAATCTCTATTCTATAATAAGAAAAATTCTACAACATACCATATTATATAATAAGAAAAATAAGAAAAAATTAAAACTAGTTTTTAAAGAACTGCTTAAATATTCCAGTATCATTTAACCGAACAACTACTCTCCACAACAACTATGTTTTTATTCAACACAAACATTCAGGGGTCCATTCCTGGAGTTGAGATCATTGGAACCATGAGTTTATTCAACAAATCATTTGTTAACTCTCTCATACATTCTAGGCATTTCCCTAGTCACTGATGTAACAGTAGTGATCAAAACAACTAATTTCCTGCTCGTGTTGGAAATTGTGTTTGAGGTTGGGTTGGAGCACTCAAATAGATAAACAAATGTAAGGCAAGTAGTAAGAGAAGTCTAAAGTGGTAAGGCAAGTCTGAAGAGAAAGAAAGGCAGGGTGATGGGCTTGATAGTCATGGCAAGAGGCTCTATTTTGTGTAGGGTGGCCAGGGAAGGCCTTTATCACATGAAATGCCACTGTTGCAAAGACATGATAAAGTGAGGGGGGTAGTTAGCTAGTCAGATGATTTGGGGAGTTAAGGTTGAGGCAAAGTTGCAAGTGTAAATGCTCTGAAGCAGGGGTGGGCTTGGTGTATTTAAATGGAACTAACAGAGCAAGAGAAGAATGTTAGGAAATGGGGAGAAAAGGATGAGGGGAGTCACATTGATTAAGAGCAGTCCATTATAAGGCAGGGCAGTCCATAATAAAGTCATGGCTTTTTTTCCTTTTTTTTCCTGATACCAGAGATTGAACCTCCAGGGGCACTTAAACACTGAGCAACACCCACAGTCCTTTTTAAAATATTTTATTTAGAGGTAGGATCTCACTGAGTTGCTTAGGGACTCACTACATTTCTGAGGCTGGCTTTGAACTCAGGATCCTCCTGGCAGCCTCCTGAGCTTCTGGGATTACAGATGAGTACGACCAGGCCTGGCTAAAGTCATTGCCTTTTATTTGGAAATGGGAAGCTATAGGAAGATTTTGAACAGAGAGACACAATCAAATTTATATTTAAAAATATCAGTCTAGTTGCCATCAGGACAATAGATATTGGGGAAAATGAGGGCAGAAGCAAGGACAGAAGAAGGCTATGGAAATCATTCAGGTGACTTATGATGTGGGTTTGGCCTGTATATTGGCTTAGCAGATGCAGAGGAGTGGTCAGATTCTGGGCATGTTTCAAATGCTTACTTGGAAAGAAGGAAGTCAGAAAAATAAATAAATAAAATGCTGTATAATTTATATCAAATTCTAGAAAATGCAAAACAATCTATAATGACAGGAGATGTTTGGAGACAGCCAGAAAAGGAGAGGGGAGGGATTACAAAGAAGGATGAAAGACTCTTTTGATTTTGGTGATAGTCTCATGGGTATATTCATGTCAAAACTTATCAAATTTTACACCTTAAACATTTGCAATTTATTGTAGGTCAACTATATCTCAATAAAATTATAAAAATAAAGTCATAATATTGTCTAATGGACTGGAGTTGGAATGTGAGAGAAAAGAGATCAAAGATGGTTTGTAAGTTTTGGGCTTTGAGCACCTGGATAATGGGAATTAAATTGTCATTCTTATTTCTGAGATAGGGAAGACTGAAAGGAGCAGATTTTGAGAGAAAAATGAGTTCAGTTTTCAACATATTGTTAGAGATGCCTAGTAGATACATTTTATAACATAGTAAATACATGGTAGAAAAGAAATGAAGAATGACTCAGACAGTTTCTCTCTATGATCCACTGGTTCTCCAGAAAGCGCAGAAGTACACTGGACCAACGGGGACCTCTCATGGCCCCTGTAGACAAATGTTTGTGCACACCTTTTTTCCATTGTTTTCTTTATTTAACATTATGTACATGGTGGACTACATTCTTTTCTCTAAGTTTTAAAGATTCAGTTAATTTGGGGAAACAACTGATGGGTTCAGTGTTGGAGGTTGATGAATAACTTTAGCAGAGACTATAGTAACAAGCCCTTGGTCACAGACAAATGAGAATGGCTCCACCAAGGATGAGAGCATTGCAGACACTCTTCCTTGGGCTGGCTAGCTTGTGCCTTCCCCCCCCTTAACTGTACATATCAGTAATTCAGCTATATTATGATTTAAATCATATTTTGCTCCTCTTGTCAGAAAGTACAACATTTGCTTGTTAGTTGATGGGTTGTGATGAAAAGGAGTCTACTCCTTGGGTTTGAAACTTAGCTCCATTACTCACTGTGTAAAGGTCAGGCGAGCGTCGGAGGAAGAGACCACCAAGAGACTATCTCATGCAATGGCAAAGGGTTTATTGACCAGCATGCTGGGGCTCAGAGCTCTCTTGAACAGAGCAAAGAGAGAGCAAAGAGCCCTGACAACAGCTTAAGTAGAGCTTATATACCTTCCTTGAAGAGGGCAGGGAGGGAAGTTACATTCTGCAGTTTGGCAGTTGGGGACAGCACATTCTGGGAACAAGATTAGCAAACAGTTCGGCAGTTGGGGACAGCACATTCTGGGAACAAGATTAGCAGACAGTTTTTTAAGATTTCAACGGTGTTTTGTTGAGCATACAGAAAAACAGAGTAACAAGTACCTGTTTTATTAACCTTTCAACTGGATGTGTGACTGCCTCAATTTACTCTAAAATAAGGATTGGAATAGGAGCTACTACTACTGTAAGGTATTATTGTTATGAAGATTAAATGAATTGATATGTATAAAACCTTCAGAATAACAACTGGACATAAAGAAAGTGTTCAAGAAATGTTAGCTAATTGCTTTCTTCTCTGACAACCGGTTTTGACAGTTGGTTCCCACGAAGTTGTGGACTTTTTCAGACCAGGACCAGATATCTTGTCTTTTGATTTTCATCCACTCCCACACCGTGCTAGGGCTTTGTCCAGCATCTGGCATGAATGGTAGCACAAAATGAAAGTTAAAAATATGCTGTTGAATTAAATGATTTCTTCCCTTATGGATAAAGATAAGAATCTCAAGATCTTAGCCCGAAGACTACTGTCCATCTCTCTGCCCTCACTTGTCCCCGCCTTAAAAAAAAGCAGGCCATAGTCTCCAGTTTACACCCTCACTCACAGTTCCATTCACTTTCCCACTTTCCCCTTTCCTAATCAGAGGGATTGGGGTGGGGCTTCAAGGAACCTCTAGGAGTTTGAAGGGGAGGGAGCTTGGAACCATAGACTAGCTGTGACAAGTCATGGGTGGGATTTGGTAGTTCAGAAAAGGTGGTACCAGACCAGGAATGGGGGATGGGAGTGATGGTGAAGTGGAGTAGGCTAGTTCAGGATGGACCACAAATGAGAAGTTGAGGAAAGCCAGAAAAGACCGGTTGGCGGAGTGGCGGGGGATGGTGGGTGGCAAATGGAATCATGCGGAGGGTCGCTTGTGAGGGCACCGAAGCAAAGGCAGGTGATTGGACGAGAAAGAGAGTCCTAGTTGCCACGGCAGCGACTAGAGGAGAAGGTCTTCAGTTGAGGAGCAGGTCTCCACTAGAGAAGGACGGGGAGCTCTGGCTCCCTGCATTCCCCAGTAGAGCCAGTGCATCGACCCCAATATATCCCTGCTGACGTGTCAACCGGGAAAGGCTGAAGCCTTCCCGGGTGCCGCCCCTCCGCGCCTTGCTACCCACCCTGCCCCCTGAGCCCCGATGCCCGCCGCAGCCTACTCCACCGCGTCACCGGCTCCCCGAGGTGACCACAACATGGCTGCGGCACCGGGGCTGCTCTTCTGGCTGTTCGTGCTCTGTCCGACCTGGCGAGTACTGGGCCAACCGGACCCGAGCACTGGCCAGCGCTTCTGGAAGCACAAACTCTGTGCAGACGACGAATGCAGCAGTGAGTGTGCAGGCGGGCGGGCGGCCCGGGGTCTCCGCGGTGGCTCTTCAGGGCTGCATGGGGCTCTGATCTCCCGGTCCCCAGCCCCGCGGGCTGGGCTAGGGGGTCGAAGGACGACGGGTGGGGTGCAGGAGTGACAAGAGCCTCGGGACCCTGCGTGTGCCCACTCCGGCTCTGCCTGCGCCCCCGCCAGCCCGCTCGGGTTGCGGGGGTTTGGACTCCCACTTGTTGCCAGCATTTTATTTTTCTCTACTGACTGAGGTGGGGGTTGGGAAACACGATTCCCCAGGGACAGCTCTCAGTTTATTCCCTTCCAGGATTTGCCTAGGATCTCAATGGGTGATGGGGTTGCGCGCCACGCGCCCGGGGCTCCCCACACTGTAGCAGAGCGCTTTTCTGCCCCCGCCACAGGGACCTGGGCCGGTGCGGTATCAGGGCAGATGCTCTCCAGGGCTCGGTGGCCTTAATCCCAGTGGCAGGTTGATGGTGGGGCTCCTTGGGAAAGGCTCACTGGCCCCTTCCTTTTTTTTTGCTGCACTGGGGATTGGGCTGGTTTTGCCTTTTAACAGGGACTAGAGTTTAGGCTTGGGAAGAGCACCAAGTCCAGGCACGCAATGTGTTCCGAGGTCTCGGCCCCGACTCTGCTTCAACCTGTCATTTCTGTGCATAGAAGCCTCCCTTCATATTTGAGGTAGGGTAGCAGGTGGGCCAGTAATCTTTTGCTTTTGAAAGAGGCCAAGGATCTGCACTGGCCACCTGGGAACTGCAGCCTCTTCTGTGTGCAGGAAGCGGACAGAATTGCTTCCCAGTCCTGGATTGGAGGTGGGCGGTGGGGAGGATGTAGCCATTCAGATTCAGATGAAGAGGTTTGTTGCAATAACAATAATAAATACTCCAAGATTTTTATAAGCCAATTCAGTTTTAGACTCAGTTGCTAGTGTTGTTGGAACCTCTTTCCTCTATATATTTACTGGCCCAGAATTCTTCTTTTGGCCTCCTGCTTGGTTTCTAGTAACCTTGTAACTTGATGACCATGTTGTCCATAAATTGTAAGCAGTACATATTTTAAAATATTCATGCTGAAAAGGCCAAGAAGTTTACCATTGAGCTCTTTATGCCTAAATTGGTGTTACCAAAAACAAATTTTATAATTTGAATTGTTTGTTCCACTCCCATAAAGAAAAAAGATGTTTCCAATATATGTTAAGCTGTTCCTAGAGGTAACCCTAAGGCTGGAGTAAATAAACACTCAGAAAAGCAAAGCAGCTGCCATGATATTTCCTTTCAGTTTTGGGTGAACAAAATCAGGCTTCCAGCATGGTAGAATGTTTGCTATTCTTTGCTGTCAAGTGCTATCCTATGTGGGCTACCTGGACAATCTCATCACTGATGCTTCCTCAGTACTAAGACATGGTGTTGGTAAGGTTCAGTGGGGTAACATAACTTGAGAAATGGCCTGTGTCCAAACAGATGTGACCAAACACAACAGGTGGGTCTGTATTGTGTTGTAGGAAGTAGTGAGGTGTGTATGTCAGGTGTCCTTGTGTGCCTTCCAAATAAGTGCTCCAAAAAAAAAATAACTAAATAGGTGCTCCATAGTATGCATTATGTTGTCACCTAATATATTACTGATTTGTAAATCCTCTATGACCTAAGGGGGAACAAGAGAAACATTGCCATTTCCACTTGTGATGAGAATTCCCCACCTTAAAGTGTCTCTCACCTTCAACTTGGCCTCTTAATTATCTATGAATTAGGATGCTGACAGTTTTGAAAATAGTCCTATTTTAGCTTCAAAATAACAAGTTACCCTCTCCAAATCTGTGTTTGTTCCTCAGACATATATTTTTATAAAACACACATTCTTGTGTATTTTACTGCTAATTGGCCTTTAGAAAAAGTGTTATTTCCATTTCTTCTTTGTGCTTTTTACATACATCTATTGTCCATTTCATCTTAAATCAGAAACTGTGTATTTGGTCAACCAAAAGAAAAATGTTGCTTCTACCAGTTTCTAGATCAATTGTGATTCTAGTCCTGCATTTTAAGCATGAAGGTATTGCCTGACCTTTTCTCATGGTTAAACTTGTTCCTTGTCAGATAGGATACCCACTTTTGATTTTTGATATGAATGAGGATGTTTTGAAACAATCTTAATGTTGGATATAGTCAACAATATTTGCTCAGAGAAAATACATTTCCTGGTAATTTACCCAGATCCTGAACACAGAGACAGCAACTCTGCTGCAAATGAAATTGACAGTGTTTATGGCTGCATGGTAGCACTTGCAGCCACTTAAAGGTAATGTCTTTTAGCGGTTAGTTCAAGTTAATTAACCCCTTGGAGGTTCCTGGATATTCTTCCCTCTTCCCTCCCTATTACCTCTGCATGAAGCCATACTTAAGCCTGTCCGTGTCTACACTTGGATTTACATATTTGCAAAATGAAGCTTTTTATGATTATGAAACAGAAAAAAATTGAGGCCTGCAAGAACCAAGAGTTTCACTGAAACCAGCCATGATTGGTGGTAGCCACATTGCTTTTTATTTCTCAGCACAGAGAAAAATAGAGAAGCTTCCTTTTCCCTTGTCTAATTGCAGGGAATATTGTATTTTATAGCAATAAAATCTCGAAGAATTTTAGATACTTTGAGCAGGTGAATTAAAAGTGATTCCAGAGAGTACTGGAAAAACTTGATTTTTGTTCATAGTGGGATTCATATTTCCTGATGGGTCAATGTGGATCGTGAAAAATCAAATTCTAATGTTTGTTTTTCTTTTTTCAATGTTCATATACAGTGTTAATGTACCGAGGTGAAGCTCTTGAAGATTTCAGAGGCCCAGATTGTCGTTTTGTGAATTTTAAAAAAGGTGACCCTGTATATGTCTACTATAAACTGGCAGAGGTATCACCAGAACTTTGGGCCAGAAGTGTAAGTAAAAGTTTGACAGGTGTTATATTCTTACTTTTGATGGGTTTTTCAGCAGTGTAGATTTAAATGACTGATTTCTTGGGGTCTTTGTAGAGTTAACCTAACCTCTCTGCCAGGCCCTGTGCTCCTAACATGCCTTAGGCCTGGCACAGCATAGAAAGTCAGTAGACTTTCTGAAACAGAACTGAACTGGTTGTGGTTGCTACCCCTCACATCAAGTTCCAGAAGGCTCTACACATCATAAAGGTTGTCATGGTGAAAACCTGACAATTCTTAGCTTTGCTGTTTCAAAAGGGAAGGATTCAAGGACATTAGAGTTAATCCTGTAAATTAAGTCTGAGATAGTAACTCAGGCATGCATATTTAAAGTTGATTTTTTGTGTATTTTACCTAATCATTTGTGCTGTTTTTACTCTAAAAAAGCAGAATATTATGTTCATTATGTGCTTTTTTTTTCTTTTTTGCAACTTCTGGGTCATCCATTTCCTGCTTTTCCTATAATCTATGCCTGAAGGTTCCCCCAGGGGTTCTACTTCTAGCCAGTTGTATGGATCTTCTGATGAAAGACATGACATTGTTTATATCATGCTTTGATATTTTAAATGGGGAGATTCACAAGGAGTGACCTCATTGAGAGACTTATGAGTATTGTCCTTTTCATTTAAATGTGATATGTGGATTGTTTACTTAAAATAGTAGCAAGGGTCTTTGATGACTGTAGGAATGTTCCAGTTTAGAGACATTCTGGGTTGCATCCCTGAAAGTTCTCACCCTAAATAAAATACCACACAGCAGAAAATAAGAGTAATCCCTATGGGAAAACTAGTTTCATTTTGTTGCCATTTCTGATTCTTAGGGAATGATCTTGAAACTTGGTGCCTTTAGGTACAAACTTTATATTTAGACAGAGTCCCAGTTGCAGTACTCCATATAAAGAACCATCTATTGTTTCTTTCAAGTATACCAAATAGGATTCGTAATCTTTAAACTTGGAACTGTTTTTCCATGTACCTAAGTGGCATTTTTCATACAGTAGTCGTCTTTCTCCCCTTCTTTGAACTTTTGGATAAATGGGCTTGATTTACATTTTCTCCTGTCACATTGTAGCCTGTTAACTATGTTCATCCCTAGGACTCTTGCCATTCTGGGTGGCAGCACTCATCCTGTCTTCCTGAGGAGCCCTGCTTTCAGCACCTGACCAGAAAGGATCTTTGCCGACTGATGAGTGTTTGGGTGGCACTTTCTTTGCATTGCTCCTGTGGCATTCATTTGTCTTCTTTGCCTTCAGTCAGGTTGTGTTTTATCTTAGCTCCCTATAAAGTGAAAAACTCCGTTAGGAAAAAAACCCTGTCTAATCCATCTTCCTTTTGAATATTTCCTTTCAGGGCAGTGGCACTTAAGTAAATTTGTTCTGATAGTAGCTTATGCAGAATTTGTTCTCTTCTGGCAGTTCTTTGCTCCCCACCCACAAATCAAATCAGCAGCACCTCAGCAGGGATGATGTATGGAAGCAAAATTAGGTATAAAAATTATTTCCAGTCATGAGCCTCCATGATTCTGCATCATTTTTTTTTCATATCACAAGAAATGGGATACCACCCAGTGTGTAATTATGGAGCTTTATATAATCTATGGTCTCAATTGACACAGATTAATAAGAGATAAATGTGTTTCCTTTCTCCATACATCTCTGGTTTTTTTTCCTTTTCCAAATTTAACCTTAATAGAATTTTCATCAGAAGGGAAAAGTGTATTTCCCCTCAGACTCGCCTCTCATGTCATGAATGTTATACTTAGGAAATTAAAAACTCTTTAGTTTTCAAAATGATTCTCCTTTTGAGTTTTTAGCTTTCATTCTGCAATGTTGTTGATTTTCTAGAGTCTCAGACTTTATCTGCCAGTGATGAAGCTTTTAATTGCTCCGTCTTATCTAATCTTCATGGCAGTATTCTACCACTAATACTGGCTCTCAGATGGTTTCTAGATATAACAAGAACATTCATGAATGGGGATATTTTAGAGTTAGTGATAAGATGCCTTTTTTAATTTTCTTTTTTGGGCGTTTGATTTGCCTATCAGTTTCCTTTAATTATTGGCAAGAATCTTCTGTTCCTTTTAGTCAGTAGTTAGTAATAAGAGTGTCTTTCTCAAGGGGAACTTTATATACTTTTTGTACACTTTATGTAACTTCATATAATTTAGCTGTTGGTGCTGAAAATAAATGGGGTTCTTTTCTGCAGAGGATTTATTTTGGGTGAAACTGAAGCTTGATATGTGGTTTAGTATGCATTATATTGTAATTTTATTTTCTCCCCAAGTACTTGTAAAAGTAGATTTGGAAAAAGCTAGGAAAGCATATACTATCAATACATTTGCTATAGTGGTAATACATTTTAGAGATTTTGTATTGTTTTTACTTATTACTTTTCATGACTGTTATGTATTGGTTAAGAAAGACATAAATATTGGTTTATGAGCAATGCTACAAAATGTACAGGTAAATTCTTGCTAGAGGTTATTTGGAATTGCATTTATAACCAGCTTTGATTTATATACTTTTAACCATATAATATACAATAATCTCCTATGCAAATCTTTTATTTACTTCAGAAGTCTTAACTTTATATGCTCTGTGTTGAGAATTAAGCTAAATGTAAAAAAGAAAACTTCAGTGGTTGGAAATGTTGTTTTAACAGTTCTGTATTTGGAATAATAATCTCAGTGTAATTGTTATAGCAACTTTCTTTCTTGGTTATACCATATACCTATCTATTATGTGTATATTTCCTGCCACTTCTGAGAATCTCTTATTTATATTTCTTGTACAGAATTTATTTTATATTTGTCTCCTTTGCACTATAGGTTGGCCATATTTTTGGTTATTTTCCGAAAGATTTCATCAAAGTAGTTCGTGAATATACTAAAGAAGAGCTACAAATTTCAACAGATGTAAGTTATGGATTTCTTTTTTGTTCTCAATTGTAAACTGGCTTATAAATCCACCCATTATATTCAGTTAACTGCTTCTGAAAGTTTTATAATGTGTTTATAACATTTGTGTATCAGATTTTCATTTGAAATCAGACTACCTATAAAAAAAAGTTTGAAAGGCATTCAAGGGTGATTATATTATAATCTGAGAGTTTTCTAATATATTGAAACAGATATTCTTATAGAAGGCTGTTTACTCAACTATAGGGCTTTTCTCTTCTGTTTTATATGTGAAAAATAAATAATGTAATATATTTGTACTTGGCTATTAAATTTAAGAGGTAAATAATTTCATTTTACAGGCAAAAGGAGGTATTCCAACTTGAAAACTACTCATTGGATAGTTATTAGACATTTTAAGTATATTTAGGTTAAATTAATAAACTCTAACTTTAATACTAGGCTAGAAATACGTACTTACAAAGGTTTTCTTATTCTTAGTCATATATGGGATCGTAGTCATGTTATAGATTTGGAAAAGGGGACCTGAGTGTTTCAGGTGATGTTCAGTCTCAGATCTTTTAAGGCCCCAACTGCTTCCTTTATACAGCATTCCTGTATTGTGCTCTGACTTAAATTGATTTTGTGACTGAAAGGATTTCGTGTTCTAGAATTCTCACTTCAGCTGATTATTTTCTAGAGTTTTAAATTGTGTAGTAATTGATGCCCACCAACATTGAAACATCTTTGGGCAGCTCTTTGTAGTGGCTGTAGAATATGCAAGCTGCTAGGCTAGGATAGTTCTTGGATTAGATGGGGTGAATGGATAAAGTCATCCTGTTTGTTGTTGCTGTTCCTAAAATTTCTTCATAATCTCAGGGGCCATAAAGTCACTTCTGTTGCTTGTTGGACTTCATTGTTGGTAAAGAGAGTTAGTTCTTGGGATTTAAGCTGTGACAGCAGTTCACTGATTACAGAGAACTCATTTATTTTGAACTCTGCCTTTTCATTATGTTTCCCATTACATGCATCCCTCATGGCTTAGAAATGCATGTGATGGGGAGAGGAAATCACTCATCCCTACTACATTGAACTGCCTCCCCCACCCCCAGAACCCCCACAGAATATTATGAAGATTTAATTAGGAGATGGAAATTTTTAAAAAAATTTCCATTCATACTATGGCTCCTTTTATATGTCAATTTGCTTACTAGTGGCAAGAAGGAAGACTAAATAAATATATAGATAGTCCTGAGAGAGGTCTTAGTGACTGTGAAACCCTGATAAAGAGGAAGGTGTATAACTTGTGGAATCTTGTTTTCAGTTTGTTCTTGTGGTAATAATAATGTGAGGAGCCTCCTTAATATCATTCTTTATTTCATCAAATGTACTTGTATCTCAGTAAGATACTTTAAAACTGATTCATCTTTCTCAATGCTGCAGGATCTTCCAGCTTCTCCTGAGCAAATGATTAAGAATTAAATTCCTGAAACATAGGTGTAGATTTTAGAGCTTGAGGATCCTACAAGTGATACCTTGCCTTTCCCTACTTATGCTCAGAGCAAATTGAGAGAGACCCAAGAGTCAGGCTGTTGGAGACCAAATTGTCACCATTTTTACTCATTATGCTTTTTAAAGAATATGACCCATGTTAAAAAAAAAAGAAAGAAAGAATAGACTTTCTAACACTGTAGTCTAGAAAAAGACAGATTTACTCAGCCATAGAAGGAGTTAGCCAATGGGGGTTGGAGGAGGGTAATCTGGTTGACCCCAAAGATTCTTTAGAACCAATCCTGAATTTGGGAGCATGGATGAGTTTGCTTTTGTGACACTTTGTTATTGACACACTAATGTTTTCCTTTTCCTTACAGGAGACAGATTTTGTCTGTTTTGATGGTGGAAGAGATGATTTTGATAATTATAGTGTAGAAGAACTTCTAGGATTTTTGGAATTGTATGATTCTGCAAATGAAGATTCTGAGAAAGCTATAGAAAAAGTGGAACAATTTCCTGAAGTCTACCAGGATGTTGAACCTGAACCTAAACCAGTAGTAGCAAACTCAGAGCAAATTGAAAGTGCATTCTCAGAAAACACTATGGATCTTGAGGAACAATTTCTGGCTCAGAAGAACCATCCTCATGCAGATAGTCAAACAGATAATGCTCAAGGTGAACAAACTTCATTTGAACCCTTTGAAGAAATACTACAAGATGAATTGAAAGTGCCAGAAAGTGAAAACAACAAAACCAGCAACAGTTCTCAGGTCTCAAATGAACAGAAGACTAATGCTTATACACTTTTGAAAAAAGAAATGACATTAGACTTGAAAACCAAATTTGGTTATACTGCTGATGCACTTGTGTCTGATTATGAGACGACCAGACTGGTGACTTCATTAGACGAAGATTTTGATGATGAGGAATTGGATGCTGATTATTATGCATTTGATAAGGAAGAAGAGGAGAATGAGGAAAGCTTTGGGGAGCTCCCATTACTAACCTCTATAAGTGAAGAAGGCATGAAATTCCCAGTAGAGTTTGGAGTGGAGAAATATTCAATAGGTGAAGAGCAGAATTCAAATGAAGAAGATAAGGTTGAGGTAACTCTGCCCCCAGGCATCAAGGATGATGACAAAAATATACTGACAACCTTGGAGGATACTTTATTTATTGGCACAGGTGGTGACGAGAAAACAGATATGATGGATTTGGGGAATTCTTATTCAGAAGAAGAAAAAGAAGATGAGGAAGCTTTAGTTCCAGAAAGAAAACAGAAGAAACCACAAGCAGCAACAGATTATATTTATCCTGAAAGTGCAGAATATGGTCTTTTTGTGGAAACCTCTAAGACAGATAATGATGAAGAGCCAAAAGTGGACATCGAACTTCATATTAAAGGAAAAGAGACAGATGTTCAGGAGCCTAAGAAGCACCTGATGCAAGATGTTTCAGAATTAGAGGATGAGAAGATAGAAGGGATGATTGCATATACTTCTCCCCAAAGCAATAAGCTCAGCTCATTGCCAGCTGTTGAAAAGGGCAAGGACACATTAAAATCAGCCTTTGAAAACAAAGAGAATGACCTAAAAGAAGCAGTTATCCATATCTCAAAAGACTCAAAAGAAGTGAATGAAGAACTCTCTTCACCTGGAGAGAAGATTTTGGAAGATAGCTCAGAGAATAAATCTCTACATAAAGCTGTAGGGAGTCTGATGACCCAAGAACAGAGTAAACCACCAGAATCCTTGGGCATTGCAACATTCCTGGGAGATAATCAAAATGATACATCCAAAGATGGAATGGAGGAGCCAGGTTCAGTAAATACACCAACCCTGCACATAGACTCAGTGGAGCATCAACCTCAGGAAATTAAAGAGGGACTAGTTCTGAAAACTGAAAATCAATCTGGATTCTCCTCTCCAGATGGAATTGGTTTGTTAAGAGAACCGGAAGAAGAGGTCCACAGTCCCAGAAAAAATTTTTCTTGGCAACAAGAAAGAGATGTGATTGTTACAGTTAGTCATGTAAATGAGAAGATAGGGCTTTCCAAGGTCAAGGGTAAAGAGCAGTCCTTGGCTGAAGAATTGATTCAGCATAAGGCAACACAGGGGACACAGGAAATTAAAAAAACAGAGCAAACTGACGAGGTAGAAGTACCGGGTCTCCATACCGAAAGGCCAGCATCAGTAGAGGAGGATTATTATCCCCCTGAAGAGCTACTGGAGGATGAAAATGCTGTAAGTGCAAAACAGTCAAAAGAAAAACATTCTGGGATTCAGAATGTTAACCAGCACGTTCTTGAGAAAGCAATTTTAGAGACTATCAATCCTGATCTAGAAACCAAAGAAAACAAACAAGAAATGAGTATAATTTGGGAGATTTTTAAGAAAAGTGAAACCACAGCCAAAAGGGTAGACATGATGGACAAGGAACGAGGTGATATGGAAATGGGAAAGGAGGAAAGTCCTCTGGTAGATGAGGAAGCCCAGGGACTCTTTGACGGAAGTGATGAGGAAAACACTCAGACTTCAGGGATAAGTGAAGTATTTCAGGATAAAAATTCTGATGATCTTGAAAAAGACAACCCTAAGGAACATCTGAACACTTCAGGGTCTACAGAAAAGGCTACTGGAAAAGAAATCTCAAAAGAGGACCTTGAGGACATAGGGCATATCACGGATGCAGAAAGCCAGGGTCCTGCTTATGCAGATCTTGAAGATGATATACTCCCACAGAGTCCACATATAGCCCTAAAGCCAGAGCTTAGCGATCAGGAGGAAGACTTGCCCATAATCCGCAGCTTCTTTACAGAACAAAAGTCCTTGCAACGCTTCCTGAAGTACTTTGATGTCCAAGAACTGGAAGCCATGTTGCAGGAAATGTCATTAAAGCTGAAGTCGGCACAGCAGGAGAGCCTGCCCTATAACGTGGAAAAAGTTCTAGATAAGGTCTTCCATGTCTCTGAGTCACACATTTTGAGCGTAGCAGAGCAAATGCTTGATAATTGTGTGAATGATATTAGAGACATAGGAATAAAGGAAAGTAACATATTTGAAGAGGCTGCAGTGCTTGATGATATCCAATACTTGATCTATTTTGTGAGGTACAAGCACTCCACAGTGGAGGAGACTGCTCCATTGATAACAGTGCCTCCTCTACAGGAAATCTGGACTAAAGCTGAAGGTAAATACCTGCTTGCGGCTTGAGCTGGAGAAAAGGAGTTGTTCCATCCAGGTGTTTTTGTGTATTATTGTAAAGTTCTGTTCAGTTTCCATGTGCCTAAAGGAGAAAGAAGGCTGACTCAGGAGCCCCATATATTCCTTTATTCATTCTTTTGGGCTAGAGCATGAAAGGACATTGCTTATTCTTTTTTTCCTTTAGGACAGTTGGGATTGGTTAGCATGTTCAAAGAGAAATTTTATAAAAAGTTAGAGAAAGATATAAATGAGAAACTAATGCACAAAAGTAGACCTGTTAACAGTACAGATTTTATGTTAAAATTATAAAAGGGCTTTATTAAACATAATTTCTTAATCATAAAATATCTGTACTAGATCATGTGGGTGTGGAGTTACTAGCATAACTTTTTTTATTTTAGAATTTAATCTCTTTTTATGTGGTGCTGAGGATCGAACCCAGTGCCTCACCTGCACTAGGCAAGTGCTCTGTCACTCAAGCCTAGCCCTAGAATAACTTTTAATGGATAGCTTGCCTGAATTCCCCTCCCCAGCATTTATCTTTTGTGGATACCATGCTATTTCCAGTCTCTTGGGGGAGAGGTCACTTATTCTGGTTTTACTCCTCTGGGTTCTAAGGTCCTTGCATTCATATTAATCAAGGATGGAACCAGGATGACAAGCCTTATAATGTAGTGCTTGACACATAGAAGCCTTTCAATTAAATATTCGTCAAACTGACAATGAGCCCCAATATCCTGATAAAAGCTTTCTGTTTCCTGGTTTCATATTTGATCATCTCTATCCATTGTTTTTCAAAATGAAATATTTCAACTGAGAGTATATGATAAGAATTCCAGAAGGACATAAAGCCATTGGAAAATTTACATCCCAAGAATGCTAATTTTACCTGATAATTTGGGGAAGAAAACAGTTGTACATTTAATCAAAGCAGATATATTTTGGATAAGAATGCAAAGTACAAGTGAATGTTCAGGGTAGAATATGAAGCTGTGAAGAGATAATCTTTGCTCTGGATCCTATTGGTCTATGTCCTGAGCTCAGGAAGGAGATAGGTTCACCATTTGGCTCCTAGGTTACTTGGAACATATTTGAAAGTCACATTAGCAAGCTAGACTTACGGAATTCCCTTCTCTATACTGGCTCGGTGAGACCAGCACACTTGTAGATGAAAGAGTTCCTGTTATTTCTGAGCAGAATAGACATTTCACATTTTTGTTCTGGACCAGAATTCTCTTCTGCACATTTATTCATGTGGGTGTATGTTGGTTTGCCAAGGGAAGTTAAGTTATTGAAGCCTCTATCATAAATGTATTTGTTTATGAAATACTTTGGATTAAAGGCTTCTTTATAAATTTGACTGTATAGTTCAGTCATCCTTTAAATGGGATGAAAACAATGAACCCTCCCGTATCCTTGCCCAGTTGTTCTCATGGGCGCATGCCAGGACAAGGAGGGCAGTGTTGAGGTATCTGGAGCTGTGTGCTGAGGGGGAATGCTGATCATTGGGCTTAAGTGGGGGTAGATAGTGTCATCCAGCTGGCTCAATGCATTCTTCTCCCCTGTAGAGATGCAGCCACCCCATGAAGATGATTTTCCTAAAGAGAACACAAATCATCTTAATAGAAATCTTCATGAAGAGCCTCGCCTCCTGAGTCATCATTTAAATATGAACCATCCTGAAGAGTCCAGCCTCTTGAGTCAACCTGTGACTGAGGACATGGGTGTCTTAGAAGTGTCTCAGATCCCAAATACTGAGAAAGTAGACCCAGGTAAAGCTTGCCAATTTTTCTCTACAAAGTAGAGGCATTATCATAATGAAGGCTTTCAAGGATATTTGTTGCCAAAGGTACAAAATAGAGCAGAGAGTAATATAGGTACATGTGAGTTCAAAAAACAAAATCTCTTAAGTGAGAGAAAATCAAGAATAAAGATGACTAGAAATCAAAAATAGGCCAGAGACTGTAACTCACCTAAAAGCAAATGTTTAGCTATGACTAGCTTGTGTAAACCATTTACAACTAAAATATTATTCTTCAAAGGCCTTATGCTCTAAAACTGTAATTTTCAACCAGACCAACAGCATCAGAAACTCTGGGGGTGGGACCCACAATCTGTGTTTAGCAGGCCTTCCAGGAAAGTCTGGCCTGGTACAAGTTAGCTTGAGAATCACTGTTCATAGTCTCTTAAATTCTGTGTTTTTTCCCTTTTCTTCTAAATGGAATGTACTATACCTCAAGTCCTGTTTTGACTTGCTTCCTGGACATGGTAATTAAACTTTTTCAAATGCAGTCAATCGTCCAGATATTTATACTATATACTTACAGGAAGCAGTACAGAACTGCAATCCATTTTAGACTGACACTTATGAATACTTCATCATAGTGCACAGTATCCAGTGGGAGATGAGAAACAATTTTTCAAAAAAAATCCCCAATAATGGCATCAATAGCATTCTACTTTTGTGTTGCTCACTCTCATTTTATCAGTAAATTACATTATGACTAATTGTTTTATTTTATCCATCAAGTATGGTGCTATGAAGCCATAATTACTGTATTTTGTGTTTTTAAAGGTTTTGGTCTGTAAGCATAGCTATAGCATTATCCTGCACCAGTGCAGGGCTTAGCAGAACTGATCCTGACCCCGCCCCCATCTGCACACACAGAGTGTAGGAGAACTCATGGCAGGGGGGATTCAGTTAATTTGAGAAGGAATAACATATCAGTTCTTCCATTTTCCAGAAGACATTTCATTCATATATGAACACTACTGACTTCTGAACTGTGTTTAACTCCATAAGGTTCTGAAAATGAATCACGCACCATTAAGATTTGTTATTTTCATGCTCCAAAACTTTCAAGATTAGGGAAAACTTGGCTTACAAAATTAAGCATGAATTATTTCCCTGGCCTTTTAGGTTCCACCACAAAATGATGTCAATCACCTTTATATGTAAAATCTTCCCAAATGTCATTTAATGTGTCTCAAGTGCTGAGATGCTGAGCCAATGGGCAGACTTCACCAGCAGTCAAATTCATAGACCAATAGTGATTGGAGGGCCTGGGGTTGTAGCTCAGTGGTAGAGTGCTTGTCTAACATGTGAGGCACTGGGTTTGATTCTCAGCACTGCATACAAATAAATAAAATAAAGGTCTATCAAAAACTAAAAAAAAAAATTTAAAAAATTAGGCAAAAGCTTAAAAAAATAGTAGTGAATGGAATCTCAGGGTTGAGAAAGACCTTAGAGGCAACTGGTCCAACTTCCTTTTTTTTAGAGAGAGGGAGAGAGAGAGAGAGAGATAGTGATAGTTTTAATATTTATTTTTTAGTTATCTGCGGACACAACATCTTTTTTTTTTTTTTTTTTTTTTTTTATGTGGTGCTGAAGATCGAACCCTGGCCGCACGGCCAGACGAGCGCACTACCGCTTGAGCCACATCCCCAGCCCAACTGGTCCAACTTCTTAATAACTGCACGTTGGACTCCTAGCTGTTTAATCAAACGTACCCCAGGCTCATGTAACTCATACTGAAATTCCACCCCTACAAGCTCTCAGGTCTAATTGGAATTCTACCTCATTCACAGAGCCTCAATGCAGGTCTGTACCCAATATCCTTTAGTCTCTCTTGATATTACTGTGTTCTTTTTAAATAGCTGTCATCTGTGCACTCAATAAATAGTTGTTGAGTATCTCTGCCAGGTGCCAGATGCTGTGTTAAGCCTTGGCTCATTCCACCTGTAAATCTGCAAACCAAGACTCCCTCTCTTTCAGCTTTCCTAAAATTTTTAACACAAAGTTTCACCAGCACTAAATCCATGTTTGTTGAATGTCACCCTGTCTATATATCTCTGGTTTTAAAAATTTTCCTTTAGTAAATATTGTTCTGATAGCAGTTGTATGGCCATGGAAGTAGTGGAGAGTAGACTGGAAATTGTTCATTTTATAATTGAAGGGTCTGACAGCTCTAATTAGGATTTTGAAGTTTTCTTCTCTGTGTTAATTGTCTTTAGGAGAGCCACATATTCCAGGCACTGTGATTCATATATTTAGTGAAACACTGATGAATATTGAAACTGAAGAGAGACAATTCTTATTCTATAGCATAAAATAAAATAGCCATTTCCCCTTTCAATTTTAGAGCTACTTATAACAGAAGGTACTCCTGTTGATGATGCTGATACAGAAAAACAACTAAAGGACATAAAGTTAGAAGAGCCAGCAGATGCCACCCTTTTGGACAACGTGCTTTCCTTGTTATATTCATACTTGCTTTATTTCACTAAGATGGTAAGTTTGACATAGTTTCTTCAATTAGAATGTTGATTATTTATTAGTTTTTAAGTGGCTTCTGGTCATGAAGTGAAGAACTTAAAATGTCTTTATGAAAATGACTCCTGACCCTTTGAGTAGATAGCTCCTAAAACAAAAGCCATAGGGGTGTGGCTTAATGGCTACTTAGTTTAGCATATGAGGAAGATTTGCTGTCTACCAAGGCTGGACATTTGTACACCTGTAAAAACTTGGTTCTTCCCCTCAGAACCTTTCATTCTGGCAGGGAGATAATAGCATTCACTTGAAACACAGTAAGATAATGGCAGAAAGAGAGGTATTTATTTGATGGTAGAATATTATTGTCCATAAATGCATTTATTATGGTTGGAAGGGTGATCAATAAGGTCAGAAAGTAGTTGAGATGTGTTTGAAGCACAGGCCAAGGGCAAACAGTAGTGTGACATGTGGTTTGTTGTTGATTAGAGAGGCTGGGGTGGAGGATGGTGGGGGAAGCTGGCAGTCAGAAGAAATGTGTTCAGAGAAATGGAAACATGAAGAAAAGGATATTTGGGGAGGCCAGGAGAATGTGAATAGTTGGTGTTGTATAACGTGTGAAGTTGGAGGGGGATGGTCAGTTGGAGAGGCCAGCAAATCTTAAAGGAAGTCATGAGCCAAAGTAGCATTAGACCATTAATAGTGGGGATCCTTAGAAAGTTTTAAGAATGAAAGGAATTAGGTTAGATCTGTTTCTTAGAAAGAGTCACTTAAGGCTGACCTTTCTAAAGAAAATCATGATCCAAACAAGACATTTAATCTGTCTAGAAGCTTATCTAAGCATTTTAGGACTTACCTCCCCGTCATGGTATTTGTTGATGTTGGACTTTTAGAGTTTAATTATAGGAATGAGAAAGCTTTTAGAGCTTGGAGGATAAGATGGTCCTAGGGCCATTGTGACAGTAATCCTTCTCAACTGAAGTTGTTTCCTGTAAGTTGTGTTATTTCAAGACTTGTTTAAGAAAAGTGATGTTGTTGTTTTCCTTGTAAAATGTATAGATTTTGAAGCCAGGTACATCTGGTTTCAAATCCCAAGGTTATCATTTAGAAGTTTGGGCAAATAACTAAACTTTTGAATATCAGATTCCCCATCTGAAAAATGTAGATAATGCTTACTCCAATCATAAGAATTAAATGATTTGACAAGGTAAAGTGTCTGGTGAGATGTCTGGCATTTTGTAGGGTTTTACCCCCACGCACCCCCTAATTCTCATGTAGGCAGTCAGAGGTGGTATAAAGACAATGAATACCTGGGGAGGAGAGACCACCAGGGTGGAAAAGATGTGATGGGGAGAAATTAATCAGTTTTCAGTTGGCTCCATGTTTGTTCATGGTGGTGGCAGCCACCTGGGTAAGGAGTATGTACAAGCCAGGCAGTTAGAATAATGATATTTCCAGTGATTAAAGCCCAGTCTTCCACAGTCATAATTTGATTATCAGAATGAATCAACATCACTTGGAAAGTTTACAGCCTCATGATATGGGAAGGATTTCTTTATTCATATTTTTAGGTATGCACAGAGCCCTCCTCTAGGTCTAGGTCTGGGTACACGAATGTGGTGCAGGTATGGTCAGTGATTTTGCGGTGATAGGTAAGACATTGACGTGAGTGGCAAAGAAGAGGCACAATGTTACGAGACTGATTTGAAAGGAGCCTTCAAAAAGGCATTTTGATGGCCTAGTATGTACAGGACATTGTGCGAGGACTAAAAGAGTCTAACAGGTGTAAGGCATGATTGTGATTTTTGAAAGCCTTAAGAAAAGGACTTAACAAATATTTGCAAAAATTATGAACAAGTCAATGTAAAATCTTAAACAAGTAGTGTGATATCTGATAGGACTGGAGAGTAATAGGCTCTGATGTGTTTGGGAGATGTGCACCAATCAGATTCATTGATCAATGGAATCTTAGTAGAATCTTAGTGTTAGAAGAAACCTTGGAAGGCTGTTAGTCTAGTTTCTCACTCATTGCTGTAATTTTCTTTACTGTGGCCCTGACGAGTAGTTATGAGGCCTGTACACCAGTATTTCCTAGCAGGAGTCACTCTCTTACAAGGCTATATGTTCTTCTGTTGTCTAGTTCATCCTTGTATTGACTCCAAATTTTCCTCCACATGATTTCCTCTATAAAATTGAATTCTTTTCTACATAGAAATCCTTTAAATATTTGAAGTTATATCTTAATTTAAAAATTATTTTTAGTATTTTTATCATGGAAACTTTCAAATAAGAGCAGAGAGAATAGTAGGGGACTATAGGTAATCATAACATACTGTACATTTCAGAATACTAGAAGAAAAGATTGTGAAAGTTTTACCATAAATGATGTTTGAGGAGGTAGATATATTTAACCTGATTTAAACGTTACATAGTGTATACATGCATCAAAATGTCATGTTACCTACTTCAATAATTATAATGTTTATTTCTATGTACTAATTAAAAAATAAATTTAATTAGGAAAGCTTTAAAGAAAAGCATAGAGAATAGTATAATGAACCCATGGGCCATCACCCAACTTAACAGTAATTCCTTGATAGCCAATATCAGTGAGTTTTTTTTTAATTTGTTCTAATTGGTTATACATGATAGCAGAATGCATTTTGATTCATTGTACATAAATGGAACAAAACTTTTCCTAGTTGTACACAACACGTGTAGTAGTCCTACATGTACCTCGGGTAATGAGGTTCATCTCATTCCACCATCTTTCCTATCCCTATGCCCTCTCGCCTGTCCTACCTCCCCTTTGCCCAATCACAGTTCCTCCATTCTTTCCATGCCCCTTGCCACCCACCTCACCCCCATTATGGGTCAGCATCCACTTTCAGAGAGAACATACAGCTTTTGGTTTTTGGGATTGGCTTACTTCCCTTAGCCTGATATTCCCATTCACCCGCAGATGCCATAATTTTTTTCTCTTTTAATGCTATAAGTAACATTTCATTTTGTATATGTACCACAGTTTCTTTATCCATTCATCTGTTGAAGGGTTGTTTCCACAAAACTAAGGAATGCTTCACAAATGTGGGTGTCATCCTTGCTCAGGGACCATGCTAATTTTTTCTGTATTGTCCCAATTTTAGTATATGTGCTGCCAAAGCAATCACACTCTGAGTTTTAACAAATGTAGATACCCATGTAAAAACTACCATAATCAAGATATAGAACAGTTTTTTCACTAGAAAAGGGGTTTCCTTGGGATCCATCCCAGTGAGTTCCTTCACCACCTGTTCCAGGCAACCACTGATAACTTTTTTTTTAAAACTATAGATTCATTTTTCCTACAGTACTATTTCATATATATGCCCCTATAAGTGGACTCATATCTAGGAGTGCAATTGCCTCCTATGTTTAATGTATGTTTTTATCTTATGTGATACTGTCAAGCCATGCTAATAAATGACCACAATCATTTTATACTTCCACCAGCAATTTAGGAGACTTCCACTTGACTTCACCTTCACTAGCACTTGGGCCATTCTAGTGGGTATGTCTTTGTGAGTTTATTTCCTGATAACTAATGATATTGAGTGAACTTTTTTTTTTTTGAGATAGGGTCTTACTAACTTGCTTAGGCTCAAACTAACTTGCCAGCCTCAAACTTGGTATCCTCCTACCTCAACCTTCTGAGCTGCTGGGATTACAGACATGTGCTATCATGCCTGGATCAAATACTTCTTCATGAGCTTGTTGACCATACTGTTCTTGTATGTCAACTCTCTCTGGTTAGCTGGAATCCAGACTTCTCCCAGCTCAGTGCCAACTGTGGGATTGGTTAGCTTATAGTTGTTCTTGGCCCTCGCAGGTACTGCTTAGAATGTAGCCCCAAACTGAAGACCACCTCCATGCAGATTTCTGGAACTCTTTTTCTTTGTGGCTCCCATCTTTCTGGTAGTTTTCTCTACATGTTTTTGGCTGCTTAATCTCCTGGAACTCTGGTCTCTTTCTCCTCAGTGAGACTGTTAGGCCCCATTTGGGTTCCCCTTCCCAAACTGAGGTCTAGAGGGTGCCTCAAGGTAGAATGCTCACCTATTTGTTCTCCTTCTCTTAGGGGTGACAGTTGCATGTCCCTTGTGGCTTTCTATCTGAAAAATAGCTCTTTAAAAATATATTTTGACTGTGCATGGTGGCACATGCCTTAATATCCTAGTGGCTCGGGAAGCTGAGAGAGAATCATGAGTTCAAAGCCAGCCTTAGCAAAAGTGAGGTTCTAAGTAACTCAGTGAGACCCTGTCTCTAAATAAAATACAAAATGGGGCTGAGACTGGGGATGTGGCTCAGTGATCAAGTGCTCCTGAGTTCAATCCCTGGTACCAAAAATATATATATTCCAACTTTCTGGTTGCTTTCAGTGGGAGAACAAGTCTCATATAAGTTAATTGATTTCTCCTTTTGTTGTAACTTTTTGCAATAATTGAAAAAAATACGTTTGTGGGACTTCTAGGATATATTGTAGTTTTGGTGAATAAATGACATCCCCCTGGTACAACAATTTAACCTGTTTTCTCTATTGCCTTTTTTTTTTTTTTTTGGTGGTGCTGGGATTGAACCTCGGGCTCCATGCATTCTAGGCAAGTGCTGAGCTAACAACCTCAGCTTCTCTCTGTTGCTTTATATTTCTTGGAAATTAATAGTCAGGTTTAGGTTCAATTCTTTTTCTTATGAAAACTTAATAGGAAATATTGCATTGACATATGCATATCCTCTCCTTTGATGTTGACTACTAGTCAACAGTGACGTTGGTGAGATTTGCTAATATATTATAGGTTGCAAAATAGCAATGGTCTGAGTTGCTGGATTTTTCTTTCTTCATTTAAAGGATGGGATGCCTACACAAATAAAAATTTGATTATTCTTTTTTTTGGTGGGGGGGGTATTGGGAATTAAACTCAGGGGCATTTGGCTAGTGAGCCATATCCCCAGCCCTATTTTGTATTTTATTTATATACAGTGTTTCACTGAGTTGCTTAGCAATTCCCTTTTGCTGAGGCTGACTTTGAACTTGCTATTTTCCCTCCTCAGCCTCCCTAGCTACTGGGATTACAAGTGTGTGCCACGGCGCCTGGCTATGATTGATTATTCTTTACACAGATATTTGGTTTGTATAGTTAAGGCAGGAGATAAATATTTGATTCCTTTTCTTTATTTAAACACTTTTCAGAATAGTAAGGTATTCTTCTAGCTTATCAAATGATACCCAAAGGGGCTTGAAATCTTTTTATTGTTTCATTGTTTTTATTTGTTGCCATAAAATTAATTAGTTCTTTCATATATTTAAGTTTTTGTCTTAAATGAATTTTTTAAATTATAAAAACCAGGTTATCTAAGACAAAAGATTGATCCAGAGGGATTCTAGCCAGGTGTTAGACAATGTGATGATATAGGGCCTGTTACAAACTGGAAAATTTAAAGTATGCTCAATTTAAAGTATTTAGATTCAGGCTGGAGTTGTGGTTCAGTGGTAGAGCGCTTGCCTAGCATGCATGAGGCACAGGGTTAGGGTTAGGGTTAGGGTTAGGGTTAGATGGTTAGGGTTAGATGGTTAGATGGTTAGGGGTTCGATCCTTAGCACCATATAAAAACAAAATAATGTGTCCACCTGAAACTAAAGATACATAAATAAATTTTTTAAAAAAGTATTTAGATTCATTATACTTGAAAACACTGCAAGTGAACAAAAAATATAAGACTGTCAGTATCCTTTCTCTTGAAGAAACTATTGGAAAATATTGAGGAGGTGGATTTCTCACGAGGAGGTTGGTTTAGAATTGCCATGATTCTTTGTGACTGTTTTGTTATAAATTTAAGGTTTCCCATTTCTTCTAATTTGTCTGTTTCAGCTGTTTACTACATTGCCTGATGAGTATCAACCTGGGCCTGATTTTTATGGACTACCATGGGAGCCTGTAGTTTTCACTGTTTTCTTTGGATTGGTATCCTTTGTCATTTTCTTTTGGAGAACTGTTCTTGTTGTGAGTAAATTAACTTACTTATACCTTAGCACATAAGCACAAGGATTATTTTATATAGTCACTGCCCCCCCACTTTTTTTCCTTTTCAGTTGCTAAAACACAAATTAGTGGTTTAAGTCAAACTAACCTTATAAAATAATTTAGTGTGGGTGCAGTTGGTAGAACTGGTAATTCTTACAGCCATCCTGACCAGTAGTTTCATACGTATCAGAAGTCTTAAAAGTGGGATAAAAGATGGGATAGGTTAGATAAATATCCTTTTATGTAGCATATATGTCTAGTAATCTATATTAAAGAAATAACTATGCTTTGAAGATTTTGGTAATGTTTTTCAGTGGAACAGTGTATTAGATTGAAGACTTAGCACAACATAATTCATTTAGGGGATATTGTATGTTCGCTTAATGGAATAGTAGGCAGATTTATCTATTTCAAAGCTTTGAGGTACAGAAAATGCTCACAATTAAATGTGAAGTGGAAAAAAAAGCAGAAACTAAGATTTAAATGTTGATGAACTGTATGTTAATATAAACACATATAAACAGGGGGAAATGCTACAAAGAAATACAGTAATATGAGAAAAAGGAAATAAGATAATTTTTCCAGTCTTTTATATATATTTTTCCCAGATTTTATGATTTGATCATATGTTCAGAAAATACCTTTTTATTTGGAAGTATAGATTATGTGTTGTCCAAAAATCCATTAAATGTTTTGTTCATTAAGTCTTTTTTTTCTGAGCAGAAATAGTCTATCTCTGTGTATGTGTGTACATATATGTATAAGCGTATATATATAAGCTTATACATACATATGTTTGTACTGTAGGTCATTCTGTTTCATAGTTATTTAACATAATTGGAAGAAAATTATTTTAGGTAAATGGACTTTGCATATGAAAAGCCTAACAGTTAAAGAGGCCAAAAGCATTGGATACAAATCTTTTCAAATCTGAGTGTTCTTTTTCTGATTTCTTAATTATATCAGACATATCATTGTTAAGGTAAGTTTCCTCTCCTTGTACAATTGAGTGTAAAATCTCTTAAAAAGCATTCCCTTCTTAAATAGAAGAATCATTTGCCTGGATTCCTGTGAGGAATTTTCACAGTTGAATCTCATTGAACTTTTTCTCAGCTAAAAGGAAAAAGGAAATAGAAGGATAAAGAGAAGGGAAAAACATGAAAACACTTTATATTTCTCTCTTGTTTCTTTCATTTCAAGAAAGAAACAATACCTGTTTCTCTTTTCACTAGGTTTTTTGGGATCTGGTTCCTAGCTGTTGCTCCTCAGTTTCAGCATTTAACTTTGGAGCTTTAGTCTCTTCCTTAGATGACTGCTTTTATGCTACTTCCCATTTTCTTCTGTTGTCATTTTGAGTAAAAGGTTAGCAAGGCTATGACATTAAAGAAATGCCATTTCTTTCTGTGTTGGAGTTTTCTGAATGCAATTTCCTATTACGAAGATCCCATGGATGATCCATGGACACATCTGAGTATTCCATCACCATTTATAACATTTGAAAGGACAAGTATATGCTAAGTTACAAAGAAATTTAGTGATGTTTTTAAAAAAAATTCTGCTTAGGTTTTATTTTCAGGCAGTTTATTGCTGTCTTTAGGAAATGATTGTTTTTGTCCTTTCCAGAATATGTTAATTGTCATTTCTCTTGTTGCTTGTGCATTTTCTTCTAGCAGTCTTCCCTTTCAGATTTCTTGCTATATATTTAGTGGTTTGTAGAAATAAGATGATGTAGCCTATTAGTTTCTAAATTCAGCCAATAGGCAAATTTAAATTGGAGTTCTAAGATGTTTTCTGGTGAGTGAAAGTGGCATATCTTAGTACAAAGATTATGCCTTAATATCGTTTCCTCAGATTCCTTTTGATTGTTTCTAGACTTTATCCTGGTTATTTAGAATTCTCAAGTAAATGATTTTGAGTACACACACACACACACATACACACACACATCTTTACTGTGAAATAAGGTACATATCTTAGTGTGTTTATGTCAGAGCCTATTTATGAAATATAACTACCAATTAAATTTAAAATGCTTGTTAACCTTTACTTATTTTTAATCCTATAAATTTATTATTCTGAACCAGAATGTTATTAAATTCTCACTTGGTTATGATTCTGACTGCTGTTTTAGGAATGCTGTTTCTATTGAGCAGATGTTTGACATCAAATTTAATCTTTTTTCTCTCTTCTAGGTAAAAGATAGAGTATATCAAGGTAAATTTTTAGGTTTCTTAAACTTGTATTGTATTGGTGTTTGATGTGTGTTTTATGTATGTTAGAAGTAGATACAGTGACTTTTAATGTCTATTACTTTTTTTTACCTCCTGAAAATTTTACTATTCCTAGGTTGCTAGCATGGATAACTGAGTAGATGATGCTGGTTCCAACTCTGAGATAGGAGATAAAGAGGAGGAACAAATTGTGGATAGGGAGATGATAAGTTTTAATTTGGGGCAGATTAACTTTGAATATTGATGTAATGCAGATGTATTACATTTGAAGGGTATTTCTATGCTAATGATTTAATCATGCATTAAGTAATTGAGTAGATAATTTAAAGAATGGTAATGTGAATCAGTATGCTTTCATTTCTGTTTTTCTTTGCAAAGAATTAAATGATTCCATTTTCTGAAAAGAAAGTGTTTTGAGAAGGGAGGAATATCAAGCTACAACACTTTACTGTATTTCCCATCTGTGAAATAAGCTTAAATTGAAATATCATTTTGGATGGGAAGGGTACCTGGAATTGAACTCTGGGGCACTCTACTGAGCCACATCCCAAACCCCCTATATTTAGAGACCAAGTCTCACTTAGTTGCTTAGTGTCTCGCTCTTGCTGAGGCTGGCTTTGAACTTGGGATCCTTCTAGCTCAGCCTCCTGAGCCACTGGGATTACAGATGTGCACCACCACACCCAGCAAAATATCATTGTTCTTATATTTTTCTTAAATTTTAATAATTTTATACTCTTATTGCTAATAAGCATAGATTGCTTTTTAAAAGCATACTAGTTATGCTAAGAAGTATTTCCTCATAGTACCATATAACATGTCTTTACTTTTAGTAGATTGAGTAATTGGATTTCATTTAGTGATTGTAATAATCTTGTGTATTTCCCCCTTTTAGTCACTGAACAGCAAATTGCCCAAAAGATAATCAATTTCATGAAAGAAGATGAAGAACTGATTCAGAAATTTTCAAAGTATGAAGAGAAGGTATAATTATTTTTTTGTTTCTTTCTCCCTTGGTTCTAGCTTGAATCATTTCTACCTGTTTTAATTTAAAAATCATATTTTAAAGTTTTTACTTCATTATTTCCTACAAATCATCCAAATTCTAAGCAGTCATATGTATTAAGTACTGCTTTCTTCTGGAAAGGGTCACTTGTCTGGAAGTAACTTGTATAGTAGCACTATAATTTGTGTATCTTAATTCTGAATGCTTTATTTACATAGATAAAGGAATCAGAGAAACAGATCCAAGAAACCATGAAACAAAATATGATTCTTTCTGATGAAGCAACTAAATATAAGGTAAAAATCCCTTCTTTGGGGGGAATTACATTCTAAACTCAAAAGTAAATGTAATGAGTGAGTAATCTTGACACCTTTTTTCCCAGGATAAAATAAAGCTTCTTGAAAAAGCTAAAGAATTTCTGGATGAGAGAGCTAAAAGTCTTCATGTTATGTTAGAATCTGAAAGAGAACAGAATGCTAAGAATCATGACTTGGTAAGAGTTTTGCTGCTAAGTGTTGCTTTAATTTGGCTTTTGAAATATTTTGTAAAATTGGTTAAGTTGAACTTAGTCCAGCTGTTAACTAAAGTAAGATTAGGAGTCAAGGAAGTTGAACCCACATCTGTGCCCATTTTGTGGAACTTTTAAGTACTGATACAACAAATTATTTTTATGGGCCTAGGAAATATTTTTATTCTCAACCTTGGATAATTTTCATATTGCTTTGCTCTGCCCTTGGAAACATGCAGATCAACTAAAAAACTATTGTCCAATTGAACAGTATTTGTTTACTTTTTACTTGAAAGAGTAATGAATTAATCAATTTTCTGTACTTAAAAAAATTTTACTTACATATTTCATTTTCAATTTCTATAAGTTTCTGTAATTACATAAAAGTTGCAAAAGATAGTAGAGAGTGTGTTCTGAAATATCCTAGCCCCAGGTAAGCTTGATCACCTAGCTGAGGTAGTATTTATCAGATTTCGTCACTGTAAAAATTCTTTCCAATCCTTTTCATATTATATTCTTTGGAAGTTACCATGCACAACCCACAGTTAAAGTATGAAGAGTTATGAGCTCAGGATGCAGCTCATGGTAGAGCACTTGCCTAGCATGCATGAGGCCCAGGATTCAATCCCAGGCATTGCAAACAAAGATTGGGGAGTTATGTCCACTTCCTTAAGGAGCTAATATCTTTATAAATTTTTGGGAATTCTTCTGTATGTGAGATTAGTCTATTCTCCCTTAAATTTTATCATTTTTTACTTCAGATAAGAAAATTTTAAAAATGATCTTGGGAAATTTTTTTTCTCTATCACTAGAAAAAAAATTACTAATTTGAACTGATTTATTTAAAACAGTAATTAATTAATTTTCTATGCCTTAAAACATTTTATTATTGCATTATGATTTTCTATACTTTGACCTCTTTTTCTGGTTATCTCATAAACAGTAAGGTTGTGGATGCCATGAAATATTTATGACTTCATTTTCCCTCATCTCTTTCAGTTCTTTATTTTTTGCTTAGTCCAAAGCTGGATCCCCTGCATTACTGAAATGTAATGGGATGGCTTGACAAATATTTTGTTGTGTTTATCTTTTTTAGTATATATATGTGTGTACACACACGCACACACGCACACACACACACACACACACATATCACTATTTCTACTGAAATCCTAATGCATATTTTGTGTTCTGTTTTCACCTGGCAGATAATTGAAAATAAGAAATCTATAGAGAAGCTTGAAGATGTCATTTCAGTGAATACTTCTGAATTTTCAGAGGTAAAGCTGCCAACTCTTGCTAATGGGATAGTTGGCATAATGGGATATTAATACTATATCTTAGTTTTGTTGCGGACCAAAAATTTGAAGTGTGCTAAAATGTGCAAAAAATGAGAACTATATGATGTCTGGTTTGGGAAAGTATAACTTTGTTTTTTCTTTGGAATTAATTCACTAACTCTAGTGTTTTGCATTAGCTTCAAATTGTCTTTAATGAAGCTAAGCTTCGTGAAGAGAAGGTGAAGTTGGAATGCTGTCAGCTTCAGAAAGAAAATACCATACTTAAGACGACGAAAGAGCAGGTAAAGAAAATTTGATGTCATACATAATGTAAACTAGAGAAGTGAATATCATTATCTTGTATCTTTCTTGGATCTGTTTCTGAGGTAAGGAATATTCATGTAGGACCTTTTCTAGATATGCAAAGTTTAAACATGCTCCCTAAATTGAGTGCATATATATGTTCTCCATCTGTTTTGGATTTTTGGATTATTGCTTTTCTTATCAAATGTCAATCAGTTATTATCTTGCATAGCCTCAATGAAACGTTTTAAACCAGAAAATTAAGTATTTTATGATCCTCTTTTGAGTAGTTACTGATTCACTGGCCAAGGGAAGATTACATAATAAGGAATCTAAATTTAGGAGACAGTCATATGTGCCCAGCCATTCCTGCTGGAGGTAAATTATTTGAATTGGCAGCAATTTTCTGGGGAATGCAATAAACAGGGTCAACTTCCTGAGAACTCTGATGTTCTTACTGCAGCTGTGAGAGTTGGGGCCACTCTGCCCTCTTCCTTAACCAAGGTCTCAACCCCCTCCATTGAGGCAGGCCACCGAGGAGTATGGTTCTCTATTTCTTTGTCTAAGTCTTGTAGTCCTGATGTATCCAGTGCAGAAACCCCTCCCTAACCCACAGGAATTCATGTGTTTTGACTTTTCAGTTGCAGCAGGAAGTCAAAGACTGGTGTACATCACACGCTGAGCTCAGTGAACACATCAAATCATTTGAGAAGTCCCAGAAAGATTTACTTGTATTTCTTAATCACAAAGATGATACTATTAATGTAAGTTTATACTCCAAATACATGTTTCATCTCATGATTTCTCCTGAAATCTTCTGAATTAAAATCGAGAGTCTTCCAACCTTTTGCTTCTTTTCTAGGCTTTGACTAATTATATCACACAGTTGAATCGGTTACAATGTGAATCTGAATCTGAGGATCAAAATAGAGAAGATGAGTCAGATGAATTAACCAACGGAGAGGTAGCAGGTAAGATCAGTCTCAGGGAGGTTGAATCCTTTTTTTGCTTTCCTGTCTTTAATTAAGTATTTATACAGATGCCACTTTTCAGCTAGCTGATTTTCTTCTTAAGCTTCAGGGTTGTAGACACATATCACTGGATCTATAGATATGTCTGTTGCATTGGCAGAGGTGGGTTGCTGGGGTATAATGTAGCAATAGGCATGTGAAGAACACTGACCTTTTCTATCCCATTGAAAACTAGTAAGTACACTGCAGCTACAATAGTAACATCCTGTACAATACTTAGAGTATTGAACATTGTACAGTAAGAGAAATTTAATTCTTATGCAGATGATAGTTGATTTTGATACTCATCATCTCTATGGCTCTGTGGTTTTAAGGTCCACAGTCAGTCTTAAGAGTCCAGAGGTAGTTGGAACCATAAACTAAGGCTGTGAGAACAGAGTCTAGAGACTATCAGAAAGCTAGAGAGAGGGAGTGTAACAGTGTTTACTGATGAGGAAAATATTTCCAGATGTTTTCTCCCAAGTTGGATATTGCTTACATAGCAAGTATTTCAAACCACACCTGGTAGTAGATTCAGGGAGAAAATAGAGGATTGAATCTTTCTAAATAAGACACTTACTTGCCCAGGTGAAGATAGATCTGAGAGAGAAGAAAAGCTTTTATCTTACAAGAATAGCATAGATAACATTTTAGTTGTGCAAACTAGAAATTCACCTTTTTTTGTTTTGTTTTTAAGACAGACAGTACTTTTATTTATTTTTATGCTGAGGATCAAACTCAGTGCCTCACACATGCTAGGTGAGCACTCTACCACTGAGCCACAACCCCAGCCTGAAATTCACCTCTCTCTCTCTTTTTTTTAAATCTAAGCTTGCAATTCTCTTAAAAGTCATTAGTCTAATCAGTTTAGTTATTTAATTGATTTTTTTTCTTCTGGTGTTTGAACACAATCATTATTTAGTTTGGGGAAGTTAGGAGAATATAGAGTTAAAAGTAAGGAAAGAAAAAGCAAAAGTCTTTTGTTTTTTAGGTGATCGGAATGAGAAGATCAAAGATCAAATTAAGCAGATGATGGATGTCTCTCGGGTATAGTTCTTTGTAAGAGTCCCATAGTGCCTGTGAATTCTTCCTGTGCCTCACTTTTAAGAATACCTCTATTTTCTGCAATTTTTAGACACAAACTACAATATCAGTAGTTGAAGAGGATCTAAAACTTTTACAACTTATGCTAAGAGCCTCGATGCCCACAAAATGTAATCTAAAAGGTGGGTTCTTTTTGAGAAGAAATTGCCATGTTGGAAAGACTTAAAATTTTATTGGAAAGATAAAGAATGGCTTCTTGCTTTCATGCTTCTTACTTTTCTTGGCACTACTCCCTCAAACAAGTTCTTAAGTCCTTGTACACATATAGAGATAAGCTGTTTTATCCTTTACAGACCAAATAAAGAAATTAGAAGGTGACTGCAATTCACTACAGTCTTCTAAAGTTGGACTGGAAGAGGAATGCAAAACTCTAAGGCAGAAAGTGGAGATTTTAAATGAACTCTACCAGAAAAATGAGATGGCACTACAAAAGTAAGATTTTCATTGTTTGTTATTGTTATCACTGTGTGAACTAATAGATAATTTTATGTTTTCTTAAGATTATTTACAATTTCTTCTAGTTGTAATAAGTAGAGATTTGTCTTTTTTCCTTTGTGTTTTGTTTCCTATAAGTTGCATTTTTCTTTCCATTGTCAGTCTTAAGAGTCCTGAGGTAGTTGGAACCATAAACTAAGGCTGTGAGGACATCGTAATCAATTGTCAAATTCATATGAAGGCAGGAAGTGGTAAAATGGTATTAACAGTCACTGATGTGGAAATACCTCTCAAAGTTCTAGACCCTTTCTATGATCTCCCTATTTATTTTAATTACCTTTCATTGTGATCAGTTATGTAATTCTAATGTTTTGAACTTGTATCTCTAACTCTGGACCTTTAAAAATACTGAGTGATTTGGAATGACATGTTTTAGTAGAATAAAAACTTCAAAAAGGGATAATATTTACTTATTGATGGTACAAGTTTTGGACTTGAATATCTCAGATGTTCACACAAAATTGAACTGTGGCAAGGACCTTAGGAGTTATGATTACAGAAGTACTTGTTTGTAGAATATATTTATATATTAATCTTCTTAGTGTGGAGCTAGTTATTTTTTGAAAGTTCATTTGAAGTTTTTAATCCACAAAAATACTTGGATTCTCTAAAAATAGGTTGTGTCAGATTTTATTTGTTTGCACCTGATTTTACTCTTCGGTATATATATATATATCTTGTAAAGCAAAGACAGACCTTCTTACAGACCTAACTATTTTTAGGTATTTTGACTTCTGTTGCCTAATTAATGCATTAAATATTGAAACCTTTCCATTAACTTTTCTAAAATTCTGTGATCTCCAATCGACCTTTTTAGAATCTCAAATTTTTGTTCAGGCCAGTTCTAAATTCCTGGCCTGTTTCAAAGAAACATTTCTCATTTTATCACTTTTTTTTTTTAAAGAACACTTGTTTTCTCTGTCCCTACTAGTAATCTGAATGACCTAAATGGCAATTAATTTTTTTGTAATGCAGTTAAATTGTAGCACTATTTTTCTCAACTCCTCCAAAATTCATTCAGTCATCATCTGTGGTTTTTACTCTTTTTACTCATCCCCAGGTACTATGTTAGTTCATGCCTGTGTCATCTTTTCTGTTTCTAACCTAGATCATCTGTCTTCATTCTACATTTTTTATATTTGTATATAACTTATTTCAAATTCTTAGTAGTTTTCTCTATAGCCGCTTGAGTGGACTTTCTAAAATATAAGTCTGTCCATGTCAATATGTGCGTGTGGTTTATGAAGAATTTGCTTTCTATTTGATGACCTGTTCTTTTTTTCTTCCTTGTATCTTTTTAATAGTTTAAATATTTTTAATTATTTTCCTCATCCCCTGTATAAGCTTGATGTAATCATAAATTATAATGGAATTATAATTATATAATTATAATTTTATTCATCTTCTCATAATTTAAAGGCCATGGTATATATTCTGGATTTAATAAAAACCTGACATAGATTAATAGGTTTATTATTTTTTTTATGGGCTTTAAGTAGCTCCTGAATCAGATAACTGTTGTGGCATTGTATGTTAGTACTTCATATACTGTGAACTCCACAAGACATTCATTCAATTTATACACATATTTAAAGTTTCTGTAGTTCTGCATTCTACACTGTTGGTTTCTTATTTGAAATTATTTTCATTCTATTTGAACATTGTCCTTTAATGATAGATTTGATTAGTGTATCAAAGGTAATACAGGATAAACAGAGAATAGTATTTTATTCACTAAATATTGCTACCTTTATAATCTGTATTAGGTTGACATGAACTTCATGATTAGAGTTAAAACCAGTTTCCATTTTTAAAGGATCTTTCTTTTGGCTACTGAATTTTGACTGTTACTTAGTTTTAGCAATTTAAAAATATCCAATTAATTACCATCTGTTTTAAATTTTTTCTTTAAGGAGTCCATTATCATTGTTGTTTGGTCTTATCCCTCTTCTAGTTTCTGTAGTCCTTTCTCTTTTTTTAACAGTTGTATTGGGAAGTGCCTAGGTGTAGTTTTCCCCACCCCACCCACTTTTCCTCTTGCAGTTATGTTGCTTGGGACCATTAAACACTTCTTGAATTTTCGAGTCTTTTTCTAAATGTTGATTTTACCTCATTCTCTCTTCTGATTATAATAATGTATATTAGAATTTGATTTCCCCTGCCTCCTACATTCTGGATTTACTTCTTCTGGATATTTTCTTCTGACCTATGTTAAAAGCTCTAGGATTTATTTCACTTCCCAAATCTGCTGTTAAAATCATTCATTGAGTTTAGGATTTTAAAAAATTCAGGGTTTAAAATATTATTTTAGTTGTAGATGGACACAATATTTTATTTTTTATAGGATTTTTTAAGAGAGAGAGAAAGAATTTTAATATTTATTTTTTAGTTTTTGGCAGACACAACATCTTTGTTTGCATGGGGTGCTGAGGATTGAACCCGGGGCCGCACGCATGCCAGGCAAGCACGCTACCGCTTGAGCCACATCCCCAGCCCGACACAATATTTTATTTATTTTATGTGGTGTTGAGGACTGATCCCTGTGCCCCACACATGTGGGGCCTGTGCTTCACCACTGAGCCACAACCCCAGTCCTATTTCAGTACTACAGCTCAAACCCAGGACCTTGAGCCATGTGCTCTACTATTGAGCTACCTCCCCAGACTCCTTGCTCTTTCTCATAAGGGACTAGGGTCTTACTGCTTTCCAAGCTATCTTTAATCTCATAATTCTGCCTCTGCCTCCTGAGTATCTTCGACTGTAGGTAGGTCACCACACCCAACTATTTCTTTGTTTTATAGTTTCTAATCCTTTGACAAAATTCATAATCTTTTTTTTCCTCTTTTGTGGTGCTTGGGTTTGAACCCCAGAGCCTTGTGCATGCAAGGCAGCACTCTACCAACTAAACTATATTCCCAGCCCTGAAATTCATAATCTTGACTTTACTTTTTTGACTATATAAAGCACAGTGATTTTAAAACATGTGCGGATAACCCCATTAGCTGGTTTCCTTTTCTGTGGGATTTTTTCTCACAGAATTTTGTCTTATGGAGTGCCTGGTCAGTTTTGATTGGCCAACATTGTTGTGATAATTATAGATGAAATTTGAGGACTAAGACGAAGTTATCTTCTTATAGAAAAGTGTTGAGGTTACTTGAGTAAGATTGTCACTTTAAACTTAGTCAGCAATTAAGATAATTAAAAAATGACTTGTCTTTTCAATGTTTTTCAGTATTGTTCCTTTTGGATTTTTTTGCCTGTTCATCACTTAAGTGTGCAGTACTTTCTAATCTAAACTCAAAGGCTAGGGCTTTTATTAAGGGTCCCTTTATTGGTAGCCTCATTTTTCCTCTAAGCCCAGGAATTTAATGAAGGCTTGGTTCAGACTCATATCTTTGTGTTATCTTCAATAGGAGAAAAGTATCTTAAAGTGCCAGCCTTACTTGTAATTCTCAGATTCCTTTTTCTAATGGATCTTGGCCACATACATATATCTTCACTGACTTTTTAGCTTGGATCTCTTCAAACACAATTTTATATTCTTATAAAGATGTTTTGATTGTTCTTAGTGCTCTCAGACTAACTCTTTGATAATTGGAAACAAAATTCTCTCTGTCCTTCAAGATTCAGTTTTCTCCATATTCCTTCTTAAGCCAGTGGGGAAAATTATTATATTCCTTTAGGCATCATTTATACCTGAAACAGTGAGCTCTTTTATTCTTTAGCATCTTACAAGGTAACTAGTATATTATAGCCACTCATAAAATACTTGCTGAAGAATTAAATGAGAAGCTATATAAGAATATATTATCCCCTTTTTCTATTTGGTACCAGTAATCCTTTTTTACTGTAGTTCTTCTGATTTATGGAAAATTAAGTTTCAAGTTAATTATCTTTTGAATTGGAAATATGGCTAAAGTAGTACAAAGATAGCAGAAAATAGTATTTTTTAAATCATTAAATGTGGCTACCTTTGTGTCAGTAGATGAACATCTTGAGTTTCATGATCAGAGTTAAAACTTGTCAGTAGATAATACTCTGATAGTGGGTCACTTTGGCTTCTTTTTCTGGTTGATAGACATTATCAAAACTCAGATTTGTCTTTTTGCTTAATTTACAGTTCTTTTGAAATAAATATCTAAAGTGTGAAAAATGTTCTGTGGTTAATTGCATAGCTAAAAGATATATTCTAGAAGATTTTTTTCTTTGACTGACTATATGGTACCAGTCTTGGATTGAGAAAAGAGTTCCTCCATGACAAAGATATACTTAGTGTCCTACCCATGGCAGAAACGAGAAAAGAATTATCCCCTGCTTTATCCTAATATGTTTAATTATGTTAGGTTGATCAGTCCTGATCTTCCACATTGAAGTAAAGTGAGTTTTTATTATCTTACACACAGGAGACTTGCCCTTGGGGCACATGTTGTTTTCACATTTATTTTATTTACTGGTAAGTAGAGAATTAAGAGGATAAGTTAGAAAATGTAAGTGATTTGCCAGAGTTTGATTTATGAAATTGCAGGTTTGAATTCCTATTTTATGTGCCTAAGCATTTTATAGAATTGTGGGAAGTGATATTCACAAAGAGAAACTTTTGATTTGATAACTGGTTTTCTTTTAGGAAACAGAGTCAAGAAGAATGTGAGAGACTAGAAAAAGAGCAGCAGCTGTCAGCTGCAGATGAAAAGGTGTTTTCCGCTGTACAGGAAGTTAAAAATTACAAGTGAGTTCAGTTTCTAAAGGAGGGTGTCAATGTCTCATGAATTAGTGTTAGCTTTCTTTTTAATTTTTTTTTACATTATGTAGATAGAAGAAAATAGCATGGAAGTATAAATAACGAGAGGATATGAACACATTCAATTCACACAGGAGAAAAAATAAATTTCAACTTAACAAATGAAAAATGTTAACAAAAATTTACTTGTACCCAATGGGCAAGACCATAGGGAACTTGGTCAATGCAAACAGTTCTGGGGGTTTTGTATGTTGTAGTAATTTTTTAAGAAATCAGTTTGCTGTGTGTTGTATCAAGACCCACAAAAGTGTGGCATTTGATAGACCTTGGAAATCTTCTATGGATATAATTTGAAAAAAAGAAAAAGTTTTAAGGAGGAAGATATTTCTAGCAGAATTACTTGAGAACACACTGATGAACAGTTAAGGAAATTATAATTTATCAATTCAGAATCTCTAGCAATTAAATGATAAAGAAGTTATTAGTATTAGGTTTTTATTTTATTTATTTATTTATTTATTTATTTATTTTTGGTGCTTTACTACTAAGCTACATCCTTAGACCTTTTTTTCACTTTGAGACAGCGTCTCAGTTGCATAGGTTCCCACTTAATTGCTGAGACTGACCTCGAACTTGTGATCCTCCAGCCTCAGCTTCCCAATCATTGGGATTACTGGCATGTGGCATTGCACCTGGTCTGTAGTATTAGTTTTGAACACACTGGATTCATATAACTTTAGAAATGTTTTTCTTATGTATGATAAAAGTCTTTAAAAGTATAGCTGATGGAATAAAGAGAAAATGGTCAGAATGTTTCAAATTTTATTCAATTGTTGTAATTCTTAGGCGGAGAATTGAAGAGATGGAAGAAGAATTACAGAAAACCGAGCGCTCATTTAAAAACCAGGTAGTAATTAATACTGTCCTGTAGTTGCAGAATTCTTTGATATCTAATACAGACAATTATAGGCTATAATAATGAATCCCTAAAAACATTTTTTTAATGTGTTGTCTTTTTCAGATTGCTATGCATGTGAAGAAAGCTCATGATAATTGGGTAAGATTTTTTTCCCCTTTTCTTTATTTTTTGCATAGCCTACCGCAACTGAATTTGAATATTTTCTCTTTAATAGCTCAAAGCTCGTTCTGCAGAAAGAGCTATAGCTGAAGAGAAAAGGGAAGCTGCTAATTTGAGACAGAAGTATGTGATTTTTGGTATCTTACTGTATGTTTTATAGTGTTTTAAGGTTATGCTAGATATTATCTATGATTGCTGTTTCATAATTCAGCCCATTCTTTCTCAATATTCAAGACTATTGGAAATGACCCAAAAGATGGCAATGTGGCAAGATGAACCTGTGATTGTAAAACCAATGCCGGGGAGACCAAATTTACAAAATCCTCCTCGGAGAGGTAGGGGGCACTTTGTAAAAGGAGCTATTTTATTTCTTGGTGCAGAATGTATGTAAATTACTTTTTATTTCTGTGTGTAATGGTTATGAAATAATCTGAATGATTTGCTAAAGCGGGAGGTGTGGGGGTTGTTGTCAGGGAGAAGGCTGCCTTAAAGTAGTAACACGGCATTGTTGTCTTTAGGTCCACTGAGCCATAATGGCTCTTTTGGTCCATCCCCCGTGAGTGGTGGAGACTGTTCCCCTTCACTGACAGCAGAGCCAGCTGGGAGACCTCCTTCTGCTACTCTTAATCAAAGAGATATGCCTAGAAATGGATTTGGTGAGCATTCACATGTTGCTTTATAGTAAACTGCTTCAAGGTTTTGTTTTTTTTTTTCCCTTTTGAATATTCTAATGAAAACATAGAATTTGGGCCTGTACAATATATAGAAGATAATTTCTTACTTTATCTTAGTGAATGTTTTCTGTAAAATCTGTTCTAGAATAGAAAACATTTTTTTTCCTGGAGGTCCCTGTATTGTTTTTTTCTTTTAAATTTTACACTGTGAAGTGTAAACCTTTATCTTTAAATTAAATCTCTATGGTGTTCCTTTTCCACATATTATAAAAGTAGCCTTAAACTTTATGTAGCATACATATTTCCAATATGAAATACTTAGTCTTATTTCCAATTCTAAATAGGACTGTAGTCTTGGTAAGATTGGAAGTCAGGTTATACAGACTAAAGAAAAGCCAACTTACACATACTTCAAGTCTGTAGCTTAAAGTTTAGGACCAGTACGTATTAATTTGCTGTTCTATCAACCCAAGGCAGTTCTTTTATTTTACTTAAGTCTCTTCATAAATTGTGATTTATGTATTGGGCAACCCATTTTTTTAAAATATTTTTAATTGTAGATGGTGTGGTGCTGAGAATCAAACCCAGTGCCTCACACATGCTAGGCAAACACTCTGCAACTGAGCTACAACCCCAACCCCTGAGCAACCCATTTTAATGTTGCTTTCTAGTTATTGTTGAACCCTGACCTGTCCACCAGTGGTTTATTTCTTCTGAAAAATACATACAAGGGCTCTGATCTTTTTTTCCCAAGGGTCAATGGATGGACCTTTACCTCGTACTCAATGGTCTTCTGAGGCATCTGGGAAACCCGTTGCCTCTGGTAAAGAGACCAAGTAATTACAAAGAATCTGTAATTGTGGATGCAGGATTTTTATTCTCTTCATGTTAGAATAAGTCTGAATCCATTCTTTGATCTCTAACAGACCCAGGATATGGTCCAGCTCACATGAACAGCAGCTCCAAAAGTTCTTCTCCAGCTAAGGTGACGGATGAGGGCAACGTAAGTTCTGTAGTTACTGTGAATCACGTGGTCGTGCAGGAACATGTTGCTTTCCTACAGTACTTGCTCTTTGCTTTATCCTTCTTTGTGTTCTATTTGTACCATCCCATTTGTTTTTTAAAAAGCAAACTGTTCCCCAAGAACCTGAGACCCCCTCAGTTTCTACCATTACTTCTTTAACTGAGCATCCAGTTGGAGTAAGTACTTAGAGGTTGAGAACTGAATTGCGTTTTATTCTGTGCATTTCTGGGAAGGATATTCAGAGCATGACACTGATCTTGTTTGCTTTAAACTGCATGCAATATTGAGCTTACTTTTCTCCTTGGAAATGTGGCTTAAGTGTGTACAACTATAATGAACTACAGAATGTGAAAAGTTATCACTCTAACTTTATATGGTGTTTTGTGTTGAATGTTCTAAGGCAAAGTAAATTCATTATAAATTATATAATTCATCATTTTTATTTTTGTTTGGAAGAATGCTATTTAAGAATTCCTCCATTTGTGCAAACCCTATTTTGAGTGATTTGAATTAGATTGGTATCAGATTTTCTGAAAGTGAAATACTGTTTCAGTGCAACAATGATAATCTGAAATGACCTCTTGAGCCAGTCCCAAGCAATGGTCTCATTTGTTCACATAAGTGCATTTTCTTGTAACTGTGTTGCTATTATATCTGGTAGGTCTTCTGCAGCTCTATAATAAAATAAATTTTTAATTGTTTAGTTTCAAACTCACTACTCATAGGAAATGATAAATCAATATCTCAAATGGTGTACAGTAAATGAAAGTAAATATTAAAGCCTTGTCTTCCTAATTTGTGTATATAGCATTGTGTTGGAAAATACTTCTCAAGTTCCAGTGTATACATATTCCAGGAATATACATCTCTGGAGCAATCTAAGGGCAGCTTAGATAAGACCCCCAAACCCCTTTGTAGTAGAAGATTTAAAAGAGAGCAAAGACCCGTTGTTATAGAGGAGTAGAGGTGGGAAAAGCATGGCTTGCAGGCAAACCTGGGATTGAAACCCTTTAATATGCAGTGTGGCCTTCAACAAATTATCATAATCCATTTGCTTTTGTTCCCTCTTATTTAAAACAAAACAGTCTACTTAAAGATCTCAGAGGTTGAATAATTATGAAAGACTTACTGAAGATACTCTGAATAGTAGCTATTATTACATGGGTAAAGAATGTATTTTTCATTTTATTCTGTTCATTCTTAATATGGAAGTAATGAGCTATTGTGATGAAAGGGAAGTGATGGGGAGGAGGGGGACTCCCTTTGAAATAGGTTGTAGTGAATACAGCATGACATACTGGTCAGAAATCACCTCTGTTAATAACCTCTGCCAGTCCTCTTGCCTTTCCCTTTCCTGAGCAGATATAATCACTAACAAACTGCTCCCTCTTGTGGAATCCTTCTAACTTCTGTAAGCTGTCAGTGGGAATACACAGGAGGGGTGGGTAGAGTTTTGTTGCACTGATGGTGTTCTCTGGACAGGTGCCTGTTTTGGTTTTAGCTTTTATCGGTGTTGGTACTTTGTCTTAATACATAGGAATTTTAAAACTTTTAACTTCTTTAAAATCTTAAATTGCAGGTTAATATGGCTATGAAAGGGCCCCCTCCTTTCTCAGGGGTACCCTTCATGGGCCCCCCTATGGAACCCCCGATGCGACGGCCTCCACCACCTCCCTTTTGGTATGGACCGCCATTTCAGCTCGGTGGGCCTTTTGGGCCTCGGCCAATTCCTCCACCATTTGGTATGATGATCTGAACAGTAGTGATTGACTTATAAATCACATTCATCTTTCATTTCTATTGCTTGCTAAAACAGTTGGTTGCTATCTCAGGTCTTAACAATGAAAGGATACAGCTGAGTACATTTTAACTTTTCCTCCAGTTTTTTGGGACATATGGGACACTACATAATCTTATACTGAGATAGGCAATAGCTATCTCATAGACAAGGATAAGGGGCTATATAGAGAAAAGCCAGAAATATTACTTCTGCAGATGTTTGTTGAAAATATGTTGATATGCACTGCAATAGATGAAAAGGTGGATGAGACACATGCCATAACTTAAAATTTTGTCACAGATATGAAAATCCTATAACATAAAGTTTGTAATCACCCATAATGGAATCATAGGCAGTAGGTTATAGAATATAGAAAAGGAAAAGTCAAACCCTCCTTACCTTGAGAAAAGTCAGAGGGAAGTGTTAAAGAGGAGGATTTAACAGTGACCTAATAAATGTTGCTGATTTAATTAGGTGGCTGTGGAAGGCCTTTTCCAGGGGGGCATGCACCTTGATTCTGATGGCATGTGTAAAGTCCATGCTGAAATACTTCATGAATTTTTAATGGATACAGTAATAAATAGTGGGATTTCCTTTTATCAAAATTTCTTTGATGTAGTAAAGTTCTTATTTCATAATCTATCATCTTGTCATGGTAATATAGTACTTCCAAATATAAATGGAGCTCTTGTGAGATAGAAATAATTCTGCAATTATATAGTAGGGAAAGATAAAAGATAAGCCTGGAGCTAGGTAGAGCCATGTTTAAATCCTTAATATGTTGCTTCATGGCTGGTTGGCCAGGCTATAACCTAAACTTGTTCCATTTCAGTTTGCCTCATCTGGCAAGTCAGGATGTTCACCAGTTGATGTTCTAGGCTTGGGAGAAATTAAAGACTATATTAACATACTTGAAATCACCCAAGTTCAGAAATTTCTGGGTATTTACATAACTTCCTTTTTATTTTCCAGGTCCTAGTATCCGTCCACCAATAGACTTCAGAGAATATGCACCAGGTGTTCCACCTGGACAATGGGATTTGCCTTTTGACCCTCGTGATTTTTTTCCAGGACCTGCACCATTTAGACCTTTAGGCTCATTTGGCCCAAGAGAGTACTTCATTCCTGGTGCCCCATTACCACCTCCAACTCATGGTCCCCAAGACTATGGGCCACCACCTGCTGCAAAAGACTTAATGTCTTCAGGCTTTAAAGATGAACCTCCACCTACACCCGATTCTCAGAGTAGTGAGGGCTGTTCACAGGCCTTAAAACAGGGCCCATAAAATTAACCTCTGACACTTAGTCAGAAAGTGGACTATGAACTATTCATTGTGTTGAAGGATTATTGGCTTCAAAATATAAAAGTTTATTTTAAATGGTTTATGTTTTTAGAATGAAGCTGCCTTGGTGCAGTATACATTTGGAGCCAAAATATTTTCCCCCTAAATATCCCCCACTTAAACTAGAGTATCCTTCCAACATTAAAATGTGCAATAAGGAATACCTTTGTTTTAGTTAATGTAGCATATACAATTGCTAAATGGTTTAGAATGTCATAATTATGGACATTTCTTGTGGAAATGCTTTAAGAACATGTATTTCCAGTATCCTATTTTTAGTGTATTCCAGTTGATAACAGAGAAATGGTGTTTTATAAGCTTGATTTTTCTCTTTAAATATCTGGTCGCAGAGACTGTTACGCTAAAAATGTTTACTCAAAGATCATAAACTTCATTTTCCTTCTTGCTGAAGTTCTTTGTTGTAATTGTTCATAAAAAATTGTTTATTAATATTTCCCAAGTGTCTGTTGATTCATTGGATCGTCATGAGACTTTGTGCCATTGGGGAAGCATGTAAACTCACTCTCAGAACTGAAGATGGTGACTTGGCAACATATTTCCTGTTGCTCACTGTTAAGGAGGCTGGACCTTGGTCAACTGTGGACTTATACAGAGGAATTTCTTTTACTTGTGAGAAGTCTTGTGGCTCTATTTTTGTAGCACATTCATGTACTTTTTTCTAACCACTGTCCATGTGAGAATGGTTTTCTGAGAATGAGTTTACATTAGTAGCAAGAGTTGTTTGACCTGAAGTTCTACTGCTTTTGCCAGTATTGCATTAAAACAGTAAAATATAGGGTGGTATGTTGTGTCTATAAAAAATAAGGAAATTTCTTTTAAAAAAAATGTGCACACACACTCTTCTCTTTCCCATACCTTGCCACTGATTTTCAAGGAATATGATAAAAAAAATTAGAAAAGTATAATCCTCTAAGAATGAATGAAACCCTAAGGCTTATAATGTCCTTAATCAGCAACTATGGGCTGAATTAAATTCTTTTTTTTTACAGATACTCAAATATATTTTATTTAAAAATCAATTAAAGCAAGTCCTGAATCTGTAACTACTGTCTTTAAAACAATGTTCCTAAGAACTAGCTCTCCAGAGCTGTAATTTAAATTACAGCAATTTTAACAGTACATTTTAAGAGGTTTAAGATTTAAATAAAATTATAAAAGCCTGGTACTTTTGTTTACTGCGAGACCATATTCTTCCATTCTTTAAAGTTCTAGAAAGTAATAGGATTGTTGGAACCTAGAACATATCATTGTTCTTTTTATGTCCCCTAAGTATTCTCAAAATAGGGGCAAAAGCTTCAGTGTGAAACAAAATCTCTGTGAAACAAAATCTCTAAACTACTGAAGATGACTCAGAATCAAAAAGAATTTGAGTCCGTTAGGAAGAATTCAATCTACATAGCTTCCATTTAATATCAGAAGCAGCAGCTGTGTGTAAGAGAAAAACCATATAATACCTTATGCCATTTTTAGCCATGTAAAATAAAATTTAAGTCACAAACACCAATTTTGAATGTATCTTTCAACCTCTACAGGACACATGGCAATGCTGAAGTTACTATAACTTCTAATTTTAAAATAGCATTTAAATAAAGGTGATGTCAGCTAGGAAGATAGATTTTCAAGGAAAGGCAGATTTATTTTTTTATTCAAAGCAACAGTAGTTTTCCCTCTAAAGCCTTTTTTGTATTTATTCTATTAGTAAGCTATAATGCGTTCTACGTAGTTTATCTGAGCAGTTCTGAGCCCACCCATAATTTCCTCTCCTTACATCCATCTGATTGTACCACTTCTGTAGCAAAGCCCAAGGTAGCTGCCCATATACCGGTTGTGAGAGAATACTGTCCCTTGATTCAATTATACTTTTGTATCTCAAAAGTTTTAGAAGTCCTCTCCAGCAAATTGTGTTTGAGTTTAGTTACTAAAATCATTTCATTTGTGAAGCAGTAGTGTTTCAACCTGAAAGTATTACTGCTATAGTTGTAATTATTGTCCAGTGACTCATCCCCTCCCACACTAGAAAGTAAATTTAAACAACTAATTTGTGAGATACAGATTGTTTTGTGTTAATTGCTTCAAGATAAAACCACCTTTTTTGGCAGGGGATGTTTGGTCATTCAGGTCTGAATTAAAGCTAAGCTAATGACAATATTCAATTTAAGTTTGTTTAATGCTGATGAAAGACATTCATACAAAGCATCCTCTTTTTTTTCATATAACCCCATTCTTTGGTGGCAGCTGGGGTTGTGGCTCAGTGGTAGAGTACTTGCCTAGCACAGGCAAGGCCCTGGGTTTAATCCTCAGCATCACATAAATAAATAGAGGTTAAAAAAAGCATTCTTATGTGAAGGATGCTAAATGTTTCTTCATATAAATTATCACTTTGAGGGGCTGGGGTTGCGTGTGAGGCACTGGGTTTGATCCTCAGCACCACATATAAATATAAAGGTACTGTGTCCATCTACAACCAAAAAAAAGTTTTTTTTTTTAATTATCACTTTGATATACATGTTTTATAGTCTATGAAAAAACAGAAAGAACAATGTATCAGTTTTGCTACATTTTAATAGTAGATTTTAAGGGAGCAACTTCAACATCAGTAACATCAAACAAAAAGGTACTGAGTACTCCACAGGGTACAGAGTGCTGCCAAGCACCTTGGAAAGTTTACATGACATGGAACAAGATGAGGCCCTTCTCTTGAGAAGTTTACAGTCTGGAAATTTTGACTACTCAGCGTTTCAGTTGAGTGAACATTTTATTAAGGCAAATTCTTCATTTCCTAGAACTACTGTAGACTGAACTATTTTTGCACTTGTGAAATTAACCCAATCCAGATGAAAGAAAAGACTAAATTTGGTTGAGAATTCTTTCAGGCTCATATAGTTTTATTAACATTCATCTAGTAAACAAAATTGACCTAACAGACAACTGAAAAATTAAAGACTAGATCACTTGAAGTACAAGGGCTAAAATTACTGTTATTCATTTTAAAAAGCAAACAGATGGTATGATTAGGGTTTACACTAGTTTAAAAATAGGCCAAGTATTGCATTCCTTTCATGCATTGTTCATTTAAAATAGTGAATATTAAAATACATGGGTTCTACATGTAACCCACAAAAAAGCTCCTCACAAATCTTTATGTTCTGTGTATCAAATATCCACCTTGTGTACTATGAAAGTTTTATTTATGTCTCATCATTAAGTTAAAAGTAATGTAAATGGTGAAATTATAATAGGCTAATGACCTGCATATTTTCATATGAATGTCAATATATCTAAATAGGAAATAAATGGCAGTTGTATCTACCTATATTAAAAAATAGAATATCTTTCCAGATTTTGCATACTCATCACTTTATAAAGACAAGGTATGCAGGTTTTAAGGTTTCACAATCAGTTGTCAGAAAAACAGCAGTTGTTCCTGCAGTATCTCATTAGCATCTGACTCAATTATTTTTAGATGACATGATTTAAACCCACCGAAAAATTTGTAATTATTCTGAGAGAGATGGTTTTAATGTTAACCCTATAATCATTAATGTTAACCCTAGAAACAATAGCAATGTGATGTAGAACAACTAATCAACATGACTAAAAATATGCTCACTTTCAGAAAAACAATCTGGTCATCTGGAAAAAAATCACAGCTACAATCTGGGGGGCACTCCCATATAAGATATTGATCTGGTCAAGGCACACTATTTCTAAGTAGAACTATCAGATGATGGTGAATTTAGGCCAGCTCTAAGGAACAGCCTATAAGACAGACCATAACTGATCCAATTTCCTTTCAAAGCAATCTGGTACTATCCTACCCAATTCAATTCAAAAGTGTGAACTTAATTCAAATCAAAAGACCATATTGGAGCAAAAGTGAGCAAAGGTGTAAACTCTAGCATATTCTTATTGCTGTATTTTAAAGTTTGAAGATGAGCATACCTACCACAGCAGTATTGTTCCAGGAAGCAGGGTAGGAACAGTGGTAAATTAGGAAAAAGACTATTAATTGCACAATTAATAGAAAAGTAAAAACATGTTTCAAAATCTACAATAAACCTTGTATCCAAAGGAGTCATAACAATGAGGTGCTGGACTTTAGTTCTGTGGTACAGCTTTGCAAAGGACTCACTGGCCTATAGGTACGGCTCACTTCCTGCCTCCTGAAGGATGAATATGCTACCCAGAGCTATGATGGTTTCTACTGAGTGGAAAAATTCACAGAAATTCCACATTACTCATGTCAGAATCATTCCTTGTGCAAAGTTTGATGTAGATGAAGATAAAGTGGTTTCTTGGTCAATAACTGCAATTTCTTTCTTTTAAAGTCAGTGGGTTTCTTGTATCTGTAACCACAATAGAAAGATGATTGTTTAAAATACTTTGATGATTGATTTACTCCAATGTTACATTCTAGATAAGAGGGACTAAGAAGAAACATGAACTAGTAACCATTAGTACAGTATGAATCCTATATGTATATCACTTACAGTTCTATTACAATTGGCCCAGGTTTAATCTCATCCATCTCCATGAAAGCAAAACACTTGGTGCTGGTAAACCTTTTTTAGGCTTGTAGTGTTTGAATTCAAAGAAGATAGCTGCACCTAAGGAATTAAAACAAACCACATAAGCCAGAGACCACACATTTCTTATGTGTCACCAGAAGCCTATGATTTTACAAAGTAACATGTGTCAAACAGTCTGATGACACAACTGTTGATAACTCACTGTGGCTGTCACTCCAAGCTCATCTACCATGTCTGAGTGACATTTCTCCATATCATTTAATTCTACAAAGTACAACAAAATTGTATAGCAAGAATGTAAGTTATGTACACAGGTAGAATCATAAACTACCAAAGAATATAAAATATTAAATACCACAAGAAAAACAGAAGTTACTTAAGTATCAGCAGTACCTATAAAAATGGTTTCAATAAGCACCTATATTAGAATAGAAATTTAAAAGAGTTCCTTTGATATTTTATTTCTCTCCCTCCTGAAACCACCATGCCCAGATTGTCCTTTCCATATTCTTACAAACTAACTGCCAGTTATAGTATCTTTTTACCCAAAGCATCTTATTGAAAGAAAAAAAATAATTCCTTAACTGTTAGAAAGTAATCATTAGGTTCCTAAAAGGACTTAAGGTAATTATTAGAGAACCTGCTTCCTTAACTCTGTATTATGAGAAATACTTCCCTGTCAAATAATATTTAACCACATTATTACACAACTAGATAATGCAACTGCTAATTCTCATAATTAAAAAAAAATGTTGATTTGACTTTCTTTAAGTCAATATTCATAACTATGTGACATAAGATCTTGTTTTAAGTACACTATCAACACAAACCCAGATAAGTACTGTCCTTAAGAAGTCCTTAAGAAGTCAGTAACTGATAATTACAAACCTTTGGTTAATTTTTCAATATGCTTCTGGAGCTCAATGTCCACATTAAAATGAACATATGTATCTTCTTTTCTTGAAGCCACAGGAGTATCTTGCACAGGAGTTAAATCTATGCCATTCAGATCTGGAGAAACAAATAAGTTTCTGCTTATGAGCATTCACATATACAGACAGAAAATCTAGAAACTGCAAAGGTTTCAGTTCCTAAAGAGGCATGGAAAGAGCTGAGAGGAGATTCTCAGGCTAAGAGATTCCTATTTGGTGTGAGCAAGTATGTGAGAGTTGTTGAAGTTCATGGAGTATGTGGAGAGAAATGAATATAGACTGGATAGGAGACCTCATGAAGGGGACAAGGAAGCCTTTACATGGCCAAGTGGACAAAACTTGATCTTCATAGTGAAGTGGTAAAAAGAACAAACATGTTTTCCTTAGGGAATAGTCCACTATATTTTTCTATGCAAAAAAAAAAAAATCTGGAGTATATAATTTGCCACAATGGAGCTCTGCCACCAATTTCTAACTTTGATCAAGTATATGGCTTATTTAGAAAAGCCTTTAAACCTAACCTTATCCTAATTTCCCTGTTAAGAACCAAAAATGGATGAGAACAGCCAACAAAAACCCTTTGGTTAATGAATAATTTTTCATATATATTATCTAAATTCTGGTTATACTGTTTACAACATACCCTGAATTTACAACAACCAGATGGTACATTATATATAGTTTTAATTTTCTGGGTTTTAAAATCTCAGTTTAATCAAATTCAACATGGACTCATTTAATAACTCCTCAGTGTTTATGTGTTATTCATTTATGTGTCTCAAAAAGCTCAAAAACAATTTAGTACATTTAATAATTAAAAAATATTTACATAAAAATATTTCAGTTTAACATATGCAAAGGTAACTTAACATTTACAACATCATTAAATATTTTTGTGTTTTAAGTATACTTTCTGAATGAGTATGCAGTTTTACAAATGGTCTATCAAACAATGTAAATATTTTCCAGTATACTATATATTTGATAACTAGTAACATCGGAATTTAAAAGTGTACCAGTATTAGTGCTGTGGATTAGGTTCTTTAAATAAATCTTTTTCTTTGTGGTCATATTTTTCTTTTAATTAGCTCTAATGAACCCATGGATCTGACTTTATTTCTGCAATTGATAAAAGTTCCTCCATTTAATTTCAGCACCGATCTGTTCCTTTGGTGCAAAACTACAGATTAAAATAAGCCATTTGTACTAACTATAGTTATTTCTGTAAAATGGTATCATTTATTCCTTAATCACATCTTCATCCCACGGGATTGCTCTCAGGGCATGGATGTTATGGACGCACCCTACTTCCCTGTCCCCTGATTTTCATCTGCCTCTGTAGGACTCACCTATGTAGATACCTCAGTAGCACAGGAAGAAGAGGGGCTGAAGCAGGAGAGATGGGAAAACAGGACATGGGGCTTTGTGTAGAAAACTACACACCCATGGAAGGTGAGGAGTGCTATTGTTAATCTACATCCTGAAGGCTGTAGCTGCTGTTAAGGACAATGTGTATGTTTAGTCCGCACGTTAGCTGGAATCTGAAGAGCAAAAATCTATACAAACTCAAAAGCAAGTAGGAAATATATTTTGTAAGTCTTTCAGAACTATGTTCTGTTATGATCTCTTCTAGGATTTTGCCTCATTATAGAATGCATTAAAGTAAGTTGTCACATATACAAGACCATCCCCTGTCAAAAACTTTGTCCCATATGAGAAAAAACATAATGCAATTTGCCAGTTATTTACCCTTTACACTAACTGTAATATAGGGATCAATGCACTGTCCAGGGTCTTTCAGACCAATTTTCTCAATCCTGATAGTGAGTAATGTCATTCCTGGTTCTGATGGCAACCTTGGTAATAAAGTACCTGGCAACAGAGAAACCTCAATAAAAGATAGCTCCACCAATATTTCAGAGTAAATACTTTGACAAACAGAAGATATAGCCTACCTCTTAAGAACTAGCTAGGCATTATGTATTTTTATGTCCAAAATTCATGAACATCTGATTTATACTTTTTTAGAAAAATATTTAATTTTACACATAATATATCTGCATTTCCCAACCATACAATCACCTTTAAGCAGAAATAATAATTTCTATAATAATAGTGTATAGTATGTACAATAAAAGTTTGTTAAAAACATCACTTGAGGAAGCCCAATTATACATAATAGTACAATATGCTCACATAATATTTATATTCCATATGTACTTCTATATTATACTCAGCATCTTAATATGAAGTGGTAGAACAAAGACAAGAAAAGCTTTTAAAATACTTGTTATTCTGTTCTAAAGTCTGAGACATTTAATATCAGAGTTGATCAATACATTCTTTCCTTTAGTTACTCCTAATAAAGAATAATTTACAATTTGATATTTATGTTTTAATTTAACTATATAGTCTAACTTCTATTCTTCATTCTATTTTGTATGATTTATTCTAAGAAAGTAGTAATATACAGACTGCCATATAAAAGGGCCATTTGTATAACTGAACATTTTCCCCAAAACCAAGTAAAATTTTTAAAACTAAAACCCACCCAGAACAACATGACAACATTCACCCACCAAGAACATATGAAGGAAGAAATCAACTGTTCAGTATGTTCCCTTTTTTGAAACTACCAGTAGAGAACAGATGCAAATAAGCTGATTTTAATCAAGTATGTATACAGAACCTCAAAATACATTTAACAAAAGATTTTGGTTGATGGTTTTCAAGTTTCTATTCATCAATGTGTTATGCTATTTTTAATGATGAGTTATTTGAAATACATGAAGCAATCAACACACTATATTTGAAAATACACATTTGATTGATGGCAAATGTGGCTTGAGGAAATTTTGAGAGGCGATGGGAATGTTCTGAACTTGTATAGTGGTGACAGATGCAAAACTCTATAGAGGTGTCAAAAATCAATGAATTTTATTCTTACAGAAGGGAAATGTTATGATATACAAATTATACCTCAACAATGCTGTTAAAAATGTATTACTTTCTAATTTAAACAAATATGAAGACAATACAGACAAATGTAAGAATGGGAAGGCCTGGAGGCTGCATTCCACTGTTGCATTAACAAACCTAACTGGGCTCAGGCTGATATCATTAAATATATACATAATACCTTTTTTATGCATCTTCTTTGATTGACAAATGAGGGTACTTTTAGAAGAGGGGCTTGTACCTGGACATCTGGGATGAACTTCAGAGAGCTAAGAAACACCTCTGAAATTTTATGAAAAATGTGAATATGTATACATTGATATTTATATACATACATATTCACATGTATGTATATCATATATGAATTTTTCTGCAGAAAAGTTCATTCTATTATGTAGTACATGGCTGTATAAATATGCTACAGTTTATGTACAAATTCTTGTGTTGATAGATATTTGAATTACTCCAAGTGTTTGGATATAGTTAACAAGGCTATTATAAATACTCTTCTGAACATCTTCTGGTGCCCATAAGCACCCATTTCTGAAACAGAGGAATCACTAAGTCACCTGGCATGTTACCTCTGCTGGAAGCCATCAGCCAAGTAGGTATGACAATTTCCTTGCCAGCTACTCCCATGCTGTCTAGTGGAAGGACTCCTGAAAGGTGACCTTGCTCAAGGACCAGGGTGGATCCGTGTTTAGGGTGTCCCCGGTTTAGCATAATAGGAGATTAGAGTGTTCCCCCTTTAGAATAGGGCATATCCTGCTGCCTGAGTTCCTCTTGAGTTCTTAGGGTCAGACAGTATATTTGGGAGACAGAAGCCCAGTGGAGTGGTGGATTTGGGCAGAGAACCTGGACTCCCCCAGAACGTGTTTGTAGATGGCCGGTGTGAGTTCAGGAATAAAGAATTGCTGTTTGAATATACAAGCTGTGTGGTGGCTCGTGATTTTGTGCCCAGCCAGAGACTGCAGCAACCTCCATACCTACTATGTAATGACAATCCATTTCCCAAGGTGGTTGTGCCAATTTTTATTCCTAGCCCAAGTGCAGTAGTGTTCTCATTGCTCCACTTCCTCATTAGGTACTGTTTTCTCAGATTCTTCATGTTAGCCAATTTTGGTATAAAGAGATCAATCATTTTAATTTGCATTCCTCTGAAGATTAATAAGGTTGAGCACCTTTTCAAATAAATCAAATAAATGATTTCCTCTTTCTGAAGTGTGTTCAAATATTTTGCTCGATTTTTTATTGAGATGTCTATCTTATTGAGCTGTAGGAGGTCTCTATTATTTTGCTGGACAAATGTTTTACAAATAGCTTCTTAGTTTTCTTTTATAAAGACTTTTTGTTGAAGTAGAGCATATACATTTTAAAATGTACAAATTGTTAGCACAGTTTGCTGAACTTTCACAAAGTGAATACACCTGTATAACTAGCATCAGATCTAGGAAAGATATGATCAGCCTCCTGGGAGTGTCCTTCCCCACACCCTATCCAATGCACTCTTCCAAAAGATAGCAACCGTTGCTAACTTCTAACACCAAGTATTAGTTTTGAATATTAAGAATGACTTTTGTCTGCCATGGTGTCTTCTGATTATGATAAATACTTACTGCTAGTAATATCAAATTTCTTAATATCTTCCTTTACAATCAGTGCTTTTTATGTTATATTTAAGAAAACTTACCCCACTCCAAAATCATAAAGGTATTATCTTGAAAGCATTTTATTGTTTTGCCATTCACACTTAATTCTTTTTTTTTTTTTTAAGAAAGAGTGAGAGAGAGTGAGAGATTGGGAGAGAGAGAGAGAGTTTTAATATTTATTTTTTAGTATTTGGCGGACACAACATCTTTGTCTGTATGTGGCGCTGAGGATCGAACCCGGGCCACACGCATGCCAGGCGAGCATGCTAATGCTTGAGCCACATTCCCAGCCCCACACACTTAATTCTATATGTCACACAGAATTATTGTCTATGGTGTATAGTAGGAGCTTTAATTTCATTCAATTTCACATAAATACTCAATTGTCTCAGCACTACTTATTAAAAAGACTGACATTTTCCACCACTGATCTGCAGTCCCACCTCAATCATAAATCATGTGGCAATCACTTTCTGAGTTTTCTGTCTTACCGAACTGTTTATCCTCTTATCACTAATACAGTATCTTAATTCTATAGCTGTATAAAAGGTCCAGGAACTGCAATAAAAATTCAGATGAGTTTCAGAAATAGTCTATCTATATAATTTGCTTCTTCTAATTTATGAACTAGTATATATCTTTACATTTTAAAAATCATAACATTTATTTAATAGAACTTTATTTGACCTAAAAGCCTTCAGAAATAAAGACCTACAGATCCAGGGAAAACTCCTGTTTTTATGTTTATGTTCCATGAAGAATGGACGGCCATGTAGAAATGACTGGAAAGGGGGTGTGAGCTAATGGTAAAAGGCTGCCAGGATCCTAGCAAGCCCTGTCTGGTCAGATTCTTCTTGGCCTCTCTGTATAGCCTTCTGTCCTTCTGGACCTAAGGCAGGTCCTGTCTGAAATGAGGGTTTTTAAGGGAGTGGGTAAGGGAGGGTAAGGGGACAGGAAGGGAATAGCAGGGAGGGTAGAGGAGAGAGAGAGAGAGAGAGAGGGAGAGAGAGAGAGAGAGAGAGAGAGAGAGAGAGAGAGAGAGAGAGCTTTCTAGGTTTTATGAGAGAAGGCTTTGGGAGAGAAGGGTGAAGGACAGGAGGGCAGGAGGAGGGCAGAGGCTTTGCTGCCTAGGTTGCTTTCGGGATTCCAATCTCCTTCAGTTAGAAGTTCTCAGCAGGCCAAAACCCCACCCTTTGGGCTATCATATTCTGATCTGACCCTGCCCACCTTTCCCCTCTCCCTCCCTCTTCCTCCCTTTCTCCTTTTAAGAAAGGAATGTGTAGATCTTTCCATATTCTAAGATCTTCTTTGATTTCTCTGTTTAGGGTTCTGTAGTTTTCATTGTATAGATCTTTGACTTCTTTCGTTGATTCTCAAGTATCTTATTTTTTTTGAGGTTATTGTAAATGGGGCAGTTTTCCTCATTTCCTTCTCAGAGGCTTTGTCACTGATATACAGAAATGCCTTTGATTTATGGGTGTTGATTTATATCCTGCTCCTTTGCTGAATTCATTTACTATTTCTGGAAAGATCTACCTCACTCTTGGGATAGGCAGAATTAATATAATCAAAATGACCATACTACCAAAAGCACTATATAGATTTAATGCAATTCCAAACAAAATCTCAATGGCATTCCTCATAAAAATAGAAAAAGCAATCATGAAATTCATCTGGAAAAATAAGAGATCAAGAATAGCTAAAGAAATCCTTAGCAAGAAGAGTGAAACAGGGAGTATCGGTATATGAGACCTTAAACTATACTACAGAGCAATAGTAACAAAAACAGCATGGTATTGGCACTAAAACAGACTGGTAGACCAATGGTACAGAATAGAGGACACAGAGACTAACCCACAAAATTACAATCAGCTTATTTTAGAAAAAGGTGTCAAAAACATGCACTGGAGAAAAGGTAGCATTTTCAACAAATGGTGCTGGGAAAACTGGAAATCCATATGCAACAAAATGAAATTAAACTCATAACTCTCACCATGCACAAAACTTAACTTAAAATGGATCAAGGACCTAGGAATTAAGCCAGAGACTCTGTGTCTAACAGAAGAAAAAGGTAGGCCCTAATCTTCATCATATGGGTTAGGCCCCAACTTCCTTAATAAGACTCCTATGGCACAAGAATTAAAACCAGGAATCAATAAATGGGATGGATTCAAACTAAAAAGATTTTTCTCAGCAAAAGAAACAATCTGTGAGGTGAACAGAGAGCCTACATCCTGGGACAAAATCTTTACCCCTCACACATCAGATAGAGCACTAATCTCTAGGGTATATAAAGAACTCAAAAAGCTAAGCACTGAAAAAACAAGTAACCCAATCAAAAAATGGGCCAAGGACTTGAACAAACACTTCTCAGAAGAGGATATACAATCAATCAACAAATATATGAAAAAATTTTCAACATCTCTAGCAATCAGAGAAATGCAAATCAAAACTAAGATACAACTCTAATCGGAATGGCAGCTGTTATGAAGACAAACAACAATAAGTGTTGGCAAGAATGTGGGGAAAAAGGTACACTCATACATTGCTGGTGGGACTGCAAATTGGTGTAGCCAATCTGGAAAGCAGTATGGAGATTCTTTGGAAATCTGGGAATGGAACCACCATTTGACCGAGCTATTGCTCTCCTTGGACTATACTCAAAGGACTTAAAAACAACATACTACAGGGACACAGCCACATCAATGTTTATAGCAGCACTATTCACAATAGCTAAACTGTGGAGCCAACCTACATGCCCTTCAGTGGATGAATGGATTTTTAAAAATGTGGCATATATACACAATGAACTTTTTAAAAAGAGAATAAAATCATGGCATTTGCAGGTAAATGGATGGCATTGGAGAAGATAATGCTAAGTGAAGTTAGCCAATCCCCAAAAAACAAATGCCAAATGTTTTCTCTGATATAAGGAGGCTGACTCATAATAGGGTAGGGAGGAGGAACATGGGATGAATAGATGGATTCTAGATAGGGAAGAGGGGAGTGAGGGAAAGGGAGGAGGCAGGGGATTAGCCTCCTAATGAATGTGGAATGAATGTGATGGACATCATTATCCAAAGTACATGTCTGAAGACACAAATTGGCTGTCAACCTACTTTATATACAAACAGAGATATGAAAAATTGTGGTATATATGTGTAATAAGAATTGTAATGCAAAAAAAAAACCAAGTACATGTATAACGTGAATTGGCGTGAATATGCTTTATACAAAGATATAAAAAATTGTGCTCTATATGTGTAATAAGAATTGTAATACACTCCATTGTCCTGTATTTTAAAAAAAAATAAAATCAATAAAAGAAAAAGAAGGGAATGGGGAGTGGGTAGGGAAAAACTGTGGAATGAACCCAAACTAACTTTCCAATGCACATATGTGAATATACTATAATGAAACTCATCACTTTGAATATCTATAAGATACTAATTTTAAAAAATGTAAATAAATAGATCAGTAAAGTGGATCAAAGGGAACAGTGGGAGGGAGGATGGGGAGGGTGAAGGGACTGAATTGGAGCAAATTATATTCCATGCATTTATAATTAGTCCAAATGAATCTAATGTCAAGAATAACTATTATGAACAAATGAAAAAAAGAATAATGACTTCACTGCTTTTATAAAATGCATTCTCATAAACAATTCAATCAAGAGAAATGAAAAAAGTAAAAGAGAACGTACAATTCAACATCTCACCAACCATAACAATTATTAAGTCACTCTTCCATCTTTTTCCCTAATTTCAAGATTACTCCAGTTTCCTTTTCCTTTTGATATTCTTTTCTTTCTTTCAACAAAGGTTTATTTTCTACATAAAATTCATATATTTCTTTTGTTGAATTTATAATAAGGTCCTTGATATTATTTAATACTACTATATATATTATAATAGTTCATTTTCTAACAACTATTACTTGTTTGAGATAGAATTGATTTGTCTGTACAGATTTTATATCCAGAAACCGCATTATCTTATTAATGAGTTATGAATAGGTTTTTTTGCATATTCTCTATATATTCATAAATATGCAAATAAAGAACATCCCCCCTTTTATATTTCATTTTTCTTATCCTAGTGCAGTAGCTAGGGCTTCCAAAACAATTCTGATGAAAAGAAGTAATAGACACTCTTGTTTTGTTCAAATTCATCATTAAATGATTTTGGGTTGTAAATGTCATGTAGCCATGTTTTATCAAGTTAAGGATGTTTTTCTGTTCTTTGCCAAGAATGGTTTAAAATCAAGGCTGTATTTCAAACTTAACTGAGAACTTTTTCTGCATTGTTGACAACATTATGAAATCTTTCCCCTTAATCTGCTAATGTGAACTACCTTGATAAATTCTGCTAATAATATATTTTTAAAAATCACTCATTAGTTCATGGAGATTTTCTGAATTATTTTCTACACCATCCTATGTATCATAGTTTATTCAGTCAATCTTCATATGGCTACATTATTTCTAACTTTTTATCATTATAAAAAACACCTCAACAGAGAATCTGGTATATATGCAAGTGTTTCCCCCTCTTTTTCCTGCATTTTGCGGGTGCACCTTCAGAGTAAATTCTCAGGAATGGGATTGCTAAGGCAAAAAAATGTACTTATATGTTGTTAGAGAATGCTCAATTTCCCTCCAAAGGAACTCTACCATTTTTCTATTCCCACCAGTGATTAATAAGTACCTATTTCCCCTAAGACTCACCAACAGTAGCTTTAATTTAGGTTTTTTATTAAAAATAAAGTTGAGTATCTTTTTATATGTTTAACGGGTATTTTTAAATGTGTGTGTGTGTGTGTATGTGTGTGTGTGTGTGTGTGTGTGTGTGTGTTCGCACGTGCGCACACTCGCTCATGTTGTCTGTTCCTCTCATGTATTCTGCTTTGGTTATTACAATTAAAATTTTTCTTTATATATTATGAATGTTGGGTTGGGATGTAACTCAGTGGCAAAGTGTCTGCCTTGCATTTGCAAAATCCTGGATTCGATGCCTAGTTCCAAAAAAGACAAAAAAAAGAACCCACCCTACCCCACCCCCCCAAACCCCCAAGAATGTTACCTCTTTTATGTCTTACCTCTTTACTACCCTTTTTTTGACAGTCAAAAGACGATTGCTTTACAACTTTCAAAGTCTTTTTGATGTTAAGATTATTTTTTTCCAAGTTGATATTAAACTTGTTGTTACTTTGGGGTGAGTCAATTTTATAACCTGTCATCATCTAGATCTTTCAGTTGAAATGGTAGGGCTGATGCTACATTCCTTAACAACAATCTTTTTGCCTGAGATTACACAGTAAGTTTAATGTAATCATTATGCTTCAAATAATTTAATATGGAGGCAGTGATTGCAAGTCTGAATTTCTTGTTTAATTCAAGGTAGAATGTCAAACATTGTGCTCCATGATGAAGGAAGCTGACTGTAATTAAGATCATAGATTACATAGAAAGGTGCCTATTTAAGGTGTTTCAGAATGGTCTATGATGTGCTCTCTCTCTGCATGGTCAACTCCTACATACTCAGTGAGTCCTAAATCTGGCTGGATTTATTGAACTCCCTCAGCCCTTCTTTTTGCCAACCTATGACATTGGTGCACATCTCTAATTATAATCATGTGCTTTTGGCTCTGTCTTGCTGACTACACAATAAGCATCCTGAAAGGTGTGGGAACTGTTCCTTTTGTAGTATGCACAAGGAATAAACAGATCTTTATTGAAGAAATATTTTATTGAATGAATGACTGAATTTCCAGTTCTAGAGGTTATCATGCTTTAGTAAACAAATGGCTAGAGAATCTATATCAATGAGTGAAGAAATAATAAACATAAAAGAAGATCAAATACTAAAATAATACCATACCATCTATAGCTCCCAGGTAAGATGAAAAAGGTTGCATGTTTTTGCATCAAAGATAAAACCATGATAGTTGTAAATTGAGCCAATGCATTAAAAGGAAGATTTATAAGTGAAGAATTAACATATCCAATTTCATAGGGTAATATGAGAACAAGTCAAGTACATTCATAAAATCTGAAGACTAACAAGGATAAGAAAGAAATCACTACACACAATCCAGTGTAAACTGTGCTATTCCAGCTAAATCATGTGCTCTCAGATCTAGAACAGAGATCAGAAGAAATGTTCTTCCACATGGAATTGCTATGTAAATAAGAAATAGCTAACACTTGTGAGTATTTGTGATGTGCCACGTACTGTCCTAATCCTCTCATCTAATCCTCACAACAATAGTTTAGTTCTATTTTTCAGAGGTGAAAAGTGAGGCATAGAAAAACAAATTATCCATAATCACACAGTAGTTTGGCTACAGAGTCCATGCTTTTAACCATCATGTCCCATTTTAACATCTTTATTTTAATTGTCCCTAAAGCCTTAAAAGGAACTGCAGGAGAACCTCCCCATCTCAAGCTTCTGCAAAGTTCCTTTTGCCATGTAACATAACAGTCACAGGTTCCCAGGATTAGAATATAGACATTTTTGTGAGGCCACTATTTATGCCTTATACTTTTAAATATGGAAAACTCTAAATGGCTACAGCTGTCCAAACCAAGTTTTCAATAACATCCCAGGAATGTTATTGAGCTGTCACTAAGAACTCCAAGTAAGGGAGTGATTAAAAAAGAGTAACATTTGAACTTTGTACACTGGGCAATGCACATTCACAGGAATGGACAGAGACTGAGTAGCCCAGATAGCAATATGATAGGTCTTTAACACTCAAATAGCAGTGAGCAGCAGGACTGTGTTCATTTGGTTAATTCCACTTTCAGTTTTTACTGCAAGACAAAGAAAGCCATTGGTAGCTGGTGAGCCCCAAGTTGTACTGAACACAGAAAGCACGTCTTTTTCTGACTTATCTGCCCCAACCACCTCTTATGCACCAACCAGAGCAAGCATGCTCTCACTGGTGTCAAAAAGAGTTGGAAGAAATTACTCAATTCAGTGGGAGTTTTTGTGAGAGGAAGATTCTAAGCCTAAACCTAAAGACAACTCTGATAAAGTAATGACAATGAATTAGAAGGTTTGGAACCATTTCACCACATTACTGTAATAGGGGACACCAAAAAGTTCATTTTGTTGATGGAAACTATTTATTAACAGGTAGTACTTGGGTAAAAACTCAAGTTGCTCTATTTCATTGTGCTTCATCTGTGGAAAACAATTTATGAAGGTAGCTATGGATCCCCCAAATGGCTGTTTGTTAAACACAGACGAGTTCTCTCAAGAATGTTTTAAAAACTGTGTAAAAGCGCCTGACCTAGCCAAGAATGTTACAGCCACTTCCACTGTGGAGAGGAAAGGGAATTGTGCAAGTAAGGCCTCTGCCTCTGCTGGGCACCCCACAGCACTGACACAGACCAAACAATGAAGCACCACTCTACCTGCAACAGGTACAGAAAAACAATGGGAGAGCATCTGAAGCCCCCCACCCCCCGACCGCAACTTCTTTGTTCCAAGAGAATGCTGAGAAAAATGAAGGTCTGAGTATCAAGTAGGATGGCCTCACATTCAATAGTCTCTCTGTAGCCATAGAGATCATGGAGAATCAGACAATGAAAGGACCACCAGCCTGAAGATGAATCTGGAGTGACATGGATATGAAGGTCAGTGGGATTCTTAAGACCCTGTCCTCACATGCAGAAGGGGAAGTCATTTTTTTCTTTCAACTTTTTATTTTTCCTTTTTAAAAATTGCTATTGTTTATATCTCATATCATACCATAAGGACAATTTCTAGTCCAAAATTGAAAATGGCATGACAGTCTTTGTCCAAAATAGTACATTATTGTCTAGGTCAGAACATTAAAAGAGGAAAATTACCAAAGATTATATTTTTTTAAAACACTGATTTGAGTTTGCTTATTGAGTAATTTCATTTGCTTGGCTGTTTACATAATATTGTACAAATGTTTGTCACAGGCATTTACTTCAGTAAGAGGTGAGTCAGTGTTAATTTTGCCTTGGTGCTTGGTGAATTAAATGTCATGAATAAGAAGTACAAAATTTTTATCCATACTTTTAGGACAGAGATGTACCTGATATCTAAAATGTAAACTAAGCATTATCATATGTATATGATTATATATGTCTTCTTTGTTTTAGATTTATCATACTTGTAATTAAATTCAGATGTCTGATACTACCAATTCAAAGTCTGTCACACACTTTTTTTAAATGCACATTTCTTTGTAATTTTAAAATGCAATAAAAAGGATATATATAAAATAATATTTTCTAATATTTTGGGATAATTTTAACATAATTTAAAATAATGGTATTGTCAAATCATTATTTGGTCATAACATTTTGTAGATGGCACAAAACATGAAATGGGTCTTAAAAATCTAGCAAGAGAAAAATTTTGCAATTTGTACTGCACATCTGCAATTTGTACACACATAAAAATTGTGTGAAAATATGAAAACACATGCACAATTTCTTTTGGGTGGTAACTGATTAGTAGTTGAGGAACTGCTCCAACCTTTCAAAATAAAGAGTAAAATCATAAGAAGTTTGTTCACTTTGAAATTACATTAAAAGTTTGATAAAAATCTTAGGGGTCATTAGCTTCAAATAATAATATTTCTAAGTCTGTCAAAAATTATACCTGATTAAAGTTGTTTGTATATAGGTTATATGAGTATGTTCTTGTTTTTATTTTCTTTATTAACTGGTACTAGAAATATGTATTTTTCTGTGTTCAGAAATATGTGATTTGGATAATGGCTGAATTCTTAAGTGTCACCATCATATCTGGAAAAAAATAATAAATACTCTCACAAAACCTACGATTAATCAGTGGGTATATGTTTCATACACAGATGCTATTTAGCATGCAAGGAAGAGTTACTACAGGTGCTGGGTTAAAAATTTGAGTGGCCAGAGCACTTTCAAGAAAAAGCAGGCCAGATGTTGCTTAGAGCCTTGATGAAGAGCCTACTCAATAGACATTTCCTATGAACCAATTTCTGCAAAGCTCTGGAGAAAACCTTTTTTGAATTCAAGTGACAAGATTCATGGATTAAAAAAAAAAACTGAGCCAGACATAGTGGTGCATGCCTGTAATCCCAGCAACTTGGCAAGTTAAGGCAGGAGAGGCCAGCTGGGCAACTTAGCAAAATCCTGGTTTCAAACTAAAAAAATAAATCAAAGAGCTGGGGATGTAGCTAGGTGCTAGAGTACCCCCAACTTCAATCCCCAGTACTACAAACAAACAAGAAACAAATTATAAAAAAGAAATCTTAAAATGTTTCCAAAACTGCTTGAGAGTGATAGAATATTAACAAGCCTTAAAACTATTGAAAAACAGCTAGGAGAACTACCAGATAACATTGAATGGTATTTTCCTTTCCTTTCAACATAAGTACATGACTGGATGAGGGACTCTGGCTCTGACTGTTTGGCTCAGTCTGAGAATTTGAGACTTTGAGAGGAAGGAAGTCCTCAGAGAGCCAGAGTCTAACTGCACACTTTGGTGGTATTTACTGATTAACCCTAGATATATTCTGAAATTCTGTGAAATAAGGATGCCTTAATATTCATGGAACAGCAATGAATATTTTGTTGCAGTGTTCAACTTCCTATATGCATGGGTAAGAAAAAAACTGCACTTTAGCTGAAAATGAAATCCATATTTGCTTAACTCTCAAGTTCAACTCAGGATTGAATATTTATGCAGGAAAGAAACAAGTACAGGTTTGATATTAAAGAAGTAAGATTCACTCTTCATTTTGAGTTTCAAAAAAACATTTTTTGTACATATCTAAGACTATATAAAAGATGAATAACAAATACAAATCTAGAATAATGTTGAAATTGCTAGGCTTATGTTTAGGTCACTCAGAAATGTTTTTTAAAATTTTGTCTAAAATTGTGTCATGGCTATTTGTGCATGTGGTACTAGGAAACGAATGTAGGGCTTCACACAAGTGAGGCAAGCACCCTACCACTGAGCTACATCCATAGTTCTTTCTATTTCGAGACAAATTCTCTCTAAGTTGTCCCCACTGGTCTCAAACTTGCAATCCTCCTGCCTCAATTTCTCAAGTAGCTAGGATTATAAGCATGTAATCCTGGCCAGCTATTTTTTTTTTAATTTCTATTACTTTGGTTTATCATTTAGAAGCTTTAATATTCAACATGATAAATAAATTTTCAGGTAATAAATGATAAGTTATAAATTTATATCCTCTATTTAAATGAAATCTACTGAGATTACCTTAAGAAAATTAAACTACTATTTGGACTTAAGCCAGTTAGTGTTTAAAGCAGTACACAAAAGTTACTGTTTGTCTTATGAGAATTGAAGGCTTTGAAAATGATATTAATGTCAAAGAAAGGTTTAACAATTTTTATTCTTTTCAAGAAACGTTGGATAAAAATCCATTTTTAATTTTAAAAGGGAATAAACTACTTTTGGTCATACCATATTTATATATTATACTTCATCTCATTAGCTTAACAGTAGTAGTGTTTAGCATGTGTGTTTGTCAAAACTCATAAAGCTGCACACTAAAAAAGATGCCTTTTATATATGGAAGGGGCACCTTAATAAATCTTTTTTTAAAAAGAGCACAATAAGCTAGATGCTATGGCACAAGCCTGGAATCCAGGTGACTTGGGAGGCTGAGGCAGGAGGATCCCAAGTTTAAGACTAATCTCAGCAACTCAGTGAGGCCCTCAGCAACTAAGTGAAATCCTATCTCAAAATAAAAAATAAAAAGGGCTGAGGATGTGGTTCACTGGTAAAGTAACCCTGTGTTAAATCCTCAGTACCAAAAAAAAGTACAACAAACTTACAATTATATAAATTACATAAAATAAACGTAATAAAAATGTTATAATTCTTAGAAGCACCCTGCCATGATAATGTAGACACAACAGCCTTATCACGACTGAAATCTTGGATGTCCACAGTATAACAATTTTTTCCCATTCTACAATTAAGTTAAAGGTTAAATTGTCCTTCAATGACATTTTCAATTTTATAATGACACAGGCCCTTGAAAATATCATCGCAAATCAAATATAGCCAATTGAACTATATGTACTCTTTCTTACTTTGAGGAAAATAATTCAGGGAATAGAAGGGTTTAGTGAGCTTTCTGTATCTCTGAAATAAAATACCAAAATGCTATATCAGAATACAAAAATCTGATTACTTTGGGCTTAATCTTTCATAGCAAATAGACTTAATTTACAGAGTTTCTTTTCAACTCAGCAACTTGAACCCCATAAAGACCTTAATCTGTCCATTTCATGACTTATATCATCTGCTTCAAGGATCTTGTTTGCTACAGAAGTATAGCTAGTGAACAAATAACCAAACCAGAAATTTATAGAACTGGAATCTATTTCAATTATAGCATGTGGTTTGAAAAGGAAATAAAAAATACAGAAAAATTTTAGCAAATTTATTTACCTCATCATCTCAGCAATCTTGAAATTTCCTACAAATATGACAAGTAAAATATAGCTCTTTCTTCATAAGGATAAGCAGATTGGAAATACTTACCTTGTACCAAAGAAACACTAACAATAACATTTTATAGTGACTGTAATTTTTCCAATAATCCTATGGTGTAGGACATTAGCACCATTTAGAGGTGATAATGAAAATACAGTAGCCACCACTACACCAGCAAATGAAAAGTATCATGCCAAATGCTTTGTATGTGGTGCCTTAATTTTCACTGTAACCCTACAAATTAGGCATTGTCAACATCTCCTTTTATAAAGAATTAAGTACAGTCACTTAACTACTGATTGGCAGATGTTAGACTCAAAAGCGCAGGTATCTTTTTTGTCTAAGCCTATACTGTTTATATTTCAAACGTCTTCTACCAAAGAGTATTTAAATTACTGGAATCTGACTTTAATTATGAAGTTTTCTGGATGATAAGTATATTATATTTAATTATACCATAAAGCATAGAGTCTTTTAAAAAATGCATCACAATAGTACAGTGTTATTTCTACACTTCCAAAAATGAACTAGTTCATCAGAAGTAAAAACTGTGCACTGTATAAGAACAGAAGAAAGTATAGAAGTGGAAGAGTCAAAAAATTTACTCAGGGTGCTTGACTAGGGTATTTTACAACCTTGTCAAGATCTTCCACAAATAAAAAGGACTTGCTATGTATTCTTTATTTCCCTGTTAAGGGCAACTGTTTAGTATCTGTTCCTCCAGGTCCAGGTTTCACAATCATATATGATTATTTAAAGAACAGCTAGATATATAAAGAAAATAAATAACATAGCAAACAGTTACTCTAGAAAGCCTTCTTACAATGTTGGTCCATGGCTAGCATCTGGGAACCTGGATTTCAGCAGGATTCCCATCGTGCCCTGTTAAGAAGATCACTGTGCCTAAACGGACGATGCACACAATATGGTTTGTGCTGAACACTTGCTTTCTTCCTGGAGTCTGTAGTTTTGGTTAATGCTAACCCCAATAAGTGTCTTGTGCACTGAATCTCTACAGTGCTTCCCCAATAGACAATATTTTTCATTTCACAGGTGTGAAAAAATGTTGAGAGAATCGAGTACATATTTGACTCTGCTGGGAGAGGACTCTTAGAAGTTTGGTTTCCTCTGGAATTTGTCTGTGTGCCTTTACCCTTTGCTGATTTTGTTCTTGTGTTTTCTTGTTGTAATGACTCAGAATACAACTGTGAGTACAGCTATATGCTGAGTCCTGTGGGTCTTCCTAGTCAATCACTAAACATGGGATGTTTTGAGGATCCCTGACACAAATAGTAAGATACTTTCACAATAAACCGATAGCTACCGCTAACAGAATGGCCGTGATAATTTGCTTAAGATTGGCAAACTTGGAGATGTTTTACCTGCCACTAACAAGTACAAAAGTAAGTTCCAAACACCTGACCTTGAATTATATAATGTACATTTTTTGTACCCACCAGGCACTCTAGCAGGAAAAGAATCAGGAGACCCTGCTCCAGCACCACCTTATTCTTCATCTTCTTCAAATTCTAAATGCTCTTCCTCACCAGGGGCTAAAATTCTCCCATATAAAAAAGGACAGAAAAATTAGTGAGCTACTCCACTTAATACACCAGCTAACCCTCAAAGCCACTAACTTCCCAGATAAGATGCTGATTATTAGGTTAATGTTGATATAAATGTCAATGTCAATCATTTCATTGCTACCAATGGTATCAGTCATATCACCAATCCAAATTTGATAGGGAAAAAAATCCAGAAATATTTAAAAAACAGGCATAAAATAGATAATAAAATCAGAAGACAAAATATGGATGCTTATTTATTTACCTTAATGGGACAGGCTGAACACCAAATGGAAATTCTTTATTAGATGTGAGAATATTCTTTAGGACTAGAATAAAGACATAGACAAACATTAGTCTTATATCTTATATCTTAGTCCTACATGTTATGTAAGTCTTATATATTAGTTAGTCTTATATGTTATATCTTAAATTGATACTTTTAATCGTATTTTATAGTGTATTAACCACACATTAATATATGTATTTTAAATTCCGAGCTTCACTATCATTTCAAGACTATGCAATTGACTACTGAGTGTCTTAGCAAAATAAAAATGTCCATAGTGGACTGCAGGTACCAGTATTTTCAGAGTACTGTAAGATCTCCAAGGAAAATCTCAGAGCCCTCATAGAAAATGAACCATAAAATAGTTCTCCAATGTACAAGGTCCTAGGTGATATGGGGTGAAAGAGAATACCTCTTCTCCTGAAGTATTTTAACTAAAAGATTGATACTGAAGATGACTAATTAAAGAGAAATAGATAATCACATCTTATTCTTTATCCTAAGTAGATTTCCCTCAATACTTATCACACTGGTAAGGTTTGTAGCAACAAGGTTATAATTATAATATTCCTTTTATGATGAAATTTATTATATATGTGTACACACATATATACATGCATATATGTGTGTGTGTGTGTGTGTGTGTGTGTGTATATATATATTTACACATGTGTACACACACACACACACACACACACACACACAGCAGACTCTCTCCTCAGGGAAGTCATCAAACAACATAATGCTATCACCTCTTGTGTCCTGGTTGATTACTTTCTGGAATGTAAGCCTACAGACAGATGTTATACAATTCTATCTGTATCTGGAAAAGTATTTTATGAAATTTATTGTTTCATTTCCCAATTTATGGGTTCCTAGTGACTACCTGCAATTATTTCAAGGTGAATATTTAGGATTATTAATTGGGCAAGCCATGATTTTTACTCTAATTACTCAGACTTTAATTTTGGAGTCTTGCAGATTTGAGTTAAAAGGAGTATGGCATATTGGATTCCTAAATAAGGAAATTCAAAAAGAACAGGTTGTAATTACATAACTTATTCCAATAGGAGTCAATCATCCAGTGAAAAAGAAGTTGGAAACTTGTATCTAGATTCTCATTACTCACTCTTAATTCTCTCTCCCTTTAGCTCTTCCTCATCCTTTATCTCTTTCTTCTTCTCAACAAATGCATACCGAGTACTCACAATGTTCCAATCACTGCTTTAGGTGTTAAAGATACACAGTAATCAAGAACTCATATTTGGAGTTTAGACTTTACTAAGGAAAAGTAGACAATAAATATGCCAATAAATAAACTAGATAATGTAAGATGTGATTAGTGGTATGAAGGATACAAACAGGATGCTGTGTAAAAGCAGAGAGAACTTGTAGAGTAGCTAAGGTAGACAGGGTGCCTTTCGAAACTAAACTGTAAGAAGACATTTGAGCCAAGACCTGAGATGAGAGGAATCATCCACAAGTGGCTCTAGCATAAGGGCTTCCCAGGTATTAGAGAACAGGCTGGAGCAACAACAAAGGTTCCAAGTAGGAAAGAGTTTGCCTTATTCAAGGCATAGAAAGGACTGTGAGAACTTAAGTCTGACAAGCAAAGGGGAAGCAGCAGGAGATCAAAGTAGAAGGTTTAAATCAAAACCTAGCCCTACAATTACAACAATAACTTGAACATTTACATAAATACTCTAATCTCCCCAGTTCTAAAATGAGAATGCTACTTCCTTTACAGGCTATTGAGAGAATTACAGCCTAAATAAATGTATACAAAATGGCAAGGGAAAATCTAAAATGGACATTCACTCTCTCCATGACCTTTTTGATCTAGTTGACTAGAATCCTAATATTTCTTATCTTACTAAGAAGTACTGTTTATTTTTTAATACAAGAACATCTTTTCTATACTTCTGCATGTTCATTGTTACTAAACTATTAAATCAACTCAATATTAATAAGTAGTATTAATAAATATTGATCACTTACACAACAATGGAATAGATACCCAAGAATGGGGAGCAGGTAACAAAAAGATCATGTCTCACTTATATCAGAAACAAAAACACAGAAAAGATCATATTGTAATAAGAGTTTAATAAAATGGGCAAAAAATCAACCATTAAAAATGTATATAACAATAATTTTTAAAAGTTGATCCTGTGATGGTGGCATGTGTCTGTAATCCTAGGTACCAAAAGCCTGAGACAGGAGGACTAGAAGTTCATCTGCCTAAGCAATGTAGGGAGACCCTGTCTCAAAATAAAAATAAAACAATAAAAGAGCTGGGGTTGTAGTTAAGTGGTAGAGTGCTTGCCTTGCACATGTGGCACTGGGTTCGATCCTTAGCACTACATGAAATGAATAAAGAAAATAAAGGTATTGTGTCCATCTACAACTAAAAAAGTTTTAAAAAATAAAAAGGACTGGAAATATAGCTCAGTAGTAGAGCACCCCTGGGTTCAATCCCCAGTACATCAAAAACAAACAAAAAAGTTGAAAAATATCTTGGTTATTAAGAATATCTTGGCTGAGTGTGGTAGTGCACACCTGTAATCCCAGAGGCTTAGGAGGATTAAGAATTCAAAGCCAGCCTCAGCAAAAGTGAGGCATAAGCAACTCAGTGAGACCCTGTCTCTAAATAAAATACAAAATAGGGCTGGGGATGTGGCTCAGTGGTTATCTTGCATTTGTATTGTAACAGAATAATTAAATAGTATTTTCTTTTCTTTAGTATCAAAGCTCTGAAGAGGAAGTATTTGCTTTAGAATAATAGCTTTGTTATATTATTTTTACAAGTTAAAGTATTATCAAACATTTAATTTATGTGAATAGCTTTAGAACTAAAAAAACAAATTATATTTTACTTTCTATAACTGTAGTATAGGTTTACATTTTCAACAACTATGGAATAACAGCTTCTATTGTTCTTTTAAAATAGCTTAAACTTTACATAGAGTTTTCTTTCTACCAATACTAGCAATGATGTCTTAGGAGGATCTGAAGAGGAGCTTAAATTTTACAAAAGATATTATCATAAGTATGAAGCATGTCATGGGTTGGAGATTCATGGGCTGATTTGGTAGGACTTACACACTTTGGATCACTACATGGCAGACATCTGATGCTACTCCACCATGGAAAATTCAGCACTCCCAGCCTTTCTCTTGGAGGATGGACCTACCAACCTCCTGAAGCTAACCCTCAAAAGATGACACACAGGCAAATATCAAAATGCATTCTGCTTTTGTGACTGACGTGTTTCATTTTTGTGGTAGGAAAAATGGGCAGCTGCCTCAATTTTGAAAGGGTATTTTTTAAATTATAGGAAAAGGTTCCTTCAAAACATTCAAATCTATTTAACTCAACACAATCTTGCCAAGTTCATACTACACTTAAAGCATTCAATAGGCACTGGGGTGGGGGAAGAGTCCATTCATAATCTCTTTGAGGACTGAAACAAATACAAGTGAAAAATAACACATGTGAGAGTCTGACAATGGATAGTTAAAATGATCCTATACAGGAGAGGAGGCAGAGTTTAATTATGCCTCTATAGAGACAGCAGAGAAAGCTTTCAGGGAGAGGTGGGATTCTGTGAAGCCTTGAAGGGTGGCTTAATAGAAGGGAATTTTGCAGGGTGGTGGTGGGGAGATATGCTTGAGTAAGCAGCAGTACATTACTGCAATTACATAAGAAAAATGGCTCAGACTTTCACAATCATAGTTTTAGTATTTTCAGACAGAATTTAAAAGATTTCAAAATGTTGAAGTAAAGAATACATCAGCCTAATAAACCAGCCAAGAGCTAGGGATGTAGCTCAGTGGCAGAGCATTTGCCTTATATGGGCAATGCCCTGGGTTTGATCCCCAGCACCACACACACGCACAAAATTAAATTTTAAAAAAACTTTTTTTTTAAAAGAAAGGAAACCAGCTAAGTTCAACATATTAAAAGTTAGAATTCACTATTTTTCCTTAGAAGAGGCTTAATTTTTTAAAAAGTAAGCTTGAATAAGTATACTTAATCTGAAATATTACTAAATACCAATTTGTAGAAAATATTTAATTCCAACTCAATAATTAACTCACAACAAGTGCCCTGCTTGGATAAATTCCAAATTACAGAGTCTACCCTACTGAAATACTCGTTTATGTTTCTTTCAGAAGCAACAGCAAATTAAAATCATCTAAAAGGATAACTATCAAGAAGGGAAAAGTACAAATGAAAAACATTATAAAAAATATAATAAAGTGAATCTCCAAAATTCTCTTTCCATTTCTACTCCAAATCTTTTTTAAAAAGCCGAAAAAGTAATAGATTTTAACCTGATCTTCGACTAATACATGGATCAATAATTTCTTAGGAATTTGAACTGGAGAGCTGTACTTAGGAATGATGTAGTACAGCACCACTACAGGTATTAATAACAGCATAGTGAAAGAACCGGTCCAGGTGACCCTAAAACTCATTCCTGGGATTTACAAGCTAATGTCGGTGTTGTCCTTAGCAAAATGAAACTGAGAGGATTCAAGTGCTTAGCATATAGATGCTATTCTAAAAAAAAAGGCAATTAATGAAAGATCTTGTGAGGCAATAGAAGTACTTGAGCATGCTCAGAGGAAGAGATAATAAATATATGAAATAAACATCCACAGTCTTTACAGCCACTCTGTGTATCTATAAGATTCTTAAATTTTGTTTGGAAACAAACTAATAGGAAATAGTGACTGAATAAGAAGCCAAAATTCTAATTATTTTTATCATAAAAAACTGAGGGCTGGTGACGTAGTTTACTGGTAAAGCACTTGTCTAACATGCCCAAAGCCCTTGGTTCAATCCCCAGCATCATCTCTCTCTCTCTCTCTCTCTCTCTCTCTCTCTCTCTATCTCTCTCTCTCTCTCTCTCACACACACACACACACACACACACACACACACACATACGCACACACTCACACACAAACATAATTTTCAGTAGAACCACTGTATAAACAACTGTTGCAACATTTTATTTAAAGCCATCAATGTGTTTTTCTCAAAATAATCTTATATGTAGCCAGTCATAAAAGATTATATATCATATGAGTCCATTTAAATAAAATGTCTTCAATAGGACAATTTATAGACAGAAATCAAACTAATGGTTTCCTAGGGCTGGGAATTGGAAGGGATTTTAGGGGGATGGCAAGAAGTGAATGACTGCTCATGGGAATAGGGTTTCTTCTTGTGGTGATGAAAATGTCCTAAAATTGATTGTGGTGATGTCTGCATAACTCTTCCAATTTACTAAAAAATTGACTATGATATGGTAAATTGGTGAACTGTGCTTTATATAAATTATATCTCAATCATATACAAAGTATTTATTAATGCTTTTGAAAAATAAAGTTTTAGGTACAAAAAAACCCAAAAAATTGTGAGAAATATTACATTGATTAGTATCCTTATATACATTGGATATAGGCATAAGAACTATTTCTGAATATAAGTGTGTCTCTTATAACATCTCCAACTCTTATGATCTATGGCTGAGGATGTAGCTCAGTGGTAAAATGCTTGCCTAGCATGTGTGAGGTCATGGGTTTGATCCCCAGAACCACAAAGAAAAAAAAACTTTATGATCTGGATTACATAAAGTAACCAAAACTATTAAAATGACAGAGTTCATCAGAATTCTTGCCATATTCAGAAGGATGGTGTTCTGAAGAAACGAAATATGATCATCTAAAACTGTGGAAAAGCCACCAGAATCACAACAAATCTGTTATGCATTCCTTTGTTGTTGTCTGTTGTTGTTAACTTCTCTTTTCCAACCCAAACAACAGAAAATCAGATACCCTTCAGTATACTCTGAGAATCCTTTTTCTACCCTGGATTTGCAATACAATCACATTTCAGCTATCTCAATAATATATGTCTTTGTTAGAATTGCTATGAATGAATTAGATATTGGCAGTTTGTGGAATTTATAGGAACATTCTATTTAGTTCTTTTTTGGCAGGGGATACTGGGACTGAACTCAGGGGCACTTGACCACTGAGCCACATCCCCAGCCCTATTTCATATTTTATTTAGAGACAGGGTCTCACTAAGTTGCTTAGTGCCTTGCTTTGCTAGGGCTGGCTTTGAATTTGATATCCTTCTGCCTCAGCCTCCCGAGCGGCTAGGATTACAGGCATGCGCCACTGTGCAAGGCCCTCTTTAGTTCTTAAATTAATTTTTTACCTCTTACTCAAAGCATGTTTACATTAAAAGGATTGCACTAGTGTGAACTGAGATAGACTGACAAATGTTCTGAAATCTAGACCCTACTCAGTTACTGGGGATTTAAATGAAACAGGGCAAACAAATCATTTCATTTCTTTCCTCAATAGAGAATGTGACCACAAGTCTGAGACTCCTTTTTGTTTGAAAATGCTTTGATTTTATGATTCCCTACTTAAAAATCTTACTTAGTTGGATAAATAAAATCTACTATTCCCTAGTCACATAAATGCACTGAGATGTGCAATCTTATCTCAATAAAAAAAAGAGTACAGGAGCTGGGTTATAGTTCTGTTTGTAGAGCATTTGCCTTGCATGTGTGAGGCACTGGATTTGATCCTCAACACCACATAAAAACAAATAAATAAAACAAAGATATTGTATCTGTTTACAACTAAAAAAATTTTTTAAAAAGGCTACATTAACTTACATTCATTCAGTTATTCACACTGTGCCTTTGCCCATACTGCAAGATGAAATCCAAATGGTAATTAAAAATGCAAATATTGTAGGAGTTTAAAAGCACCAAAAAATAAGAGAAATAAATCCAATCACTTTCTGTGCTAAACAATCTTAATATTCACAACAGATAAAACTCTTTCTAAAGGAATATCACTAAAAATATAAAACAAAACTTACTTGGTTCTAGCTTCTTCAGGTCCTCCAGTTTAAATTCTTCCTGGGACTGTGTGGACTAAATTTAAAATATGCATGTTATATCTTTTCATTACAAAGATTTCACTACACCCTATGTCTTTTAAGTGGCAAGAATCAAATATTAAAATAAATATATTTCTTGCTTTAAAGGTAGAAAATGAAAAGTTCCAAACTGATTTTTGGAATATTCAAGCTAATAGAAACAGAAAAAATTAAAATCATATCTTTTATTTCTACAGTGTACAAAGTATGAACTAAATCATTTAAGTGTGAGTTCAACTGATCAATTCCAATTGTTATAAAACCCTTCTGAGATAATATTGCTTTGGGCATGAATGTCTAATATCTTATTAGAGCAATTTAGAATAATTCATTAAAAAAATCCATTTACCTGTAAAGCTGCGCTTCGCAATTCCAAGCATGTTGCAATTTTGCCTATGGTTTTCTGTAGGGAAAAAATGCTATACATCCCAAGATAATTTTAACTGTCAGTTACTAAAATCAAGAATTTTTATTTATAAGAGATCTATAGGGACTGGGATTTTAGCTCAGTGGTTGAAAACTTGCCTCACATGTGTGAGGCACTGGGCTCGATCATCAGTACTACATTAAAAAAAAAATAAAACAAAGATATAATGTCCATCTACAATTTAAAAAAATTACAAAAGAGATCTATACTTCTTTAAATAAATTATTATTCCTTTTCTAGCACCTTGCAGATTTTAGAGAAGAAAATCTGAAGACAAAAGGCTGAGAAGTGGGAGAGAGATGAGTATATATTCTCCTCTAAACTAATATGCCATAACCAATTCTAAATCAAGTTTGGTTTGGTGATAGGTCTAGATATGATTTAAAGGGCAACAAAGATAGCCATTATGGAAAGCAGTGTGGAGGTTCCTCAAAAGATTAAAAATTGAACTACGATATGATCCAACAATTCCACTCCAGGATATATGGCCAAAGGAAAGGAAATCAGTAAGCTGCAGAGACACCTGCACTCCCATACTCATAGCAGCACTATTCCTATTAGCCATGAAATGGAAACCTAAGAGTCCATCAACTGATACGTGGATAAAAAAATGTTATATATACACAATGGAATACTATTCAGTCATAAAAATAAAGAAATCCTATCCTTTGCAACAACATGATGGAACAAGATCATTATATTAATGAAGTAAGCCAGGCACAGAGACAAGACCCAAAAAATCTTATTCATGTGGAATACAAAAAAGTTGATTTCATAGAAGTTGAAAGTAGAATAGTAGTTACCAGGGGTTGGAGCCAGTAGGGGTGGGTGGAGGGATAAATAAATGCATCCTACATTTCAAAAGAAAAAAGAAAAATTTGAAAGTTTTTAAACATAAGAAATGATAAGTGAGTAGAAAATGTTAACTGGATTTAAATATCACACAATATATACATGTATCAAAACATGTTACCCCATTTATATGTACTATCTTTGTTATCTGTAAGTTAAAATATTGACTTTATTTGTTTTAAAAATAGCTCTTTTTTAGTTGTAGATGGACATAATACCTTTATTTTATTAATTTGTTTTTATGTGGTGCTGAGGATTGAACCCAGTGCCTCACACATGCTGGGCAAGCAAGCACCCTACCATTGAGCTACAACTCTAGCCCCCAAATACTAACTTTAAAAAAGAAAACAGAAAATTAAAAAGGGGGAGGGCAATGAAAAGGGATTTTTTACATCTTCCCTTCCAATCATCTTCTCATAAAGCCTGAAATTTACTAAAAGATATCTGAAAGATAGCACAATGGTCTAATTTAATTCTGATTAAAGCTCAATTCTGACTTGTTTAAAAACGTAGGCAATATTAACAAAATCAGTATTTGTGATGAATGGTGCAGATTTTACAGTATACCTGTTTTATAAAATAAGCTATAAAACAGATGTGATAGGGCACAGTCCTTGCTTTTAATATGCTCATGTTCTATTATGTGTGATAAAACATATACAAAATCACTATATTAAAAAGAGAGACACTCAATCTATAAGCTTCAGCAAAATAAGTTCCTTTTATGTCCTAAAGGAAAAGAACAAGATCTATATTAGGAATCCAGTCCCAAAGACTAGGGAGGATTTCCAAATCAAAGAGTTTGGAAAATTGTCATGGTTCAATTACTTAAAATCCCCAACTGAAAGCAGAGGGATAGGTTTGAAAAGTAAAGTGAAGTAGGGCATAGTCATTCTGAAAATGGACCTTCCACAAACTCCTTGCTGAGGAATCTAGGATTTCTTTAACAATAAGTTACACAGAAGTGTGTTTTTATTGTTCTTTTTTTTAACAGACATGCCCTTAAGAACACTGTTGTGAGCTGGGCATAGTTATGTGTACCATCTACTGGGAAGGCTAAGGCAGGAGCCTAAAAGTTTAAGGCCTGTGTGGGCAACACGGTGAGATTCTTTCTAAAAAAACAAACAAAAAACCCCTTGGCTATTGTGATACAGGTATGCAATGTATACATAATTTAAAGGAAAGGGGAAAAACTGAAGGAAAAATCATTTAAGTTATTTCAAACTGTCTAAACAATATTCAGAATAAGAATATGAATAGCTAAGGTGGAAATGAAAAGGGGAGATTCATGAGATTCATAAAAGAAATTATCAGGGCAGGCAGCTGAACAATGACACTGAGACTTCTAGGTCCTTCCAAAAAAGATATTTTTGAAATGTCTTTAGGAATAAATCTAGATCATAAAAGCAAAGAACTGTGTACATCATTTACAATGCTTACAAAATGACATATTTTGGAAAAAAACTGACACATTTTTCTGAACACATTTTATGTATGACTTACAAAATGTTTAGTAAATTGGGGATTTGGTGATTTTGTGTTTGGTTAATGTTCTTTGAAAGGTAAAAGAGGAGTAAAGGGAAGTAACAGTATTGTCCTGGCCCCTGGTGCTTAGGCTAGTGGACACTCTTCAATTACTGTATCTTCAACAAACAGCTAGTATAGCAACTCACAAAAAAAAAAAAAAACTATTATTGAGCAAGATATGCCTCTCAGACACACAAGTAATAATATTTAATTATCTCCATAATCTTTTAAAAATTTCAATATAAAAGCTTAGAAAATATGCAATTTTAATCTGAAAAGAGATTACATTTGAAAATTATATTTATACATAGTTTGAAAAATACTCAGGTTTATTCATCCTCTTAAATAGCTATGTATAGAAACCAGCAGTAAGCAATCTTTTCTACATAAAGTCTAATATCCCCAATCATTGTTGTTCAAATATACCACTCAACTCCAGCAAAACTAGTAAATAATTAAGTATAAATATAATAATCAAATAATTTATTAATAACAAATACTGTTAATTATTAACCACTTATTAATAACTAATGAATACTTTCCGACAGGCTCTCCTAAGTGATTTATAAACATTAATTTAATTAACCCTCCCCACAACTCAGAGTTAGCTATGATCATTTTACAGGTGTGAAAACTGAAGTATGAACAGGTTAAGTAATTTGTCCCAGTCATCAATGCCTTCTATATAACACACAAGATATTCAATAAAACCACACACTTCAATCAATTCCATTTAGCTATATTCTTTACTATATTCTTTCAAAACTGATTTTATAAAAGAATTTTGCTTGTATTGAGATGTATCAATGAGATAATCTTCAAAATAGTGGTTAGCTTTTTTTCCTTCTTGACTTTAAAATCCACTTTATTTCACACTTCAAAGATTTAAGATAAAAATGTTGTACCTGAACAATAAGAAACCACTAACAAACTATTCTCACTTAAACATTTCTTCAAGTTAAGCAAAGGCAATAGCTTTTTATACAGAAATGTACTGAACTATGGTAAAATACCAACAGGCCTTATTCATAACTATTTTAAGGGACCACACCCAGCTTCAGTATTAAAAAAGAAGTGAAACACTATTATTTCAGCTGTGGCAATAACTTTTAAAACATGTAGATTTTATTGATGTCAAAATCAAGTGCTTGCTACTGAAACAGTGTCACCTTCCTTAAAATGAATAGTTCAGAAAAATGATAAAGAAGCACAAGTTCACATATTCCAGAGTATAAGTATTGACTACTTTAATTAATGTACATTAAACCAAGCACTGAAGTGATGTTTGATTTTTAGAAAGACTTAAATCACTAGCATTTTATTCAAATTAATTGCTCATACCTAATATCATAAGAAACAGAAAACAGTATCATTTTTAGAGTATTATCTACTTTAGTTTGTCATTGCTAAGAAAATTGAGAGCCCTAAAGATCAGTTAAAGGAAAACATGGAATAAAAATGGACAATTAATGAGCTAAATTAATTTTGCTAAAATGTATTCAATTTATATAATGAATAAAATCAGTTTGAAAATAAACATAATTCAGTACAGTCTTTCTTAATCCAGACTTAACTTTTAAATATTTAAGCAGCCACTCATCTTCCATCTAGCTGTTGGAGGAGAGATAACACTGGGGTAGAGAAAAAGTGGAAGTAGAAAGGTGGAATCGATAAAACATAAAACAAGTATATAGTGCTGTGATTCTCATTACCACCAAGTTTGACTCAAAACAGGGAAAAACTTTCTAAGTGTCATGAGACAGGATGTTCTATTTTGTCCAGAATCTTACATGAGAAAATCTACTACACCAAAGTAGGGAATTTCATGAAATGAAAGCTTTTGGCAGCTTTTTGTTGGCCACTAAACCCAGTTGTTATAATGACAAAACTATTGAAAACTGAAATGAAAGCTAAGGGAACTAATCGTGAGGGAGGATCAAATAAGAATCATAAACTCTTGTTTTAACTAGAAATCTTTGAGAATATTAAAAATAGGAAATAAATGTGAAGTTTTTATTCTATCACCAATTAATTTGGTTTAGACAGATTAGTAGTTCTGCTTTAGAATTCTTTAGATATAAAATAAACATTGGAAAAATATGTTATTCTCTTAAAAATTAGGATTTATTTTAATAAAACATTTATTCATCAAATATATTTGAGAGCTCACTGTGAACTAGACAGCAAAAAGTTTCATAAAGAAAGCACTTTAGTAATAAGATTGGTTTTTAAAAACCAAAAACATTTTTCAAAGTTCCACTAACTACTGAATGGTTGGCATAATTATATAACTCGTCACTGCTATCAATACATGAAATAGTATAAGCATAAGAAATATAACTCAAAATAAAACAACATTTTTGCAAAGAATAAGGTTAAAAGCATTTTCTATTTTCCTTTTTGGAGAAAAATAAATTCAGTTTTCTCTCCAGCTTATGTAGAGGCATAGTATTTAATGCAGATCTAACAGTATGTGTCAAAATTTCCTGTATTATGTTCTTTAGAACACTATATCCAATGAAATATTCTGTAAAGAAAGGAGGGGAGCTTTTCAAAAGCAAATAATTTTTAAAATACTGCACAACCAAACTCTTTAAAATATCCAACATACACATTAGAATATTAAAAGTCCAGAGAAGTCACAAACTGTGTGCAAGTAATGCCTATTGGGCTGGGGATGTAGCTTACTAATATACAGAGTGCTTGCTTGCCTAGCATGAGGACCTGGGTTCTATTCTTAGCACAACACACAGACACACACACAGACACACAGACACAATCTATTAATTTTTAAGAGCCAGTGTTTCCCAGAACATGTCTTGAAGACCTCTCTTTTCTAATCATTATTAACTGAAGACTTTGATAATTTTTTTCTTATGGAACAATCATATAAGGCCTATACATCAATATGAGTGTTTCTGTCTGTTGTGAATATTTCACTTGCATTTTCACAGAAATTTAAACATTTAAATGCATATAACTTGCCTTATATAGTAGAACAGAATGACTTGGGGTCCTTCTTCAAGACCAAGGAATAGACAGGCAGACAGAAGCTCTGTCTGCAGTTACACCTGGCAGCCAGAAATGCCTCCTGGGCAGGTATTATAAATAATATGTTCCTCAGAAATCAGGCTTCCAGGAGAGGAGGAGGTACAGACCACTTTACATGTAGAGGTCACTGGAGTTTTAGGAAGGAAAGACCTTTTAAAGTCACTTAAGAGTTCTCTAATCTCTCATGTCTTATATAAAGAAAATCAGGCCCAGAGCCAAAGCCAGGATGCAAGACTTCAGTCTTCTGACTCTAGGTCTCAGCTCTCTCCTCTAGGACCTGCAGCCTCCTGGATCTTTTGGAGTACAAGATCTGGGGGTCTTTATAACCAAAGACAAGCTAAACAGCTATAAATTAAAGAATCAATAGCATTATCAACACCAACTCTTGTCTCAGAATACTAAAAAAAATCAAGAAAAAGTTAATTTTTTTCTCATCACTTAACAAGGTTCATTTTTTGATATTAACCTGTTTGTTTTGTAATTTTAGAATGTTTTAGGAGGTCAAAAGACTTTAATCTCAGGCCATGTGGCTCACAGGTTCTACTCCTGAGCAACAAATGCTGGAGAAATCTAACTAACTGAAGGCAAACAGGTGACTAAAATATGGGATCATTAAAACTTTTTTACATTTTTTTATTTTGTCTTCATATTTATAACATACTTCATTAACTATTAATTTATGTACCTGGATATCTAAGATTCTATTCATCAAGATTTAGATATTTTAAGTCTTAATTCAATGATGCCTGCTGATCATTTCATAAACAACTCCTAGACAGACTTCACAAATTTTATAGAAGTGGTATAGTGTACAGTCTTTGTTCCTTTCCCTAAGCATATCAGCTATTTCCTTTGTGATAATTATTTTCCAGGACTAAGATCCTAAGTCTCTTAAATCTATTGTGGATATTAGCACTTATTAAGGAAAAAAGAAAAACACCCTTTTAAATTGCAGTAACATAATTTTTTTGAAGTAGATTTTAAATATTTTAAAAATACAAATATATTTGGGCAAGAAATACAGCTAACCCTCTGGGGGCTTTTTCTCCCCAAACTCCTGTAACTAAGAATTAATAAACACAGGCCTATGGACTAAAAACTTGCTTAGGTTTAATTAAAAAGTTATGCAAAAAATTACTCCCATTTCCCCTTGTGCAAAAAAAGAAAAGTATTAATAAGAGTGAATTAGGTCACCAGGATTTTCACACTGCCTTTTCTTAAGAGATGAGGAAAAGACTAACACATATTTTTCACTATCTACAGGATTAAAAATTGACTTAAAACTAGTTACTCTGAGCCAGGAGAAAATGGGAGTTGTTTCCTCCCATTTCTTCTCTTCTTTTAGAATGAAGTTACTTTAAAGTATCCCCTTTTACATAATCTCTATCAGGGAATCAACTTGATATACAAAAATTTTAATTCAAGTAAGAAAGAACAGTACTGAAACATTTTGCAATCTTATATATTTATTTAGCTGACAGATCTGTACGCCAACTTCTTGACTTAATCTAATTTTTTCCATTTGTTTTTTGGTTTGGGGGGGTTTGTGTGTGTTTTCTGTTTTGCTTTGAGAGGTGATACATAAAGAGTTATGAAAATTCAGAGTTAAGCATTGAGGTGGAATGCACTTATTCCCAATCCTTCTGTTTTTCCAAGTGACTCGGAACAAACTCCAGTCTTTGGGTTACCCACGCTTTTCAACTAAAAGTGTGGATGACTTCCATTAGAGTTAAATAAGGCCTAAATAGTTAACTAAAGTAATTCATTAAGTGATAAGTTATATATCTGTATAAATGTTCACTTAATGTTAGGCAAAGCATAATCAATCTGATTTTTTTTTACTTAAATATAACAGTTTTTTGTTTATTTTTCTGCTTAATGGACTCAAGAGCAATTTCATTTGGAATTGAATATATCTAGATATTATTTGATGGTACCTTTTGCTCTTCTGTGAATTCAGAATTGTTGTGTTGAGCTTGGGCCTCTTTTTGTAGATGTCTTGCTAATCTGTAAGAAGAAAACTTTTTTTTAGAACTGAAAGCAAACTATCTCAACTGCAACAAAGTAAAACAAATTAAATCTCTTAAAAACAATAAAGTGCATAATACTTTGTTATGTTATTGAAGTAATTCCACATTTTCAAGGCAAATCTACATTACCCTGAGAATCAAACTTTTTACAAAAAAAAAAGTTTGTACAAAATAATGATGAAATAAGATACTTTTTATACCATTTCACTGGGACAAATTTCAGAATCTTAGAGCTGCAAAGAATCTCAAAAAGCACATAATTCAACTTTCTTTACTATGCACTAATTTCTTCTATAAACAACCAATAAATAGTTGTCCAGATTCTACTTTAACACTTCCAGTGAGCACCAATAATATATCAACCATAGATACGTTATCATTCTATCATAATTCATTTCCCAATGAGATTTTCCCAAATCCAAATTACAGCCATGACAATAACTCCATCAAAATATGCTTTTGAAACATTTTTAAATGGAAAATAAAGAAAAGCCGTCCACCAATCAAAAACAGAAAATACTGCTTGCCCAGTTATCATCATATCTAAAAATGGCAGGTAGGCCTTGAGTGAGTTTTCCAGGATGAATTTATGATGCTAGTCCAAGCTCAATCGTGAAGATCCAAAGCTATTTCTGAGACAGCAAAAGGCAAAGACTTACTCTTATGAAGAAAGAGAGGAAAAAAAAGAGACCAATTTTAGACACAGTATATGATTAGACATATTTCTAAACAAGTTATAAAAATGGCCAATAAACACATGAAAAGATATTATGTATCATTAGACATCAGGGAAATGCATATCAGAATCATAAAATAATTACTTAGCACCCATGGAGATGGACATAATTTAAAGAGATGAAGAAAATAATAGGCGTAGGGAGAGTACGGAAAAAACTGGAACCCCCATACATTGCTGATGGGAATGTAAATTGGTGCCAGCCATTGTGGAAAAGTTTAATATAGTTAAATACAGAGGAACTGTATGCTCCATCAAACTCCTGAATGGATATATCCAAAAGAACTAAAAATAAATGTTCACACAAAGCACATGTACACAAATGTTTACAGCAGCATTATTGTAATAATCAAAAAGTCATAAAACCAAAATTTCCATCAACAAAACATGGTACATACATTCAGTAGACTATTATTTAGTCATAAAGAGGAATGAAACTCACATAATATGCTAGCTACAGTTATGAATGAACTTCAAAAAGATTATGGTATATAAAAAGAAGTCATATGTAAATGGTCATGTTATATGATTCCATTTACACGAAATGTCCAGGAAAGGTAAATTCATAGAGAAAGAAAGCAGATGAGTGGTTTCCAGGATATGGAAAAATTTAGAATGACTGATACCAGGTATGAAGTTTCTTCTTGGAGTGGGAGAAATTTTTAGGAATTACAATAGTGATGGTTATAACACATTGTGAATACATTAAAGACCACTTCACTGTACACGTTAAAATAGTGAGTTTTATGGTATATGTAAAAAAAAGCTAGCAAAATATTTTGAAAATAAGATTGCTATTCTGGTTGAGGTCTGGGAGTAGGAATGACAGCAAGTGCTAGGTAGAAAAGGCAATTAAAGAAGAAGTTCATCACAGTTCCAAAAAACAAGAACTAGATAGGAGTTCTATTCTATGCAATCATATCCTTAAAGATCAAGTAGTATTCTCAATGGCCTCTATCCTCTTTATGAAAAGTCTGCATCCTTTATCATTAAGCAAGAAATTCTTACAAAAAAATCTTAACATTTGCTAAGATAGCTCCACCATGTTACTCAGTCAAATTTTCATCCATTTACTTACTTGCTTCCAAAGCTGGAAACCACACAATATATTTCCTAAAATGTCATTCACTGACTCATAGTCTCACATTTTTATGAATTCTTATGCAGGAGAAGGTACAAATAAATATGGCCCATTGTCCTTTTTCTGTATTTGCTTTCTTTTTTTTAACTCTTGCTGACCTATGTGGACTCTTACAGGAATTCACGGTCTATACACCCTTAGCAATGTCAACTATACATCCCTGAGTTCAGGGAAGTTATAGTGTAATAGTTTCTTTATTTGAATATTTCTACATATAATTTGCTAGGAGTGGCTATCAACCTAAGCAGGATTCTTTTTTTTCTCTTTAAATAGTTTTTGTTTTGTTATTTTTTTAGTTTTAGTTGGAACCAATACCTTTTATTTTATGTATTTATTTTATGTGGTACTGAGGATGGAACCCAGTGCCTTGCACGTGCTAGGCAAGCACTCTACCAATAAGCCCAAGCTCCAGCCCCAGCCCCTAAGCAGGATTCTTGTCAGGAAAAAAAAGTATAGCTTTCAACTCCTGGTTAAATACTTATAATCAGGGCTGGGGTTGTGGCTCAGTGGTAGAGTGCTCGCCTAGCATGCACAAGGCACTGGGTTCGATCCTCAGCACCACATAAATGTAAAATAAAGATATTGTGTTCATCTAAAACTTAAGAATAAATATTTTAAACTAAATAAATAAATACTAATAATCAGAATAAAGGAGACTAAATTAAAATAATCCTGTTTTCAAAAATTAGGCAACAGATTGGGAGAAAATATTGTAAAAATAAAGAACTTTTATCTGTAGTACATAAAGAACACCTACAACTCAATAGGTAAGAGATAATTCAATTTAAAAATAGGTAAAAGCCTCTACTCAAAATGTCATGTGTCCGCGAAGTTTTCCCTGATACCAGATTTAAAATGGTGGTCTCCTAATTTCTACCCCATATTCCTGTATTTCTCTTCCCTACTTCATTCTTCTTCAAAGTATTGACCATCATCTAAAATATAGGCAAGATGTTTTGCCAAAATGTGACAATAAGGCAAGAATCCAAGTTTCTATAGCTTAAGAGTCATTTTCTAAGAATGACAATAGACTCAATCTAAAAATTAGACCTATTCAACAGTAACCAAAAAGCATAAACATGTGACATGGCAATAGCTGATGAGGCAAATCAACTATTTAGAATAACTTGATGGTAAAGAAAGATCAGGCTTAAGCTAAAACCTATTAGTGTCACACAAATTCAACTAATTACCTACAATAATTAGCAAGCTTTGTCCTGCTTTAGTCAAACCAATTTTTAAAAAATGAAGTTACAGGTGATAATATAGTTTATACACAGTCATCAGTTGTGTCCATCGAAGGGGAACACTGTCCAGGTGTACCCTGGATATTTTTTGAAATCTCTGGGCTGATTCTGCACCTGATAAAAAAGATAGTGCAATGATAGACAACAAATGAGAAAAAGGACAATCATCTGGTCCAAAAACTTAAGACATGAAATTAAGAAGCAGACAAAACAGAAGACAAACAACCATATCACTTGGAATGTATTACTCTGAAGGCAAGTGCAGTAGAGAGAAACACAAATTATTTTAAGCAAAGTAAGAAAAGACCATAGCAATAAGTTATTTTTAGAGAAAACCAACTGGAGAAAAAATATGTATGTTAAGATATGTCAACTTGACACAAAGATAAAGTAGAACAGGAATCTGAACCCATTTACAAGCTAAACAGAGCTGAATAATGAAAGCTAGTGTCATAAACTTGGCTGCTTGACTGGCTTTGTGTAAGAAAATATCTCAGAACTTTGAACTTAGGAAATTCCAACTTGTCTTGCACCAGGTCACGAGCTCCACAGAGCAGGAACCTATTTCAACAAGCAGGTTTAAAAAACATTTAAAAAATATTTTCATTGCTATTAATGATACACTTAAAAATGCAGTAAGTGCTAAAATCCATCAAAGTAAAATGCACTGAAAAAAATTAAACTTACTCAGAAAGATGTTCAGAATTTGGGATAAAGACAGAAACTGAAATTAGAACAAAAGTTTTATATTTACAACAGCATATGAACTATGATGAGAGTAACAATTTAGTAAAGAGTTCATATTGTGGTTGACCAAAAATAATGGAATAAATAACAAAATCCACAAGTGCACAGTTATATATACGTACCTTTCTCTACTACAACTTGGCAAGTATGGGTTTCATGTTGACTTAAGTGTGCAGCCATATTATCTAAGCCAGAAACATCAGTTAGGAAATCACAATTAAGGCACACTAGAGTAATGCCCCTATTAAAAAATAGCATAAAAGAAAAGTTTTATCTGTTGTTAAATCTATATACAAGTTCAATGATTATTTTTCCACAAATTATCTTTTTGTGTAATAAATGTAACTTGTTATTTGTTATATAAATTTGATGTAACTGAAATGATTCTCTATAAAATGGTACAGCTATGTCCAAATTTTGCTACTACTTATTTACATAGAGTATTTATGTTTTATAAATATTTATCTTTTGTACCAGTCAAAAGACCTACAACCAGTCTAGGTTCCATTAACAATTTGCAATAATATAGGCAAGTCACATTCTATTTGTTCCTCTGCCCATCTGCAAAGTGAGAATAGCATTCATTCACTCAATATATATTTACTGAGGTTGTCTATACAACTGTATCACTGTTATTATGAACAACAACAACAAAAAAAGCCAGTCAGTACTTGAATGAAATTTATAATCTAGTGTTTTATTTAGTTGAGGACAAAATTAGAAGAAAATTATAAAGTATTTAGAAGTATAGTATGATACCTGCCACTACATGCCAAGGTTTTAGCATGATCTTCCAAGGGTGGTTATTATTTAACATGGAATTAACTGACGTAGTTAATAAATATGTTGGAGTCCACAAATTTGGAATCCTCATCATCCCAGCACTGTGAATGCTATTGCCTACCTGATGGGGCCTATACTACTCATTCTCTTTAACAAAACTTGTGAGTGCTGTACAGAGAAAGGAGAAAGAAACTCAAGTCCAGAGAAAATAAAGACAGCATCATGCTGCCTTAGCAGGTCAAAGCAGGGAGAACTCCAACATGTTCTTGATTCTTAAATAACACATGAAATGATTAAGGAATTTCAAAGGAAGTTAGGAAACAAGTCCCAAAATCATGAAAAACTTTTTTTGAGTCTAGAATAGTTCTTACACTCACTGAATTAAACTGAATAACATTTGCTATCTGAAGTATTTAAACATAATTGGCATGTTAAAGTTATGTGTCAATGGCCTTAAGATTCATATTTAAAATGTGTTTGATCTCGTGACTTTTAGTTGAAAAGTATCTTAAATATTATTAAGACTGTAAAAATATTGAGATGGTTCAGAGAACTTAGAAAGCCACTATATAATCGAACTTATTAGATTTATTAAAATGTTAAGCAATTGGGAGCTAGTTGGGTCAAGCATTTGAAGTGCCATTTAAAAGAAAATCATGTATATTTAATGGATAAATGACACTAAATTGTTTAAAGTAATTTGAACTTAAATGTCACTGTTGAAAAAAATTCAGTCTGTTCAATTTAAATGAACTTTATCTTACATTAAATTAAAGTTCCTCTAGAAAGTGATTACTAAAAAGTACTCAAATTCTAAATGGAGTATTTCTAAAATTCTAAATGGAGTATGGAGACTTAAAAGCTTAAAGAAAGTTAAAATGTAAAATACTTAGCTTAAATAACTAACTACAATTTTTTCTATGAACAAACTGCCCTCATAGATACTAAAAAGAGTTTCACTGGTAAAGAACAGGCTACTGCCTATTCCACTGGATATAGATAATTTAAAAAGGGATGGCATGACTAACTCAATCTGTTTTTAAACAGGGATTTGTAATTGGAATTTTTAATCAAATTTCTTGATTTGGGAAAATATGTGAGTCTGGGAATATTATAGTTGGGTCATTAGTAGAGAAAAGATGGTCTGTACAGAGAAAGCAGAAAGAAACCCAAGTCCAGAGAAAATAAGACAGCATTGTGCTGCCTTAGCAGATCAAAGCAGAGAGAACTAAAGTAAGTTCTTGATGACTTTTTGTTTTCCTTATTTGCTCTGCCTGTTGCTCCTCTACTTAAGGGTCTATAAGAGTCTTTGGAATCTCTCTAATAAATCAAAGTTTCACCTAAATTTTGTTTAGGTGAAAAAATTGATCATTTAACTGATCACTGTTATTATCAGTTTAATACAAAGTATATACATTCAACGTTCATATATTTGATGTTCATTACATAATATATATGTTACACCAGTATATGAATACAAACAAACAGGATACTTCAGACTGAGTTCTCCTCCTTAAGTTCTATTCTAATAGCATGATATATGTGTGCACTGAGAGAATTCACTGGCACATCAAATCTAAAATCATCTGCTTTCTGCCCAAATCATCTCCTCCTGACTTTCTTATGGTCCCATTTCACTTGACACTAAAGCTCAAACCATAGACACCTATGACTTTCTCCTTTCTTAAAACATTTAATATGTCAAGCATTTTATAATATTAACAACTTATTGAGTACTTATCTGTGCCAGGCTGCTTTTAAACATATCATCTCATCTAAATCTTACAACAACCTGAAGAGTTCAGTGTTATAATTATTACCCTTTTATACAGTACAGAGTTAGCTTAGTAGCCTACCAAGGACATAGAGCTGGTAAAGGTCAAAATCAGGTGTAAAATTATGCACTTTGATTCCAGAGCCCATATTACATCATAAACACAATGTAATACCACCTCACCACCTTAATTCAGATCCCTAATCTAAATGATTTATGCACCTACAACTCACCTTGTATGTCCCTGAATTCAACTTTCCTTCAGTATCACTTTAATCTACACAAAACACTAATGGTTCTCCAGTGCCCTCTGAATTAAGTCCAAATTTCCTAAGTTTAATTTTCAATGCATTCCAATATGATTGTAAGCTCAAAATTGTTGCTACAGACTTTAATCCATTACTATCACACAAACATCATGTTCCATCCATTTACTACTAGCCATACTTTCTGTATGTCTTCTCTTTTTCATTTCTGCACTTTTGTGCTATTTTCGCCAACTAGAAGATCCCTCTGCTTCTTCTGCCAGTTTAAAAAAAAACACTCATCCTTAAAAACAAAGTAAACCTAATTCCTATCCAGATCATTCCAAGTAATCTCTCACTTCTCTGAAATAACTTATTGCACTTATTAAAATCCATAGTTACTTCTGTTCATACTTTATTTCCCACCTAATGAACAACATTCCCTGAAGGCTAGTTCCAAGATTGCTTTATCCCTATCATCTACACAGAACCTGCTACAATACATACATGATAAATGCATAATACACATAATATACACAATAAAAAGTATTCCATTTCAATAAGTAATTACAAAGATTGGGGGATATGGAATTTTATAAATATGCTAAGTTCCACTCACAGAAATTGACCAATTCCAATGTGAGACATAATGGTAGTTGAGAGAAAAACACTCCAGACCTTTAAAAAATCAGATAATTTGTTTAAAAAACTAACACACAACTGAGCTAGACAACAATGAGGTAAAAATCAAATTAAAATCTAATTTTTAAAATGCAATAAATCCTATTCATTCTTATAAAAGTCTTTATTAAGGCAGTACCTCAAGTAACAATCAATTTCTCTGAATACAATAAACACTCTAATGAGACTAAAAGTTTTAATATTGAACCATTATTTTTTATCTTCCTGTGAGCTACTGGCTCAGCATCATAAATGGGACCTTTTGTCCAAATACATATTTTTTCCATATACATTAATTTATTCAACAAATATTTACTGAATGCCTACTATATGCTAGGCTTAAAAAAACAAAAACAAATGAACAACAACAACAACAACAACAAAAAAAAACCACAAGCCACATAGAATGTAGTAAGAGAACACAGACCACAGACAAACAAAAAGTAAAATATACAGTATTGCAAATGCACTATGAAAAAAAAATATTAAAAGGAGGTAAAAGTGCTAGAGTGAAGCATGGGGGGAGTGGATACAATTTCAAATGCAGTAATTAAGGAAAGGATCACTGTCAGAGTGGAGATAAAGGAGTAACCATATAATATCTGGGAAAGAGTAAACTATGCATAGGAGATAATAAACACAAAGATCCTAAGATATAATGCCATTCCCTCTTCCTCCTTTTCCATGAACCCAAAGCATCAAACAAGTCTTTGGCTATACCTATCAATAAATTAGTTTGGTGGAACAAAGATATTGTTATTTCAAGGAGAATAGCAACATAAGCAGAAAATAAACAAAGAAAAAGAAACAAAGGAAATCAGAATTTTAAAAAATGGTGCTCAATGGATTTTGAATTCAGTGTGTGGTATAACCAATGCTAATTATCAACATTCATCCATAGTTTCTTTACAGAAGCTAAGATGTATACTTCTATTTGAAAAAGAAACAAACAAAAAAGAATTATGAAGACTACTGATTTCAAGAATTTCAGTGGTTTCATATATGTGCTTCAAAAATTAACAGCGTCACTTTAATAGGTATCTTAAGTAACTTTTTGATATTCAAATATTGTTGGTGGGCCTGATTTTTCCTTTCATTTTACAATGCAAATGCATGAGAATTTCATCTTGACACCATTTGTCACCAATGAAATAAATTTACCAAGAGATTAATGGCATATCTCAGGTCTTATAAGGAACAATATAATATCCATTAGGAATCACTCAGATTTCCAAACTGGCACTCCCAGACAGTTTAATTTAAAAGTGCAAACCACAATGATACAGCACTTCCTAGCAACTAGGATGACTATAACAAAAAAGATATAATACTGAATGTTACAAAAGATTGTGAAGAAACTAGAACCCTCATACACTGCTGGTGGGAATGTAAATAATGAGGCTACTTTGAAAAGCAATTTAGCAGTTCCTCAAAAGGATCAATGTACTATAAAATCCAGCAAATTTAATGTTAAGTATATACTAAAGAAAAATAAAAAGACATGTCCTTAAATAATTAATATGTAAATGTTCACAATGTAGCATTATAACAACCTAAAGTGAAAATGAACTGAATGAATGGCTAAACTATGACATATTCATAATATGGAATATCATTCAGCACTTTGAAAAATGAAGCATTCATACATGCATGCTACAATATACATAAACCTTTATAGGCAGTTGGAAAAGACTACATACACAGTCTATCATTCCATTTGTAGAAAATATCTAGAATGAACTAATCTACATAGGCACAAAGTAGATTCATGATTGCTTAGTAATGGGGAGAGTTGAAAAGAAATGGGGATAACCACTAATGAATGGGGAAAGGGTTTCTGTTTGGAATGACCAATATGTACTAAAATTAATTGTGGTCATTGCTGTACAGCAGCAGTACAGTATAATATTATAACCTATTATAGGTTTGGATGCTATACTATACTGTATAGTATAATATAGCACAATACCATAACCTATTAATTTTATTGTTAAATGCATATTGTACAGCATGTGAATTATATTTCAATAAATTTCTTATGCAAGAAAGAATGTAAATTATAACCATTGTTTAGTAGAAAGAATTAAAAAAAATCAACTAGTTACCTGAGATCTTCAGAATGCTCCTTAAATATACAAAACCTTTTACTTGGAAGACTACTGTGAAAGCTGGAGAGACAGAAGACATTTTAATAATTTTAGTATAGAATTATATTATTTCATAATAATAATTATATTAATTTATAAACATATTTCAAGTCTGTACTTAAGTTTCTAGTTTTTAAAAGACTACAGAATAAATACTGAACCATTAACTCTGTTTAATTTAACATTTGATCTGATATTCCATTTTGCTTTTAATTCCTAATGACACATACTTTTTTCCCTAAGCATATACTTAGATGATCAATACCTCACCATTATGTAAAAAGGAAATGCTCAAAGAGTTAAAAAACAAACTAAATTTTTCATTTATTATACATTTAAAACAATTCTAAATTTTTATTAACAAATTAATTTTGCTACAATCTGAATTATTATTAGAAATCAACTTTTTGAAAATAACTTTTTAATAATCTTAGCATGCTGGTATAGAGACAGGGGAACAGAATTCAATTGATCTGGAAAGTACACACTATTTCAGCTAAATATTACTCTTTACCATCTGTAAATTCAAACATCTAGACAGTTCTTTGTAATTGTTAGTAGAGGTTTAAGAAAAAAAGCAGAACTCATAACTTAATGCTTCCTCTAATCACAGAACAAAAAACCATTAACCAAACATTGTAGCCAATAAGGAAAGCTTTCTGTACTAGAAAACCAGAAGTAGTTTAGCACACTATATCTGAAAGTCACAGAAAACCGTATCACCATCACCTGAGAGTTTATTTAGAAATGCAAAATCTTAGGCTCTTCACAAACCTACTGAATTAATCTCTGGCAGTGGGATCCAGGAAACTGCCTTAACAAGTTTTTCAGTGGTTCTTACATAAATTAAAGTTTGAAAAGCAGTAGCCAACAAACTAGATAAATGGCTACTCACATCAGTGATGCCTGTATGTAAAGGAACAGAAATGTTCTGGCTAAATATAATCCCTAGAAAACAGCCTCAGAAGATTTCAAATATCATTTCTTCAAGCTAGGGTAACTATTATTTGGAGATTTATGAATTTAAGATATTATCACAAAAACACAGTTTTTAGAGAGATCAGGGGGTTGGGAAGCCCTGAAATTGTGTGCAAAAAATTATATAAATCATTGTTTTTTTAGAGGAATGAGTCCAAGACTGGGAGGCAGGTTTACTGGGGATTGAACCCCAGCGTGCTCTACCAGTGAAATATACCTCCAGCCCTTTTTATTTTTAGACTAGGTCTCTCATAAATTGATGAGCTGGCCTCCAACTTGGAATCCTCTAGCCTCAACCTCCTAAGTCACTGGGATTACAAGTATGTACCACCAGGTTCAGTTCAAAATAAGTTATTTTTTAATGACATTTAAAGTTTTTTCTCTTCAAATAAATATACTGTTTTTATTTATTCTTTGATAAGGAGAAAAATTATATTTTAGGGTCTTTTTGATGGCTTCCACATCTATCTATAACTTGAACCAAATATCTACAAATGTTCCTAATTAAATTTTTAGTTGTCTGAATCCAGTTATGATTTAGAGTTCCCTATCTTTGGGGAAAAAAAAGCATTTATACTGCCTCTTTGACTCATCTGTATTTACTACATAACTTCTACAACTGCAATTTTTTGTAATGTAAGAATGGAAAAATGAATCACAACTCACAAATAAAAAGGAGGAAAAAGCTACCTTTCTTCCCTATTTCCACAAAGTTGATAGAAATACAGAAACACACCTAAGAAAATAGAAAAGGCTAAGACTTTTATTCAATACAGTAAAAATACAGTGTTAAGACGTAGGTCTAAAAAACCTGCTACCCAACTGCATGACTATAATTACCAAAAGCTCATTGAATTGTTCTTCACAAATAGGTAAATTTTATTAGGTATAAATTATACCTCAAGGAAATTGAGGACAAAATCCCTCTTTGACCATATTTTCCTTAATAATCTTGATTCCATGCAAGAAACAACTTAACTTTCTGAGAAACACAAAAGGAATGACTTCCTTAACATCCAACAATATTGATGGTATACCTACTATTTAAGACAGTAAACTGTAGAATGATGATATAATAACTAGAGTGGTAAGTCGCCTGCCCTAGAATTCATGGTTGAGTGAAAGAGAAGAAGATGGTTTGACACAGAATAAATGCTATTAAATAAATGTGGAATGAATATATATTCATAAATTAATGCAAGAAAAAAATCAACAGTGACACAGAACTCTGTGTACAGGAACAAATCATTACAACAGCTTTTGTTTTACTTGGAAATGTTTAACATCTTTCTTCAAAGCCTAAGAGAAATGTCATTTATAGAAAGTCTTCTCTACTTCTTATTTAAAGAATTTATTCTTACCTTCTCTGTGCTCGCATAGTCATCTGCTTATCACATTAACCTAGGTAAACATATTTCTCCTACTAATTAGCAAAAATTAACAGCAAGGACTTGACCCCCAATACTACCTGCCTATCACACTTTCTAGAAAACTGTATGGTTTCATATGCCTCCCAAAGCTCATGTGTGAGCAATGCAAGAAAGTTTAGAGATGACTCAACTAGTTTATGAGAGCCTTAACATAATCAGTGCATTGATCCCAGATAGGGATTAACTGGGTGGTAGCTGTAGGCAGGTAGGGTGTGACTGGAGGCTCGTCTTTGGATATATATTTTGTGATCATGAGAGTGCTCTGCCTCTCCTTCCTGATGCCATGTTCCCAGTTGCTTTCCTCCACCATTTGCTTCCACCATGATATTCTGCCTCATCTCAGGCCCAGGCCCATGGAGTCAACCATCTACAGACGGAGACCTCTAAAACTATGAGCTCCAAAATAAACTTTTCCTTCTCTAATTGTTCTTGTCAGGTCTTTTGACTAAAACACAAACTGTACCTTCCTAGTATGTAATAATCAGTATTTGTGAAAATGAATCTGGGTGATATAAATACTATTAAAAAGAGATATTAGTAATGTCCATTAACTTAATTCTCTTACATGTAGAAAAAAAAGTTGTCTCATATATCTTTTTTGAGGAATAACAGTAAGATTATATAGTAGTTAATTTTTACTTTCTCAGGTGATTTCGATTACCACTTACAAGCTATTAGCAAAGTACAATAATTCAAAAAACTGACCCCAGTAATACTATTTTTAAAAAATAATTTATAATTATGAAGTTAATGATCTGTTTCCTTCAAAGAGTCTGACTTTAAAGATGTTTCAACAGCTTCAAGATTTTTTAATCTCTTCTTTGAGATTATGTTTGGGGCCTCTTCTAATTATAAATAATGATTATCATTTATAGTTTATAAAGTAGTAAGTGATATGATAAATACAAAGACCACTTCTCAAGGAGATTCTACATACACAAACAAAATGAAAGGCAGATCAGATGAATGGTACACAATTCAAAAGAATTGACCAGACATTTGAAAGATGAACTGAGAGGGAAGGACAGGGTGTCATGGGGACTAATAAAGAATAAGAAAAAACTACTATATAAAATAAGTATGGGAAGAAAAATACTTTAGAAAAGATTAGCCAACTTATGAGGATCAGTGTCTCTTTATAGAAGACTGGGCAGGTATGAGACCAGAAAGAAAAAGACTACTTGAAAGGCTACAGAGTTGGTATGGTATAGGGTAAGAACTGAATGTACACATCTTTTGGAGAAATGAAGCTTCCCTTCATAAAAACTTCAAACCTAGATCAAGTATCTGCAATAAGTAGAAATAAGGGTGTGCTACTCAGTGAGAAGGCAAAGGAAACAACAGTATCAATAAAGGAAAAACAAAACAAAAAAAAAGAGAAAGGAGCTAACAATGAATAAGGAGTATATGTGATGACAATAAAATGTAGGTTTGGGTGGTTTGCAAAAGGGTAAGAAGAATGTCTTGAGCCAACTGCAAATGGTTGGAGATATAATGGATTTGGAAGTTCTTCAGGACAGGAAGGAAACCTATGATAAATGGGATAAGGAAGGCCAGATGAACCTTAGTTTAAGAAACACAAAATACTTTCCAATTTGATCCTTTAGAAATTAAGGGCAAAATAAAAGACATCCTTAGGTAGCTTTGTGTTTTGAACAGAATAAGAGATTAGCATTCTACCCAGAAGTATACTAGGGGAAAATATAATGGGGCCTGGTTTAGAGCAATAGGAGTATCAGATATTGCAGTGGTTGGGAGGCAATCTCAGGAAGCCATGATGCACAGTGAATCCAAAGAACTTCTTGAGTTTCAGAAACTTGGAGCAGTAAATTATTTCTAGCTGGAGCTAAACATTCACACAAAATGGTGCCCTGAAAGAGATGGAACTTAAAAAGTTGGGATGGTAGTAATGTGAATCTGAGACAGATAATAATATTTGGCTTTTGTTGTTGTTGTTGTTGTTGTTCTATTGAGGTGCCAGTGGGTCTAGGGTAAAAGCATCTACAAAATAATTAGAAACACAGATTTGGATCTTAGAAAAACAAAAGATTGAAATTCTAAGATTTCAAGTTGAAAGCTGAAAGTGCAAGTGCTAAAATTACTAAGAAAGGGACTATAAACAGTTGGAGACAGGCAATGAAAGAGAGGTGTTACCTAAAAAGAAGAAAAATTGTATTAACCTCTTAATAGAGACTAAAGAGAAACGTTTCAAAAGTGAGTGGCAACAACGTTAAAAATAAAGTTAAGGAGTAAAGAATGAAAAAAGAGGAAAAGTGTGGTGATAAGTACATGATACAATAATCTTTAAAGGGTCAGTGTTAGTTGATAGGTAGGGATGATACTCAAAATGGTAAAGGAATGAGTCACAATTAAGCTGGTAACAAACATTTTGAAAAATGTTGATGGAAAAAGGCAGACAAGAAATAAAGAAAATATGCAGGAAGGACACAGCTCCCTCATCCTAAAATTAATGAAACAAAACCTTGAAAGTTTTTATAAGCAGAAGACCAATAGTGAGATAGGGATGAAGATACAATTTAAGTGAATTAGTTTATGATGAATTGAAGGAGATAAAAGATAGAACTGGCTATGGAGAAATGGGACAAGCTTAATTTCTGAGATTAATATCTGGATGAAGAAAAATATTTGGAGTTGAAAAGAGCTAGCTTTTAGGAAAAATGAAAAAGATGACCTTCAATTGAGCAATTAATAAGTTGGGTTAACAACTGAAAGATGAAAATAAAATCTTTAGGGTACTGAAAAAGGATTAAACAAACACTGTAGGTAAAAATAAGGAGGTCTTTAAAAAGAAAAATAAAGAGATAGGTCTAATGAAAGTTAAAGATTATAAAGTCAGAATGAATAAATAAACTCTTGTATTCTAGAATTGAGCATACATAAAGATAGAAAGGGGAAGAGGCTGAAAACTTAAACTGGCTTTTATTCTAGGTGAGCATGAATAAAAATGTAGAAGACAAAGAAAAGAACAGGATTTGAAACAGAGGACCACGATGACTATAAATTTAGATGAATGCTGCTAGACTGGCAAAAAGAGTCAAAACTCTGAACATCATGGAGTAATAAGAATTCAGAAGGAATGAAGAGTATATAGGATGAGACTAGAAATGAAGAGGACCCAAAACTTAAAAGCTGATGTGAAGTGCTGGCACTAAAGAAGCCAAAACACCAGGAGGTAGGCCAATCATCAAGGCAGAAAAACTGAGAGAGAAGGGCTAAAGTTGCCATGAAAGGTAGGAGAATTCTGGAAAAGCAGTATCTCATAATGATAAGAAAGTAAAACAGAGGTTATGTCATGCTCTCCAAGAAACTCAGTTATACATTAATTCTAATGTTTATTTAAATGGAACAAACTCACTATGAATAAGCAGTATATCACATTTATAATGGAATAACTATTTTTTTTTAAAGAGAGAGTGAGAGAGGGAGAGAGAGAGAGAGAGAATCTTAATATTTATTTTTTAGTCATTGGCGGACACAACATCTTTGTTGGTATGTGGTGCTGAGGATCGAACCCGGGCCACACGCATGCTAGGTGAGCGCGCCACCGCTTGAGCCACATCCCCAGCCCCTGGAATAACTATTTTTAAAGATAAAAATCCACCCTGATAGAATAAAATATTCTCCTATTAAAGAAATACAAATGAAAATAATGTGGGTTCTGAAGGGGTTTCTTAGCATAGTATAATGATAGGTACTTAAACAACATAAATTAAATGAATTAATGAAAAAGAATTCCAATGGTGGCATCATAACCAGAATAGTCTCTCCTTTTTACTGAACAAATGTATGTATAGATGGCCTGACAGATGAAGGACCATAGAAAGAAAACCAGATTCAATGAAGTTCCTAACATCACTGAAAATCCTCCAATAATGTTAGCTATTAATTAAAAAGCTACAGCTACTAGTTGAATAAAAGGTTAATAGTTTCAACTATCAATAAATTTAGGTACAGCTATTCCTCTATGAGCAGAAGCAGTAATCACTGGATTTCATCACAAAACGACAGCTTCTCTCAAAGTGACTAATTTGAAGAGGATATTCCTAATGAGGACATTTATTTGTATGCTAAATAAGCTTAAAACACTTAAAGTTTTATTTGAAAATCACCATTTTTAAATACCTATAGGGAAAAATAAAAAAACAGAATAATTATTTTTCCAACAAACCTATCCTAATTTTATTAGTTTAATTAACCGTTCTTACAATTTAAGACCAGTAATTACTTGAGTTACTATGTTGGAAAATAACATCAGATAGTATCTTAGAAGTTCCTTACTGCTAGGTCCTTTTGGCTCTTTGAGGAGAAAAACTAGTTTCTAATAGGGATAACTTTGCTTCAAAACAAAAACTTCCTGTACTATAATTTTAGTTGTCAATTTACAGGTTTAACTCTTCTTACCTCATCATACGATTTACATAGGCTTTACTACAGCTAGTATTGTATCTGCAAAAGCTACAGTGGACATATGTAGGAAAATGGTTTGCAAAATCTTTTATTTCAGAACAGCACTCAATGCACTTGTGAATGCCTCGACAACACCTTGTGGAGACACAAAGAAAATGGTATAAATATATTTTAAAACAAAAGTAATCAGTAAGAGCCATATTACTATTCTAATTAACTAAAGTATAATGTTTTTATACTTAAATTTAAATTGGTATTGTATATTAGGAATAAAACATCACCTTAAGTTCCTCAATGCAGTATTAACTTTGATTTTTTTTATTGCTATTAGCCAATGTACTTTGTTTCTTTTGCATATTAGAGATTTTTTATTTGTATTTAGATTTACTTCCATTAGGCTTATTTCCATTAGGTTTATTTGCATTGTATTTGGTTGTATTAGGTTTACTTGTATTCGATTTTGTGGGATTTTTAGCAGTTATATTTTTAGTCCTTGGAGGTGAGAGCTGAAGGGTAGAAGTGCTTGCATTAATGGAAGGTTTAGGTGAAGATCCTGACTGAAGAGGTTCAACTGAAGCTCGAATAGTAACCTACAAGAATGCAGAATATATTTACTTCAAAAAAAAATCACTATATTACTATTAAAATATCACTGTACAAAAACCATTTAAACTTCAAGTATTTTGAAAGAGTACACATAAACTGCAATTGTATTTAGTCTTATTTACTCCAAATGTTCAAAACAAATAAATAAAGTTAAATTTGATATTTATTCACTTAATGTAAAATCAGTTATGTCTAAACACAGTTATTAATGAGTAATTAGGAGTTAATAAAAATTGTATGACTATCAAAAGAGCACATTTCATAGCTATTTTTATGCTGTGACATAATTTTTAAAAAATTCATATATATGTCTAAGTTTCACAAAGCTTGAAAAATAACTCTAGAAAGGCCGACTGATCTCACCCTTTCATAACTACAAAACAAATAGATCTATAGTAAATGTGACCTCTCCTTTATGGGCTCATTATCCTGGATTTATACTTATAAAATGTTATAAGAAAGAGTTAAATCAACTTTTTCCACTGTGTGAAGAATTTAATATTGAGACTTCTCTTAAAGGAAACTAACACAAAATTTATCATTTAGTGTTCAAAATAGAAAATATTCAATTATATCTCTTAGTTGACAATAGAAAGGTCAATTGCCTACCAACATTCTCATTGATCACTTGACTATACTCTCCTCATGCATGTGAGGAACAGATTATGATGAAGTCCTATGAAACATGTGCTTAGGTATTATACAAAAGCACTAGGTCAGGAATCAAAAGAACTGAGGTTGAATCTCACATTATGCCTTCCAAGCCATGTAATCTTGAGTAAATAAGATATCCTCTTTAAACTTCTTCATATCTAAAATACAGGGCACTATTTGCCTTTTCTACTCACTGAATGATTGTATGGATTAAATAATACAATGTATGAAAAGTACACTCAAAGCCTCATTCTAAGATGTTGTAACAACATTTAGTATCATTATCATTAATATTATTATTATTATTAAGGGGAAAAATGAGAGAGGACTGCACTGCTTACATTAGTGTTCTGCATGTCTAGTTCCAGCATGAAATGAATGGTTTGCAGGGAAGAATGCTGGATAGCTTCTCTTGCTCTAAGTCTTCAGAGCATGGCTTTATATTATTTTATTTAATTCAAGTACCAGACATACCCACATTCAAAGGTAAGTACCCAAAGCCAAATATAAATGTTTTGGGGGTTATTTCACTTTGGATTATCCATGCCTCTGTTTCCCTCCACTGGAGCAAATATTTAAGAGCTGACTGTACATAAAGAAGTTAGAGAAAACAGATGTATATAAGGCAAAAAGGGAAAAGCAAATTACAATCATCAGTATGCAGTCAGACATGTGTTTGCTCACTTAAAATACAATGCTGTCCAGCAGCAGTACTTGCTTCTCTGAGAGTAGACTAAATGATAACAATTTCAACAAACATCTGAGAACCTTTGGCATTCAAGGCACTATGCCACACACTGGGAATACAAAGATAAATAAAATAAGATTCCTGATATCAAGTCTCTTAGAGTTTAGCTTCTAAAACTGACATAGTTCAAAAATAGCCTATATAATATTGAAACAACCCCCTGATCCAAGGAACAGTTAAACTAGGTACACTTTTAATGAAGGAATGCCATTTCAACATAGTACCCACCACTGAACTCAATGGTTAAAGCTTTCCTTTCTAAGCATAAAAACAATGAAATCTAAAATTAGTCAATAAAAATATGAAGTCATTTTTAAAAAGTCATATTTAATAGATAAAACCAGGTTAGAGCTAATTTTTATTATACAAAATGTTAAAATATAACATATTTGAACTCACTTTTGTTCCAGGAGGCAATCCTTTTAGTTGTTTAGGTTTTATAAATGTTCGATGATGCTGTGTCTTATGATCCATTTTCTCCTTGCATGTCAAAAATTGCAGTCTACATTTTGTACAACGATGTATTCCTTTTTTCTATTGAGAAACAGAAAAAAGGAAAAATAACTTTTATAACCACAAAATTCTGTGTCCTGGAACTACTCTAACTTAATTTTAATTAAAGTTTATAATTTCTTATCATAGATAGTATTTTTAAAAACTTATATTACTATCAAATGTATTTGTTACTATATAGAGTCAAACATAAAAGTTCTATTAACAGGTTCAAATAGAAGTTATACCAAATGTATGAAAGCTTTTAATTATAAACTTAAATTATTTAAAAACATGATACTATGAAAATGAGCTAAACATGTTTTAATTTTAGAAAATATCAAAATCATTTTAAAATTTTGCTATTTTCAATCATTTGACAAGTTGGTAAAGTAAATTACACCCTCTAAACTCAAGTAAATCTAACTAGATATTTCAAAGGTTAAGTTACAAAAATGGTTATATAAAGCAATGTTGTCCAATAAAACTTCCTGCAATAACGAAATGCTCTAGAGCTTTCCTGTTCAACATGGTAATTACTAGCCATATAATGGTTACTGAGCACTTGAAACGTGTCAAATGAAAGTGAGGAGCTAAATATTTTAAATTTTATTTAATTAATTTACACAGGTAATTGTGGTCAGTGGCTACTACACTGGACAACATAGATATGGAGGCATAAAATATAACTGATCATTACCTATGTTTCAGTTGAAAACTCCCTGAGTTCCTCCTAATATCCTGGTCCTATCACATTCTACAGATGGGAAATAGAACCCAAGAGAAATCTAAGTCCCTCTCCCATAGCTAGATAATAACAATGCTAGACTCCCTGATCCAGTGTTCTTCCTACTGTATAATATCAACTGAAACCTTTACACATTTATTCTCAATAATATAAAAATATATTTCATATACATATGCTTATAGTATATAGAAATTTAGAATAGCACATGCAAAATATCTTCTTCAAAGCTGTATCTCTGCCAGATACATCACTATTTCCCTTTAAATACAACCAACTCTTCATAAAATTTAAGGTAATACTTCTCTGAGGTAATATACAGAGAAGTATCTAGCAAAGTTACTAGCACACAGCAAACATTTCATTAAAAAAAAAAGCCAGACATAGAAATACAATATCACATATTCAGCTGGGTGTAATGCTCATTCCTGTATTCCCAGAATTTGGAAGGCTAAGGCAAGAGGATTTCAAGTTTGAGACCAGCCTCAGCTACTTAGCAAGACCCTGTCTCAAAAAATGAAAAGGGCTGGGGATATAGCTCAGTGGTGAAGTTTACTTGGGTTTAATTCCCAGTACCCTCCCCCCGCAAAAATCATATGTTCTCACTCATACATTCAAGATAAAAAAGTTGATCTCATGGGAAGTATATAAAGTGGTCACTAGAGGCTAGGAAGGGTGCAGGGATAGGGATGAGGGAGATCAGACACTGGAAAACAAAACACTTTGATAGGAAGAATAAGTTCTAGTGTCCAACAGCACGGCAGGGTGACTATGTTTATAATAATTTATATATTATTATAAAGAGCTAGAAGAGAGTTATGTGAATGTTCCCAACACAAATGATAAAACTGTTTGAGGGAAATGCTAATTACCTTAATTTGAACTTATACATTGTAAACATGTATTGAATTATAACTCTATTTCCAATAAATATGTATAATTGTTATATGTCAATTAAAATTTAAAAAATAGAAAATAGTTCTTCACAATGTCCAAAGCAATATGTAAGAACAACATGTTTGAATAATTTTAGCTGTATCTTAAGACTAGCAGTGTAGTGCACTATCTTATATCATAGATATAAGCAACTTAACACAAATTCACTTATAAAGTATTCAAAGAGAGGAGGAAAAAAGAGAGAAAAACTTGGCTAAGAAACAGATACCAGACAACAGGACAGAACAAAAGTTCACTAGAATTCATTTCCCAGAACTCTTTACTAGAATCACTTACTAGGTTACCTCATCCAGCTTCATGATTTGAAATACCACCTACCCAAATGCTTATGTGGCAATATTACTTGACATCTTATATGCTTCTCTATGGACAAACTAAACTCTAGGTTTCCTATATCTCTCTCCTACCATCCTAAATCTGTTCCTTGCTCAGTTTTCTCCATAGCTTAGAATATTAAAACTCCATTCTTATAAATGCTTAAGACAAAAAACTCAGTGTCCCCTCCTGCCCCCCCCCCTCTTTAACACATTAATAAAACTGCCAACTTCACTTTCAAGACTACTGATAACATTCCTATTTGTCATTACCTCCAACCACTGCTACCATACTGGGGCAAGTTCCCCAGACTATGGTTTAAAAAAAAAACAATAAAACTTCTATCTTTCTTTCATGTCTTTTTCTGCCCTGTGATCTATTCTCTCCATGGTTGTCGGTAATTCTTGAAATATGCTAGGTCTCTCACTTAAAACCTTCCAGGAGCTTTCCAAAGTCCTGACTCTGGGTCCACACAAATTGGCCTGCATTCTATTGCTACAACCTTATCTCCTACAATTCATCCTTCTATTAGTTAACTCTGCTCCAGCTTCAATGGCCTCCTTGCCAATCTTATTAGTAACTCTGGTTTATAATCACTTCATTGCCTACATAATGTTACCTCTCCCACATGGCTTACTCCTTAATTTCCTTTGAAGAGGCCCTTTAATGCCCATGCTGTATATAAAAGAGCAAACCCTCCTCCCCAGTGCTTGGCACTCCTTATTTTCCACATTTATTTCCTACCCACAATACTTATCACCAGCATATACAAACACACATTCACACAAATTTATTGTCTTTCTCCATTACAGTACCAATTCCTAAATCACACTGCTATATAATACCTAAAACAGTTCCTGACATACAGTAAGGCATCCTAAATAAATATATGTTGGATGACTAAATAGTGAAGCAGAAAGCAAGAGACTAATGCAGAAAAATACATGAGCGGCAGGTACAATTTAACTAGTTCAAATGACTGCTACTTCATTAAATGCATATTTATCCAAAATCCTGAGACAGGAAACATCAATCTATAATTCCCTGAGGTGGACTCAAGTCTTATACATCTCTGATGTTATGTACATATGCATTTTAATGTGCTAAGGGTGATGAAGATACGGTATCACAGTTTTTAATAACAACAATGTTCAATCAAAGATATAATGATCTATTCAGAGTATAGAAAAATAACTGTACTGAATTTTTTGATAGTCTTGAGGGATTTAAGGGTAATTCTTACTATATGTAATTTCTACCTTTAGATCTAATGCCAATGTAAAATCAACTCTGTGACAGCAGTAAAAACTAGTGCTCTAAAGTCATGTTCTGTCTTTGCCTTTTATGAGACAATGCAACATTAGGCAAGTTACTTTCACTAAAACCCTGTTTCCTCATTTATAAAACATATATAGGTTGTGAGGATTAAGTACCCTGATACCATATGGTGATTACTATATGTTAACTGCTTATTGTTTTATCTAATAAGCTTTTTTAATATATCAGAAATTCTTAAATTATTTTATAAAAGTCATATAAACTCGGTTGTTTGCTCTAAAATTACTCAAGACATAACAATATAATCTTTTAAAGAAACAATTACAAGTGAGGTCTTCAACATAATAAAATGAGACACAGAATCAACAATTTTTATTACCTGATATTGTACTGTCATCTGTTAAAAGTTTATAATTCTACTCAGTGAAGGTTTCCCAGTCTTTCATAAATAAGTATACATATTATAAATACATTGGAGGATGCCTGATGATCCTTCTTTCTTACTAATAGATTGCCCTATCTTTACTGCTGGCTATCTACTTCCCAGTCACACCCAAACAAAAAAAAATTTAAAAGTTAGGAACCCATGGCAAGTCAAGATGGCTCCAGGCATGAAGGTTTGATTTTAAATAACATAGCCTAGGCTTGTGACACAACTTAGTAGCACATGCTCAGCATGTGCAAAGTCCTGCATTCAATGCCCTACACCACAAAAAATAAATAGAATACATTGTACACCCCACACACTGGATCCACACATCTTATCATTATTTTCATGTCTATAACTCAATGTAGAGCTTAGTAAAGCATCTGGGGAAAGTTACATTAAAAAGCCTCAAAATAAAATAGTTTATACCTTACTCTCCCTTTTAAAATTAAAGGCTAAAGATGAAATACAGAATACGAAGGACAATGTTTCCCAAACTCTTTATCAAGAAATGTTAATAGGTATGTTCAAATAAAGTGTTCAGTGGTCAAATAAGTTTGGGAAATGATACATACTATATCTTTTGCTTGGAGATTTACAATGTCCATTAGCATATTAAAAGCTCTGAGAAGTCCTGTTTTAATAAACAGACAAACAAAACTGTTTAATTTTTTAAATCCAGGCATTTACCAAATTGATTTACCAGTGACAATACTGGGAGAACCCCTATTAACACCTGTTGGAATACTGTTGGGGGACCATTAAATAAAAGATCTTTCCAGAACGTCTCAAGGATGAGTGGTATCCCAGTCACAACACCAGCGATCCCAAATTCATTTGGAAATGCTACTTTTATCATCTTTCCCAATTAAAAATTACTACCTGATTTCATGATTATCTAACAACTGCATCTCATAGCAAGGTGAGTACCAATGGTGAATAAATTGGTGTGCCAGTTTAATTCATAATACGGAAATGCTTAATGAGTTGGAAAAACCTGATTATATGATCAGGTGCAATAAATCCATTAGGTTCTGATTTTGACAAAAACACTGGTGTATCAACATTTTTAGCATAAACAGGGATAATTTAAGTGCTTCAGGAAAAAAAAAACACAATAAGCATAACATCAGAATTCCAAGCACTAATGCTGAGTTCCAAAAATTACACAGCAGAACTGGCAGAAGTAATCCAGGAAAGAAGTTAGGATCTAAACACAGTTCTCTGGCAGAATTCATACATCAATCCATCAACAGCTTCCTTTGCCTTGTAGCTGTGAAGGATGAACCTAGGTCAATGAAAACACATTTTCTCATAATAACAGAGCTTTAGAAAGTGGAAATAAAGTTTGAAAAGGAATAGGAAAACAAGGTATGTATCCACAATCTTTTTTTTTCCTCAGTTCATTCCCCCCATCCTGTTTCTTGAAAACTCCTTCAAAATCATTCCCAGATCTACTCTTAGGACCTTACTATCTGCCACTTGCTTATTTCACTCACCTTCTCTCTTGTTTTTTTTCCCCCTCAATCCTTGGTTGCCTATTTCTAATCATTTTTCACAATTTTATTTATGGTCTTTATTTATGGTCTACACCATCACTGGAAAGGAGATAAGGAAAGAACTGGAAGTTTCACAAATAATTCAACATAAATTATAAATTTAATTGGGTTATTTGGAACAACTCTGCTTCATTTGCAGAATAAAACTAATCAGTGTTTCAATACTTAACCTGTTTTTTCACTAAGATAATATGAACAAACGGGAATTAGAAAATCTCACCTGATGTTTCATATAATGATGCATATAGGGTGTTGCGATTTTAATAATTTTGAGGCAGAAAGGACACAGCAAGTTCTTAGTGTTTTCATGGGATGTTCTAAAGTGAGTTTCCACATCAGAAAATGATGATGATCTATAATTGCAAACCTAGAAATAGAAAGAAGGTTTTGTTTGATTCAAAAATTTATAACTGATGTGCAATTACAAAGCAAATTATGGATCATTTGTTTAGAAGAACACTGTGTACTACTACTCTTGCTGATGCCTATACACCCAAAAATTCCACTAACAGAAGCACCAAAAAAAAAAAAAAAACCAGAAATTATCTTTCAAAATTAAAGAATTCTTCTCAAAACATAACTAGGTTATGTGCTTTTTAGCAGATCGTTCATCTATCACTGCCTTGACTGAAATTTTCAAATTTTGGCACCTCCTGTCCTATAAAGTGCTTTTTCTGCTACAAAAACAGCACTCTTCTTTAGATTGTAAATGGACCCCACACTATGGTGGTGGCAATCAATCTTTTATTTTTTTGTCTTCCTATTCCTTCAAATTCTGGAAAAATACTGGTCACAAAACATTAGCTAGGGTTCTTTATAACTAACAGCATTTCAAATTTCCCTTGTATACACCTACATTCTTCCCTATATGGTAAGACATGTCCATCTGTATTTCTAGCTGGGCTCTTCTTTGACTACCACAGATGTAAGCAAGCAACAGTCTGTGGGCCAAATGCAGCTCACTGCCTACCCCTCATATAATGAATGAGTTATGCCTTCCACTAATAAATTATTTATAAGAGGGACTTTAATTTTGGTAACCAATTTACCTAAATGATTAAAGAATAAAACACTGATATATTTTATGACACATGAAAGTTCTATGGAATCAAATTTCAATGTCTATATATAAAATTTTACTGGAACATGCCCTTGTACTACTATGGCAGAGTTGCTAATTTCCAACAATGACAGTAAACCATCAAAACCTGAAATATTTCCTGAAAAAAATGTATTGACCTCTGGGTTAATGGGCTTAAATCTTGTAGTTAAAACACAAACACACCACTTAAAAGAACACAATAAAAATGTGTATGTACCTGGCAGATATATGGCATTTCACCGGGTTTATGATTATCCTTCATATGTTGTAAAAGAACATGTTCTGTTTCAAATGATAATTCACAGATTTTACAAATGGCTAAAAGTGAGAGGGGGGAAACGGTATTACATTTTAAGATATAAAAAATTATTTTACAAATTTATATAAATAGTGGTAGTAACAGCAGCAGCAGCAGAAGTGATCAATCATATAGTTTGTTAACTGGTTGCCAAGCACATTCCTAAACACTTCACCTCAATTAACTCACTTGATTCCTATAACAGCATATGAGGAAGGCATTTCTATTATCCTCATTTTTCAAGAGTTCATGTCTCAATTCTTATAGCTATAACAAAAGGAGGATCTGGTATTTAAACTCAAGCTACTTAGCTTCAAAATCTGATTTTAACTACAACCGTAGTTACTTAAAGTTTAAATGAAGAACACTGATTTTGCATTTGATATATATGATTTGAGGCTTCTGAATCCCCAATATGTATTGCCCAGATTATGCCAAGGAAATTACTATAATGAATTACTTGCCAGAGGGACTTTAATTTTAGTAACGAATTTTATTTCAAAATTTCTAAAAGTTAAAACTTAATTTTTCCATTTTGCCCCCAAATTCCAGAGTCTATTTCTTATTTTTCTTACAGAGTTACTCAGGTTTTCTCAGAGTTTCTATCTTCAAATTCAATAATATTCAACATTTAAATGAAACTGCAACTTACTAGAAAATTCATGGGGCGTATGTGTACTTTCAATGTGACACTGCAGCTGAAATGGTGTGGGAAACTGATGGTAGCAGTGCTGGCAGGTGGTGTGGTTTTCCCAGCTTTCACTGCTCTGCTTCTCAAGTTCCAAATGATGTTTCATGTGGTTCATAAACCTATAAATGATTGTCAACAGGTGCAAAAATTCAGATTTAAAAACAAAATCTCACCAATCTCTGAGTCTTAATCTCAAAAATACCAAGTATTACTCAAAATCCAAAATGTCTTAAAAGTCCTCTAGAAAAGAGTATATTTTAAATATTGCCTTTTCAGTGAATTTTTTCAAATTTATTTCAAAATAATCAAAATATCACTCATTTTCTAACTCAATCATTACTTCAGATTATTTTTAAAAATTTAAGGTAAAAGAGCAGGCTTGTTTTTTATACCTTAAATACTATTTTTAGTTTAAAATAAAACACTGAAAGAAAGGAAACCCTAGCACCAAAAGCAGCTAGAGTCATGAGAGAAATCTTTTAAGACTGTGAAGACATATAATAGATTCCAGCTGCTTAAAAGACAAATTACTGGTATTTTTACTTGTGTCTTGGTTTCTAAATGCATGTAATAGCAATTTTAATGCTTAAAATTACAAGAACTTTTTTTTTAATGATACTGGCTTACTGTTAGCACATACTGTTCATTTTAACTTGCAGACTGTGCCCTTTATAAAAAAGCTCCATTTTTCAGTTTTACATTCTGCTATTTCAGCTTCCCTAAAAGGCTCCTTATGAAAAGAAACTATGACCTTCAACAGCAGAGAGTGTGTATAAATGAGAATACTTATTTAGAAGAGCTTACTGAAGCTTTTTGCTGAATTTGAAAATAAAAGTTATTCAATCAAAACAACAATTTTTGGACTGGTCAGCTATTTACAATTACTCATTTTGAAGCCATATAAGAAATAATCTTGCAACTATTAACATTGATGATAATGTCATCAATCTGGATAACTATCATCAAGAAGGTTATAACATATATCTCTTTTTTTACACCTCTACCACACTACTCTTTACAGCAAGTTATGATACACCTTAAAATATCTTTCTTCTTTGGCTTTAACACAAGCTCTACAACACCTACCAGAAAAGTCCTAGTCTTGGTTAAGTATTTACATATGCAAAGCCAATATCTTTTAGCTCAAAATCATAAGCACTTAAGTATATTTATATAAAGGATCCTTTAATCAGCTAGTTATTTTTCTCAATTATTAAATAAGCCCAATCTGGAGTTCATATTTTTCAAATGAACAGATGGAAATGGGAGAAACTAAAAGGGCAAATTTTTTGGAATCATGTTCACAGAATGAAATATACCTATTTTTATTGATGAGTAAGGGGTAAAATACTAATATCACAGTATGATAATAACAGAACAGAGTAGAAATCTTGAGCTGTTTGTTTCTTACCATCCTTGAAAAATAATTTGCCTTCCCAGCTTTACTGGAAAAATTAAAAGCAATGTTATATAATACACATAATTTTGGTTATGAGGTACTTTACTTTAAGGTTACATTTATCAGATAACCAATATATTTTAAATGTTTAATCACTGGATGTTATCAAACGGAGCATGCTGAAAATTTCTAAATATTCTGATAACATAGACCTATGTCTCCTGAAATAATTCCTGAAAAAAGGAATTTCCCATTTTCATGTTTGATATGAAATGGAAATGGCTAATCTTAAAAGCAAAAAAAAAACAACTTGTTGCTCAAATAATTTGTAATATGATATGTGTCATATTTAATTTGAACAAGGAGCTTAAATCAGTTAATCACACTTCCATGCTTATCATTGCATCTATTTTTTAAATATATATATTTTTAGTTGTAGTTGGACACAATACTTTTTATTTATTTATTTATTTTTATGTGGTGCTGAGGACAGAACCCAGGGCCTCACAGGTGCTAGGCAAGCACTCTACCACTGAGCCACAACCCCAGCCCTCATTGCATCTATTAACATGATTTCTGACATATTTTACTATTAAAATGGTAAAAATATGTAAATAGGTGGTAGAGTTCTATTATAGTACTGTTTCAGTGTTATATGTCAAAGCACAACTTCCCCTTTGTTAAAGAATGGGGACCACTAGTTCTTGATGGCAGTTAACAGTGTCACAAAGGAGGTAAAACAATGAGAAAATTCATATGATATAAGATATGGGAAAGAACTTGGAAAAAGTTCTACCATAAAGCAACCATTAATGATTATTATAGGAGCATATCATAGAAGACAAGAAAACAAATAAATGCTGGGCCCAGACGTGTAAGTACATGCTTAAAAATGCTACAGGTGATAGTTATAAAGAGTAAATGGAATATACACATATATATGTATGTTTGTATACACAAACACACACATATCTTGTCTAAGTACACTGATATCTGCAACTTACTTTGAAATTAATTTAAAAGTCAGATAGTCCAAAGGAAGAAAAATATGATAAAGCAAGTACAGTAAAATATTAAGAATAAAATAAAAGTTGTAAGTGTAGAAGTGTCCAATAAGACTTAAATTTTTGATAAGTATTTGAAAATTTTTATAATGAAATTGTAGAAAGTAACCTTATATACTATAAATGTCATGCCATATAATCAATGAAAAATACCATTCAATATATCTTGTTATTTTATTCTTGTTACTCACGTACATAAGATATCTTTATAGTATATCATGTAATGCAAAAATTCCAAAGTAAGTTTCTAAAATTTAAAACATTTGTGTACACCTCTTCAAAATTTCATTGTGAATGAAATCTCTAATTGTTAAAGGTGTCAAATTATAAAATCAAAGCAGACACATCTCCTAGAAATGGTATATCTTTAAAACACATTGCTTTTGGCTGGGCTTGGTGGCACATGCCTATCATCCCAGAGGCTTGGGAGGCTGAAGCAGGAGGATCCCGAGTTCAGAGCCAGGCTCAGCAAAAGCGAGGTGTTAAGCAACTCAGTGAGACACTATCTCTAAATAAAATACAAAATAGGGCTGGGGATGTGGCTCAGTGGTTGAGTGTCCCTGAATTGAATCCCTAGTAACCCCATCCCCTCAAATAGATCACTTTTCCCACTAGGTAAATGTTCTTAATATGAATTGAAAGCTTTGAGCATTAAGATTAGCATAAAGAAGTTCAAAACTGGACACTTTTGAAGTGCTTTCTCCTATAACTGAAGAAAAATAAAATGTAAACTACCTAAAAGATTCACTGCTAAAACAAAATGAACTTATTTTTTTCTTTTAAGTTAAAATAAACTTTGTACATCTTAAGAAATGTGAAAGAAATACAAATAAGTAGATCCTGGTGTCAAATTCTAAAATACAAGAAATGACAAAAGCTTTTCAACAACGAACAAACAAACAAAAAGTCTGCCTTTGTCTATAGTAGAAAGTATTAGAATTGTTTATCTAGAATAGCAAAGGAAAATGTAACCTAAAGATACAACATTTATATTTGTAGCATTTCAATTTTCAAATAGAAATAAAAATAAATATTTACATACCTAATATTATTTTTTAGAATTTTCAAGCAACTGAAGCGTTTAAAGGTTGTGTGAGTCTTCTGTTCTTCCTGGGCATCTTCTTCATGTTTTCCATAATAAAAGTCATTAACTAATATGATCAATTTTCCTTTCTCTGAATCAATAGTCTTATTTGTATTTGCTGTATTTGAAAATTCTGTTTTAGCCAGTCCCAAAAAGTTATTTATCATTTCTGGACAACAATGCTGAGAAAGAAAAAAATTAGAAGCCTTGTTTAAAAAAAAAAAAAGCAAAAATTATTCTGTGGTTACAAGTAAGGTCAGGCTATGTAAAACTCTGCTTGGTAATACATCTGGAAAAATAGTCACCAAAAATTTGTGGTGCATATACATATTCTAAAAATGTCAAATGACAAACACTATTGTCTTAATAAACAAAAAAAAAATTTTTTCAAAAAGAAATGAAAACCCTTAAACAGGACTTGGCTATAGATGTAATAACCACTCCTTTGCAATTTATCTACTCAGGTGTAACTATTTAATAATAATTTGTTGCTTGGTCCAAAATTATTCATTTCACATCTATTTCGAGAGTACATAAAGAAATATTTCATTTGCCTTGATGTATATTTTTAATTATCAAGTAACACAAAAAAATTTTGTAAGACCTTAATGGAACTAGACTTTGACCCTACTAACCTGCTATTTCTTAGACTCAAGGTACTAGAAAAAGTATTGAATGCAAAGATATATAAGACTAATCTTCCTTCTTAAAAAAAAAAAAGAAAGAAAGAAAAGAAAAAAATCCACTTTTTTACATTAGGTATAAAAGAAAAGTGTTTTTACATCTTAAAACCTAGAATGCTAAATATCTGAAGAGGAAACTTATCTCTTCGGGAGTAAAATCACAATGTCACATAAAATGATTTTAATATGGAATTTGTTCATATGTGAGCTTTTCCTTTTCTTTTTCAACAAGATAGAACTAATTCTATCTTTTATTTATTTATTGCACATAACATTCAGTTGTATAGTTTTTACTTAAAGGGCAAGCTCAGGAAGATGTGCATTATAATATTTGTTAAAATGCTAATTCCTGGGCCTCACTTCAGAACAACTAAGCTACAATGTCCAGAGATAGGGCCTAGAAGTTAATATATTATCTATTTTTTTTTGATAGTTGTAGATGGACAGCATGCCTTTATTTTTTGTTTATTTTTACGTGGTGCTAAGGATCGAACCAAGTGCCTCATACATGCTATGCAAGAGATCTGCCACTGAGTTAGAGCCCCAGACCTAGAAGTTATATTTTTTAACAAGCGGTAATTCTTTTACAACTTAAGTGTTTTCTATATGTGTTATGTGTTAAACTGGCATCAACATAAGAAAATTTTAAACTCTTAATACACCTATTTCATTTCTAAGATAACAACACCCACTTATACCACATGTGAAATGTTAGACAACTGGTGGAACACTCTGTATTACAAGGGACAGAGGGCCTTTCTGGTCCAAGACAGACTTATAACATTTCTTTCAAGGTTGCATTTTACTTATTTTGTTTTACTTATCAATTTATAAATCTGAAAAGAAAACACACACACACACACACACACACACACACACAATCTAAAATAGATACAAAGAAAAAAAATACTAAGTAAAATGGGCCACAAATAAGTGGTATAACTAACTTATGTTAAGGAGTTGAGGTTTCACCCACATGCAAAATTAGGACAAATAGATTAGTTCTCTAATACAACATGAATCTCTGTAGTCTTCCATTCAGAATAAATTATAATTGAAATAGAAATACAACATAAAAAGGGAGGTAAGAAAGGTTTTGCTATTTATGTTCCTATATTCTTCTTGCAATATTACATAATATCTGAGAGCTCAAACTTAGGAAATTCAGACTATTTCTAAGGAGTTTTACAAGACTAAGTTCCTTCTTTTTAAAAAATGCTACTTTCTACTTTAAGGATAAATGAAGAAAAACATGGTAGGGAATAAAACAACTAGCATTATTAGAAAAATTACTCAAAATGTGTATCTTCTTACTACTACTAATATGTATCACTGGCACCATTTTGACAAACAAAACTCTTCACTTATTTGAAGGATTCCTTGGAGAAAGATCTCAAACAATGAGAAGTTATAATGCACAAAAATAAATAAAAGAGAAAAGTCTTCCTAATAAGAAATGCAGATTATTTTGTGTCCCAAACACAAAATCTGGCATTTAGTAGAAGTTATTCTGAGTCATATTTAGCACCTGATTATTTTCTGAAATCTACAAAATAGTTTATGAGAGAGTATGTTGCAAGGTTTATATTCTCCAGAAATGTCTAATTTGAAATTAAAGTTGACCTAGAGTAATAAATTACAATATATATATATATATATATATATATATATATATATATATATATATATCATATAATCAATTACTTGCTGTTCTTTTTTTTTTCTTTTACACAAAAGACAGGATCAGATTTTTAAAAATTAACATACAAATCTTGTTCACAACAACTTTAAAAATTTGTTTTTAAATTGTAGTTGGAAACTATACCTTTTTTTAAATTTATTTTTATGTGGTGCTGAGGATCGAACCCAGTGCTTCATACGTGATATATGAGTGCTCTACAGTGAGCCACAACCCCAGCCCTCACAGTAACCCCTCACCAACAACAGGTCATCTCTTAGACCTGGAAATCTGTCATCTCTACCATGAAGCCTGGATGACTTTAAACAATTGTTGACCAGTCTGACACTTCATGATCCTAACATCTCTGGTCCCAGTAAGAATGCTAAAGCACTGCATGATGTTGCTGAAAACTTAGAGACTGGGTTCTGAGAAGGGGAAAAAAAGAGGCTGAATACCTAGTTTTCCTCTTCCTCTTCCCTGTGCACAAACACAAAACATGCCCTTTCTACAGAAATAAAATTGCTTTAGAATCCCACCTTATCCCAGAGAGAGATTAAAAAGTAGGACATCAAGGGAAAAGGAGAATGGAAAAGGAGAGGGAAAAATGAATAACAGAGAGGTAAGATAAATTAGAGACAAGGATAGTAGTAAACAGATACTGCAAAATAAAAGAAGGGAAAGAGAGGCCAGTAATGAGAAGAGCAAGGTTTAAAAAAAGAGAGATTAGGATTAGAGAGAAAATGACAGATATAGCATGCAAAGGAAAATTCATTTTGGACATACAACTGTATGGAATAAATATTTTAAAATATAATTCAGGAAAACTGTGCTAAAACAAAGGAAGACACAAATATAAAGGCAAAAGAATACACTGTACACTAGAGAAGACTGACTCAAACTTTCTATAGTAAGTTATGTCACTATAAAATTATTAATGTTAAAAATATTAGTCTAATATAGATAGATAGATAGATAGATAGATAGATAGATAGATAGATAGATAGACTGGGATGTAGCTCAGAGGTAAAGTGCCCCTAAATCCCCAGTATCAAAAAAAAAAGAAAAAGAAAAAGAAACTTATTACTTTCTAGATGAGACCCTCTGTAATTTAGTGAGACCTTGTTGCAAAAAAAAAAAAAAAAAAAAAAAGAACTGGAATGTAGTTCAGTGGTAAAGAGCCCCTGAGATCAATTCCCAGTATCAAAACACAAAGTAACAAAAACCAAACAACAACAAACACTGAACACTAAAATCAAAAACAAAACACTTTTTGAACATTTTAAAATGTTAAGGATACATTCATGATACAGTTATGAAAGCTAGATTCTTCTGTATCACAAATATCAGCTAAGTAATGAAAGATATGGATTGAGATGTGATTATATATCTAGGACAGAATAAGTGAAGATAAGGATATGTAAAAAGTTTTATCAGTGGATACTAAACTACAGTTAGATAGGAATACAAGTTCTGGTATGCTATTATTACATAGTAGGGTGTCTATAGATAACAATAATGCACTGTACACTTTAAAAAGCCAGAAAAAGGGAGTGGAGATTATGGATCAGTGGTAGAGTGCTCACCTGGTGCGGGTGAGGCACTGGGTTCAATCCTCAGCACCACATAAAAATAAATAAATAAAAATAAAGACATTGTGTCCACCTACAGCTAAAATTAAAAAAAAAAGCCAGAAAATTTAAAGTTTTCACCATAAAGAATTGATAAGTGTTTGCAGAGTAAAACATTAAACAATGGACACATATCAAAGCATCGTACCCCATTAATATGAAAAATTTTATGCTTTATGTACCAGTCAAAACTAATGTAAATAAAGACTAAAATTATAATGAATACTCTGGAAAAGTTTATATGACAAGCAAATAATTTACTTATTATTTTTAGTGTACCTCACTATCTATAGTATATCTTACTATATCATACACGTATTTTCAAATTTCTACCTAATAGTAAAGAAAACAACCTACAGACATTTTTGCTAAAGAAAAAAAAGTATTCATCAGCACTTGGGCTTTACTATAAGAGGTATGGTTAGAATACCAATTAACTAATAATACAATGAGAAAAATGTCTAGCTTTAAGAAATTCCTAAAGAATAAATGAAATAATGTATTTATTCAAAGCTTAGTTTTATGTTTGACACATGGAATCAAATAAATTATTATAGGATATTTTAATATTTTTCCATTGGAAAAAATCATTAACTGTGATATAATGAACTTTGATTTATCAAAAACTTCTATTTAAGTTTTTTTAAATTATTGATCTAAAAATTACAATATTTTATGGAAATTATATTAAATTTTAACTAAAATATAAAAATATAAAAGCTAAAAAGTAAAAAAAAAGTCCCCAGTTTTCTATTTTTTAATTTTTATGATCAACACATTATATTTATACATTTTTGAAACAATGTGATTTTTACATTTTTATGATGCAATTGTGTGAACACAATCAAAATCCTCTTCTAATATGAGATATAGAATGCATTACTGTTAATTATACTCACCCTATTATGCCATAGAACATAAGAATTTGCTGTGCCTATCAAACTATAACACTGTACCTGGTGACCAACCAATTTCTATTCCATTCCCCCTCTACTTGTCCCCATCTCTGATGACATCTAGTCTATTTGATTTCTATGAGATCAACTTTTTAAAACTGCCCACTGCCTGAGATCATGTAGTATTTGTCTTTCTGTGCCTGAAACTCTCCAGTTTTAAACATTTCCTTCCTAGATTTGTGACTATGCTTTGAGACTTCATTATTATAAACACATACATTATTCAATTGCATTCAATTTAGTTAAATAGTATTTCTTACACATTGTCCCATTTTATCTATCATAGAGATACCCTCCTTTCATAAAATTTTACAGTGTTCCATTACATAAATCTTTTAATATTTTGGTTATTTCCAGTACAAGTAATCACAAATAATGCTATAACATGTAAAAGTCACACATGGAATAAGGTTGCCAATCTCTCCAGGCCCAGAAATGTGTACGTTTTGCATGTTTAACTGATTCTATTTTGTATACAGACTGTATGCAAAATAGAGGGGAAATAAGAACATTCATGCCTACTTCTATATGTGGAAAGAAAATCAGGAAGGATATAAAACTGGCAACCAGGTCATAAGAGTCTGAGGTAAAGATTCTTCCCATACACACCTTCCTATTTTTAATTTTTAATAATGTGACTTTGCTACCTAGTAAAAATAAATAAATAAATAAATAAATAAATAAATAAATAAATAAATAAATATGACTAAGAGAACATAGTAGCAAGAGATCTTCCAAAAATGGTAGATTAGAGGCATTATACACTTGCCTGCATCTCCTTGAAACCAAATTAAAATAACTGTAACATAGTTGCTCACTGAGATGAATGTCTATGAGAAAATACCAGGTTTCAACTGTGGATAGAGCCTTGGAGAAGCCCAAATAAAATCGACTGTGGAAGACAGAATGAAACAAAATGCACCAGTGCCAATCCCAGGGAAGTATGCCCCAGAGGTAGAGAAGAAACAGAGTCCCAACAAACATGACTGGCACAGGATCCAGCCTCCTGCAGAAATATAGGCTAAGCAAACAACAGTACAGTTTGCATGTTAAATTGGCTCTGTAGAAGACACCTGTACTTCTTTGCATATTCTCAGTTTTATAATTTGGAGCCATCTTAGAAAAGGTCCTATTGTCTGAGGTTACTTACTGCTTCAGCAATCAGCATATGTAGTAACAGATGGTGCTTCTCATTAAACCTGGCAGTTTGCCAGACGCAGCTCTCAGAGTCTGGGGAATGAGCAGTCACATGTAGCCAGGACTGGAAACACCAGAAAAATGGACTGTGGATTATGCAGAACTCACCACCATCCCTTCCACCACAGATCTTTGAGACTCTATATCCTCTCTCCATCCTTGGGAGGGGGGGCATACAGGGACACTCCACAGAGCTAGTATTAGCTCTACCCTCCAAGTACTAAGCTCTGAAGAGAAGATTTGGGGAGTTCCACATTCTGACATGCCATGATGTCAGCATCAGCTCTGCTCTAGAAGTGCATAACACAAATAGCTCCAGAGAGAATTTGTTTCTAGGGAACTCTGCATTCCACACTAGCTCATTCTGGTGTACAAAGCAGCTGAGAGGTATTCCAACTGAATCAAGCCACAAATTGCTACCATCAGTCAACTGACTAGTACCACAAAAGAAAGGAGTAAGCCCCAGTCTTTTCTCTGTCCAAGCAGCACACAGACTAAAGACAAAGAAATTCTCTGATCAGTACAGTCAAAGAGTTTCTATCCTTCCTTCTCACTTGGGCACTCGAGGGAAAAGAAAATTTTCATTTTTTTTATTCATAGTTTTACTTTTTTTTTTTTTTTTAAACTCAGGGGTACTTTCAAAACTGCACTACATCCCCAGCCCTTTTCATTTTTTCAGACAGGTTCTCTTCAATACTGGCTTTGAACCTGTGATCCTCCTGCCTCAACTTCCTGAATAACTGGGATTACAGGCATATACCACCACACCTGGCTTAAGTTTTTGTTGTTGTTCTTATTTTTATGTGCTGTTTTGTGCTTATTTCCCTTTTTTCCTCTTATTTTTTTGATATTGGGGACTGAACTCGGGGACACTCGACCCCTTGGCCACATTCCCAGCCCTTGTTTGTGTTTTATTTAGAGACAAGGTCTTACTGAGTTACTTAGCACCTTGCTAAATTGCTGAAGCTGGCTTTGAAATCTTGGTCCTCCTACCTCTGCCTCCCAAGTCACTGGTATTACAGGCATGTGCCACCATGCCTGTATTTTTCTCCTCTTTTTAATATGAAATATTTTTCTTCTCTTCCTTTCTCCCTTTTCTATTTTACTTTTCTCCAACTATATTTTATCCCTTTGATTAATTCTATTTTTATTATTTAACTGTTTGTTATTTAATATTATTTTTCTTCTTTCTTTTAATTTATTGTGGTATTACTGTTTTTAGTTTTTGGATTTTACTTTATTTATCTACCTCATTTTTTCTTTCTTCTTTGTTCCTCTTCTTCTTTTTCAGTGATTGAGATTGAGTCTGATTGTGTTGAACACATCAGCTGGGTGCTCTGCCACTGAGCTACACTCCCAACCCAGCTGAGGGGAATTATGCCTTGCTTGGGCCACACTTAAACCTTGGCAGATACTTCAACTTAGGGAATAGGAGGAATAAAAGCCCACAGACTATAACCTGTCCCCAAGCAAGCATGGCAAGGTGGGTGAATCTGAAGTCCCTCTTGGGAACCCTCACTACTATAACAAGAACAGAAGAAATAGCATAACTGTTATAGGCACCATAAGTATGGTATATGGTGCCTCAATATCTGTCATTCCCATACCCTATCAGACAGCATATTGCTGATAGGGTTGGAGGTGAGTGTGACAGTAGAGGGAGCTGTAACTGGCCATTGTTTCTCCCCATGAAACAACTAGAGATGCCCTGAATGTCTAAACAAAAGATAAAGGCTCCAGGACATCACCACAATTGGAACAGCCAGTAGCAGAACTGCTTCCAAGTTAACAACCAAGATCAACAAAGCCCAGGGGAAACCCCCAACACATACCTGATAGGGGCTTCGATTCCCACTATAGGAGTAATCACAGAGGGTACACTCTATATCTATTGCTGTCTATAGCAAAATTGCCTGAAATACCAGACAGACTACCCTCTTGCAAGTCCTATAAAGAAAATAAATCACTTAGGCTCTGACATATTATATATTGTGTAAAAATCTTTAACCACAGCCAAAGAAGCCACAGGAAAGTACACAAGGAAGTACAAATTGAATTAAATTCAATACTAAATAGAAACCCAGTAACCCAGGGCTCACCAAGAAATAGTGGAAAAGAGTGAAAGATATCCATCCCAGTGGATGAGCAAATCTCAACATACAAACACAAGAAATATGAAAGCACAAGGCAGTAGAATAGCTCCTGAGGTTTATAAATCTCTAATAAATCTGTAATCCAAAGATATAAAAGTAGATGAACTACTTGACAGAGAAATTAAAAGAATAATTTTTTTAAAAACAGTTCAATGAATTCCAAGAGGATATAAGAGCTGAATGAATTAAGGAAACCAATGCAGGATATGAATGAGAAATTTGATAGACAGGGATTTTGAAACAGAACCAACCAGAATTCTTGGAAATGAAAAGCTCAATAAGTCAGATTTTTAAAAACTCACTTGAAAGCCCCACCAAAACATTAGATAGACCAAAAGAAAGAATAACAAGACTTAAAGAAAAAGTTGAGGAGTTATCAGATTCAGAAACTAATTTTAAAAAATCAGTAAAAATGAACATAATATACAAGATCTCTAGGATACCATTAAAGAACCAAATACAGGTATGATCAGAAAGGATGAGGGAGAAGAGCTACAGATTGAAGGCATAGAAAGTCTATTCAGCGAAATGTCAGAAGATAGCTTCCCAAATCCTGGAAAAGACATGGATATCCAGGTCAAAGAGACATAAAGAGTCCCAACTAGCCAAGCGCCATGGTGCTTGCCTGTAATCCCAGCAACTTGGGAGGCTGAGATAGGAGGATCATGAGTTCAAAGCCAGAATCAGCAACTGCCAAGGCACTAAGCAACTCAGTGAGACCCTATCTCTAATAAAATACAAAATTGGGCTGGGGGTGTGGCTCAGTGGTTGAGTGACTCTGAGTTCAATCCCCCGTATCAAAACAAAACAAAATAAAACAAAAAAAACCCCAAGTAGACATAACAAAAAGAAAAAAGAAAAGAAAAAAAAGCTTACCCACAACATATTATATTTAAACTCCCAAAAGTACCTAACAAAAAATATTTATAAAGCTGCAAAAAAGAAGGGTCAAGTCATATTTTAAGACAAAGACATTAGAGTAACAGTGGATTTCTCAGAAGAAACTCAAAAAGGCCAGAAGGGCAAGGAATGATGTATTTCAAGGCCTAAAAAAAAATAAATGTCAAACTCAATTACCATACCCAGCAAAGTTTCCCAAATCAAAGGAAAAATAAAGAACTTTCATGATAAGCATACATTAAAGGAATTCCTGACCACTAAATCAGCATTATAGAATATACATAAGGGAATTCTACACAGAAGTGAGGAAGAAAGACTAACACAAAAATAATGACACAGGAAAAAATAAATTTCAGTAGACGAGATTACAACAGCTAATAAGAAAAAAAAAGGAGAGAACCAAACAGTATTAATAAAATCATCAAATTTCTAAGATCAATAAAAGAGCAAGACACAACATAGAACATTCGAAACAACTAGGAAAAAACTTCAGCCTCGGCTGGGGATGTGGCTCAAGCAGTAGCACGCTCGCCTAGAATGCGTTCGGCCTGGGTTCCATCCTTAGCACCACATACAAAGATGGTGTGTCCTCCAAAAACTAAAAAATAAATATAAAAAATTCTCTCTCTCTCTCTCTCTCTCTCTCTCTCTCTCTCTCTCAAAAAAAAAAAAAAAAGAAAAAAAAAACTTTAGCCATGTATGGTGGCACATGCCTGTAATCCCAGCACCTGGGCAGCCTGAGGCAGGAGGGTTGTGTGTTCAAAGTCAGGTTTAGCAACTTACCAAGACTCTAAGCAAATCAGTGAGACTCTGTCTCTAATAAAATACAAACAGGGCTTGGGATATGACTCAGTGGTTGAATGCCCCTGAGTTCAATCTTTGGCACAAATAAAATAATTTTAAAAATTACAGAATAACAAGAAAAAAGTGCACACACACCTTTTAATAAGAATTCTCAACATAAATGGTCTTAATTCTTCAATTAAAAGGTGCAGATTAGCTCATTAGATTAAAAAAGAAGACCAAATAATATACATTCTAAAAAACTCACTGGCAACAACATACACAAACTGAAAGTGAAAGGGTGGAAAATGATACTGTAAGCAAACCAAATCCAAAAGCAAGCAGCAATAGCTATACTCATAGATGACAAAACAGAAAAAAACAAAGGAGGTTATTACATATTGATAAAGGAAATTATTCATCAAGACACATTAACAATTACAAACATATGCACCAAACATAAGAGCACCAATTTTATAAAACACCACAGGACACAAAGGGAGAGATGGGCCTAATAATGAGTAACCGCAGTTCCCACTTTCACCCTACAGACCAAATAAAATCAACCAAAAAATCATCAGGGGTGAATTATACCATAGTTCAAATAACTTAACAGACATATACATCTAAGGGCTGCAAAACGTGTATTCTTTTCATCAGTGCATGAAACTTTTTACACAATAGATCATATTTCTGACCATAAAGCAAGAGTTAACTAATTCAGAAAAACTGAAATGATTACTTGTATCATATTGTATCATGATGGAATGAAACCAGAAATTTGTAACAAGAAAAACTGCAGTAATTATATCAAAACATTGAGACTAAAAATACACTGGTGAACAAACAGTAGGTTATGGAAAAAATCAGGAAGGAAATTTAAAAATTCCAAGAATCAAATAAAAATGAAAACATAATATAGTAGAACCTGTGGGATACAGTGAAAACAGTACTTTGGGGGAAGTTTATAGATATGAATGGCTATATTGAGGGAGGTAGGGGGAGGAGATCCCAAATAATAACCTAAGATAAATCTCAAGGTCTTTGAAAAACAAGAATAAACTAAGGGGCCAGGTGCAGAGGCTCACACCTATAACCCCAGTGGCGTGGGAGGCTGAGGCAGGAGCATCACAAGTTCAAAGCCAGCCTCAGCAACAGTGAGACCCTGTCTCTAAAGAAAATACAAAACAGGGCTAGGGATGTGGCTCAGTGATTGAGTGCCCATGAGTTCAATCCCTGGTACCAAAAAAAGAAAAGAAAAAATAAATGAAACAAAGAGCTGTTTCTTTGAAAAGAAAAATAAAATTGAAAAACTTTTACCAAATTTAACCAAAAGAAAGAGAAGACCCAAATTAACAAAAATAGAGATGAAAAAGGTATACTACAAAAGACAACAATCAGAAGATCCTTCAGGAAAATCTGGGAAAACTACATACCCAAAAAAAATGGAATATCTAGAAGAAATGGAGGAGATTCTGAACACATATTTTAAAAATCCAATTAGATCAGTAATGAGCAATGTGACTGAAGCAGGAGAAAAGTCTCCAAACAAGGAAAAGCCCACGCCTAGACAGATTCAATGCTGAAATTTACCAGACTTTTAAAGAACAGCAATGCTTCTTAAGCTATTTAGAAAAAAAAGGAAGAAAATGTTTCCAAACTCAGCTTACCAAGCTAGAATTACCCTGCAACCAAGACCTGATAATGACACAACAAAAAGGAGAAAACTATATACTAATATCCTTGATAAACATAAATGCAAATAAATGCAAAATCCTCAATAAAATACAAATCAAATTCAATGGCACATTAAAAAGCTTGTCCACAAGTTGGCTTCATGAAAGGGATGCAAGGATGGTTTAACACACACATTTCAATAAATGTAATATAGCACATTAATACAAAAATTAATAGAGGATAAAAAAACTTGATCTCATAGATAAGAGAAAAAAACCTTTGATAAAATTCAGTAAAGCTTCATGATAAAATGCTCTGAATAAACTATATATAACACAATCATACTTTAACATAATAAAGGATATATATCATAGCCAACATCATACTGAATACAGAAAAATTGAAAGTGTCCTTTCTAAACTCAGCAACAAGGACCTGGAGTTGTGGCTCAGCAGTAGAACGCTCTCGTAGTGCATGCGGGGCACTGGGTTTGATCCTCAGCACCACGTAAAAATGAATAAATAAAATAGAGGTATTGTGTTCAGCTACAACTAAAAAATAAACACTAAAATAAATAAATAAATAAACTCAGCAATAAGACAAGCATACCTATTCTCACCAATCTTTTTTTTAATTGAATATGACAGTGGAATGCAATACAATTATAATTTTTTATAAATACAACAGTGAAATGCATTACAATTTTTTTTATAAATGACAGTGGAATGCCTTACAATTCATATTACACATATAGAGTACACTTTTTCATACCTCTGGTTATATATAAAGTGTATTGACACCAATTCGTGCCTTCATACATGTTCCACCACTCTTATTCAATATAGTAGTACTTAAAACCTTAGCCAGGCCAATCAGGCAACAGAAAGAAATAAAAGGGATAAAGATAGGATAGGAGGAAGTTAATGTATCCCTTGATTACAGACACAATTCTATATTCAGAAAATTCTAGACTCCACCAAAATACTCTTATAACTGACAAATTCAGCAGATTTGTAAGATTTTACAAAATGCACACACAAAAATCAGTAGCTTTTCTAGACACCAATATCAAACTCACTGAGAAAGAAATCAAAAAGCAATCCTATTCACAGTAGTCTCAGAAAACAAAAACTAAAATACCTAGGAATAAATAAAACCAGAACTGTGAAAGACTTCTATAATAAAAATGACCCCAAAGAGGTATAAACATAAAGAACTTGAGGAAAAAAAGAAAAAACTAATGGAACATGGGAAGGCTTCCCATGTTCATATTAGGAGAATATAATTTAAATGGCTATAACACCAAAAGTGATCTACATGTACCATGCAATCCTTATGAAAATATCAATGACATTATTCATAGAACTTGAAAAAAATTCTAAAATTTGTATAGAATCATAAAAGACCTAGAATAGTCAAAGCAATCCTCAGCAGAATGCACAATGTAGGAGCCATCACAATACCTGACTTAAAAATACACTACACAGCTATAGTAACAAAGATATGTACTGACGTAAAAACAGACATGAAGGCTATGAATAGAATAGAAAAACAAGAATAAAGCCACAAATCTGTACCGTTGAAATAGTGAGCAAGAACTTTTCCTTACTTCTTTGCCACAGAACCCTTCTTTTTCTTATATAATCTAAAAAATTCCTTAAAATCTGAATTTCAGAGCCTCCTAAAATAATAAAATGCTCAAACTAGTTTAAGAGAATTATATAAACTATGCTCTGAACTGTGTGTTAAAACAATTATTTCATATGAAACACTTCACCATTTGAAGTTTATGTCTGACATTTAAAAATTAAAATGTGGCATGTACATGTTGGCGATTATGAAAATAAGGTAACAAAATTTCTAAGTTATTAAAAAATTAAACAAATGTTTTCTAAATTTGAAAAACAATGTGACCAATAAAATATTGATTTTTTAAAATAAAATAAGAATAAGCATCCATTATAAATATATGAACTTAATTTCTTAAATCTGATGATTAAGGAATGCCAGTCTTACATAATTACTATGAAAGCAGATTTTTATCTAAGCTAAATAGAAATTCCATTATGAGAAGATTTCTTATCTAAATATTGAGATAGACCATAGTGACTGTAAATCTCAAAAAATTCCTTTTTGAGAGGGGGAGTCTCACTATGTTGCCCGACTGGCCTTGAACTTGTAATCCTCTATCCTCATCTTCCCAAGTAGTTGCAAATATAATCATGTGCCACCATGCCTGGCTTCAACCTTTATAAAAATTAAATTCTGAAAGTTTTACCTTCATGTGATTTTTCAAAGGATCCAAAAGATTGAAATGAATATTGCACTTTGGACAAGCTCTTGGAAAAGGTGTTTCATTTTTAGATTGATTTGATGAGGTGTTTGCACCTAAAATAAATTCAGAACATTTATGATTCAAAACTCATCACTTTTGAACATTAAATAATCACTAATAGTTTCAAAATTTATAATAATTTCTAAAATTTATGTATAAATACTATAGTAATTTTTATAGTATAGAATGTCAGATTTCATATTTACCTTTTGATGGCATAGCCTGGGAAGATGTCAGTGAAGGAGGTTTAACTGAAGGGAATTCAGCTGGAGAATTTGTTCCAGAAACAACCTCACAGGGCTTTGGCTTTTTTGGATTAGCACTGTTTACTTCAGAAGCAGAAGGATGTTTTGATAAAAATGAACATTCATTCACACCTACAATGATTTAAACAGTGGAAAAAATATTTTAGAACACCTAGAATACTACTCATAACTAAGTACAAATACTTTGGAGTTAATTTACAGATAATATAATTAATTACCATATCACACAAATAACAACAAAAATTAAGTGATCCAAACTCAGGGCATATACAGAAATAGTATAAACATTTATTATAAACTCCAAGAATTAAGATAATTTGTAAAATAACCTTTCTATGCAAGAAATTCTAAATGTGGCTTCAAACAGAAATACATAAACTGCTATTATAAAAGAAGCCAGACCAAAAATTTTAAAGCAGAAAACACTGAACCAAGTTCCCAGAAGTAAATTACTTTTGGATACTTAAATGTGTTAAAATTTGTTAAAAAAAAAGAAAGAAAATCTGACAATAACTTTTTTTTGTTCCAAAAATTGATACCCTCATATGCTTTTTTATTTTGCAACTTAAAATGTCTACTGCAATGTTAGCTCTTTTCTCACCTAACAAACTGAAGAGTGGTCTACTGACAGCTTTAGGTGATTTTAACCACTTATTGCCATGTACAAAGTGGAAACAACTAAGTTTGAATAATATTTTACTCATTCATATGAAAGGGCACATAATGCAGGGAGTTAGTATAAGGATTTTCATACTATGTTCCCCAGAATTTAATGGGGTCATTTTAGGGAATATATTGGGCATGTCTGACAAAAAAACACTTTTACATTTTATTTATTTGATATTCACATAAAATTTTGTTTGTACAGGGATTTCATTAAAAAAAAACCTCTTCCATTTAAAAACCATTGCCTTAAGGATAAAGAATTTAGACCTATTTAGAGCATTACTAAGAAAAATGGGGATATTTAGACTATAACCAAGCCAGGCAAAGTCCTTTTAGAAAATAATACACAATGGGCTTAGTAAAAATGGATTCTAAAACTGTACATCATATTTTAATAATGCCAACTATACACTAAAAGTAAAAGCAGTGAATAAACTACAAATATTCTTGGCTTTTAAGTCAGACAAGATAAGTTCAAATCCAGACTACGACGTCAGTCTCTAGTTATGCACTCTTAAGCTTATTTAATTAATTTTTCTGAGTTTAAGCTTCCTTTTTTGTAAAATAAGTTATAATGCCTTATTTTATAGAGCTATTTAAGAAAAAGATAATATACTTAAAATATCCCAAGAAAATATTTGGTACATAAAAAGCACTCAGTAGAAAGTGAAAGCTACTATCATTACTAACTAAATATTTCCCATCTTTATTTTAGGGGGAAAAATTATTCCAACAGATATAATAGTAAGAGCAAATATGCCATAAAAAAGTATTATAGTAGTTAGCTTCTTTCTTACATCCTTTGAGATAACATAAAAATGATCTCCCACTAATGAAGCACTCTATTACAAACTGCAGGTCCATAAGACAGATTCCATGAGATCCCTTTAGCATTCTTGTGAGAGGTTTAGGTTACCTGAAAAACCACTAAGTGCTAGCATTTCAAATGAATCAATTGATTTTACAACAGGCTAAATAGTAGAAATAGATTGCTTTAATGGAGGAATTTAACAGAAGAAATCTCAATGTTAAAAAAAGTCACTTGCATTTGATTGAACTTCTGATTCTTTAACTTATCTCCGTTCTATTAGGCTGTGCTATTCCCTACTTTTAAGAAATTCTATCTCTGCCAGTATAAATCCTATACTCACTCAAGATCAAACTCAAATTCAGTCTTCTCTGAACCCTCATAATTTCTACCGTGTGTTACTGAACATCATAGTACATATAATTATTAATATTTATCATACATAACTGCTGTCATGTCATTTAAACCTTATAAATGCATTTTCAAATTTACTTATCTTATTTGGCCATCAGAAAAGCCCTGAATAGAATGGCAATCATCAAGAATACGACAACAATAAATGTTGACGAGGATGTGGGGAAAAAGGTATACTCAAATATTGTTGGTGGGATTGAAAATTGGTACAACCACGATGGAAAGCAGTATGGAGATTCTTCAGAAAACTTGGAAGGGAACCACCATTTGACCCAGTTATCCCACTCCTCAGTTTATACCCAAAGGACTTAAAATCTGCATATTAGAGTAATGCAGCCATGTCAATGTTTATAGAAGCTCAATTCACAATAGCTAAAGTATGGAACTAATCTAGGTGTTCTTCAATAGATGAATGGGTAAAGAAAATGTGATATATATATATATATATATATATATATATATATATATATATATATATATATAATGGATTATTACTCAGCTTTAAAGAAGAATGAAATTATGGCATTTGCCAGTAAATGGATGGAGTTGGAGAATATCATGCTAAGAGAAATAAGCCAACCCCGAAAAATCAAAGGCCAAATGCTTTCTCCAATACCTGGATGCTAATTCACAATAAGATGGGAGGCACCAGAGAAGAATAGCATTACCTTAAATTAGGTAGAGGGAAGTGAAGGGAGGGGAGAGGAGGGAAGGTGATGTGGGATAGGAAGAATCATAGAATGAAACAGACATTATTACTTTATGTATATGTGATTGCATGAGATATATGTTTCTACAATATGTACACTAAGAAAAATGAGAAATTATATCCCACTATGTATATCAAAGTGCATAAATGCATTCTTCTGTCATGTATAGCTAATTAAAACAAATTTTAAAATTAAAAAAAGCCTGGAATAAACTATATTAAAAATTAAAATAAAGGGCTGAGGTTGTGGCTCAGTGGTAGACTGCTCACCTAGCATGCGTGAGGCATTGGGTTCAATCCTCAGCACTACATAAAAATGAAATAGATACTGTGTGTCCACCTACAACTAAAAAAAAATATTTTTTAAAAAAGAATTTAAGTAAGTCTCCAAATGGCTGATTCAGGTATGGTGAATGAATTCATAATATAAGAAAAATAAGTACCTCTACTTTGAATAATATCAGAAAACAAAAGTGGAAAGAGGTAAACTGACTAAACATTCTCCAGATTAGAGGTTCAAACTTACTTCTTTCAAATTACCTTATTTACTGCTCAGACTAAAGTTTCATTCTTTATATCAGAAAACCTGGCTAGAGAATAGGTGTCATAATCCTTACTTTTAAGAAGTTTCAAGAATTCTTATCTTCTATGAATAAAAGTCCATGCGTTTGTAAAACCAGATTTAGCACAAATACATCCCCATTTCTCTTTGGGTCTTACCTACTTTATTAACTAGAAGTTTACTAGGTATGTAGTGACACCAAGAGAAGTGAGTATCAAATATTGTGGAAAAGAAAAACAGTGGTGTACATCTAAAATCACAATGACTCATGAGGCTGAGGTAAGAGGATTGAAAGTTTGAGGGCAACTCAACAACAGCTAGTCTCAAGTAAAAATATTTTTAATAAAGTTCTAGATCAGTGGTAGAATGCTTGCTTAGCACATGTAATGCCCTAGATTCAAATCCTCTATACCACACACACAAAAAAGAAAAAACATTAAGCATTATTACTATGGAAAAAGAATGGACAGAAGTTGAGTTTGGTAGATTCTTCACACTGATCTGTTTAGTAAACAACCTAAAAACTCCAAAAAAATCATATACATCTCTACTTCATCAAATATTTGAAACACATATAAATTGCCAGTACATAATGATTAAGTACTTTGATTACAGAAAATTTTCAATAAGACAAAATTTATACTATACAAATGTATTTTGATTAATGAAGAATTTTGTTATACCCTCAATGAACTTAAAATCTTCTTCAATAGGTAAATTTCATTACTTTTTCAAATAGCATTTATTGAGTACTTACTATGTACAAATCATTTCTTTAATGTGGTTACTTTACACTAACACTTTAAAATCATGTTTTACTATCATATTGAGATCATTTATTGGACTAGAGTGACACTAACCTAATGAAGAAATCAATAATAACAAACACTTTTTCCCCTAACTGGTCATAGAAACTAATTTTTAAAATAGAATATTTAGGGCATATGAGGACCTCTATAATTCATATAAATTACTTTAAGGTGTTAAGTTTGGCTCCAAGTGAGAATGAGTTCAAAGAAGTTTAGCCAAGATTTTATATAAAGTTACCCAAAAAGGCATTCAAAAACTATTAGCACAACTCCATGTTACAATATATGAAAGACTTCACAAGAGGATTTGAGCTTCAAAATAGAAAGTTAATTCCATAAGCAAATTCATCAAGTTTTTCTTTTATAACTTTTTGGAAAAAGTACTAATACCAACCTGCTATAGAAAGTGTTGGTCCCCCTTGGTAATGTGATAATCCTGTCTCCTGGGTCAAGTCAAATAGTAATTCTGAAGAATTATTAGATACAACTTGTGATGAGCTCATTATGTAATCCTGTTAAAATATTTCAGAGAAAGAATATTACATTTATTTATTATAGTTATAATTATTTTTCATAAAATTTATAAATGCAAATTAATTATATGCCAATATTATAAGAATAACCTTTGATGCCTCAATTATTAATAAGCTTAAAAACACAAAGATGATTTCTAATTTGCCAAAATTATAATTTACTAAAACTTTGAAAGCAAGCTAAGAGAGCTGGTTTATTCCTGAATAGCCAATTAATTTGAAGGAAAAATTATAGTCCAACATTTTCAAGATAAAAGAAAAGTAAATCCATTTTACATTAATAACAGTGATACACTCTGAGAGGGATTCTAAAAATGCTGTATCACCATCAAAAAGCAAATAATAGAACTGGGCAAAATCTTGGGCTAAACAAGGAGACAAGTATAAAACATATTAACATGGTTATAAAAGTTAAAAGTTCTTGTGCCTCTAAAAAATTCTGCATCCTGGTGTCTGGGGTGTGGCTCAGTGGTAAAGCACTTGCCTCCCACGTGTGAGGCACTGGGTTTGAGCCTCAGCACCACATAAAAGTAAATAAACAAAATAAAGATACTGCATCCATGTACAACTAAAAAATATATATTTTTAAATCCTGCTTTCAAAATATCAATACAAACAAACAGAAACATTAAGGACGAATATATCAGATAATATGAATTTTGGAACCATGTTTCTTAGAGAATGTTATAAATCAGAAAAGACTGGTCCCCTCACTCTTCCTATCATCCCACAGAAAGCTGTGGTAGGCCAACCTCTCCTTTAATAAGGCAAATATAAAAGCAACCTGGCCAGTAGGCTGAATAAGTAAGAATGCCAAGCAGACAGGGAACAGAATAGAAGTTACTTACAGAAGTGATCTGGGTCAGCAGCCCTGCTCCTAGAGACCAGAGCCTCAAAGGAAATTTCAGCCCTTCCATGAGGAAAAAGGGTGGTTCAAACTAGCAGGAAGATCTCAAGAAAAGAGAAGTAAAAAGTATGAGATGAACTATGCTGTGGTCAAATATACAGTAATAAATACATTTATGTGAAAATATACACATATATTTATTATAAATAATTATGAGAATTGTGGTCAATAAATTTAGGAATATTCAAATAGCTTTGTATATTAAAAATACTGACACATACACAAAACACACACCACAATATTATGCTCCAATGCCATTTTCATAAAAGACAATCATTGTTGAGAGTAAGCCAGACCACTCTACATGTTGTAATATATAGCAAGCAAGTTTTAAGATTAACAATGCTTAAAAATCAAACTGGAAAAAAAGACAGCTACTTTTAGGAAAAAAAATGGGCAAAGGACATAAACTGAGATAATTCAAACTAAAATGCAATGGCCAATATATTCAAAATACCTTTTTTTCCAACATACTAGTCAAAGAAATGCAAATAATAGTGTTTACTGTATTGGCATTCTTCAATACTGCAAAATATATAATTAGCAGCTACTCTTAAGAGTATCAAGATCAAAAAAAGAATTAATAACTGCAGAAAACATAAGACTAAGAATAAACTACAAGGTGAGATCATGAATAGGATCCTGGAAAGAAAAGAAACATTAATGAAAAAACTGGTGAAATTCTAATAAGTTCTGAGGTTTAGTTCATATTAATTGCCTGTGATAAAAAGTTAACATTGGGGGAAAATGGGTAAGAGAAATATAGGAACTGTTTGAATTATTTTTTTCTTGTAAGACTAATGATAGAACTGTTATGTCTTATTGATATATGGTTTTCTTAAGCAGTGGGAGGGAGGGGAAGAAAGGGAGCAAGGGCGTAGGAATGATGTGGAATGAGTTAGACATCATTACCCTAAGTATATGTATGAAGACATGAATGGTGTGAAAATACTTTGTGCACAATCAGTGACTTGAAAAATTGTGCTCTATATGTGTAATATGAAATCAACTGCATTCTGCCATTGTGTATAACTAATTAGAATAAATAAATAATTTAATTAAAAAGACTAATGATAGTTTGAATTAAGTTAAAGTTTGAAAATGATGACTGGGGATGTGGCTCAAGCAGTAGCGTGCTCGCCTGGCATGCATGGGGCGCTAGGTTCCATCCCCAACACCACATAAAAATAACAAATAAAAATATTATATCCACCTAAAAACTAAAAAAATAAATAAATTTTTTAAAAAATGATGAAACATTCACTACTGGCAAAGTAGAGATTATATTTTGGTATTATCTGCATAAAAATGTTAGCAGTAGTTACCAAAGCCTTTAAAATAAGGTTCACATGACTAAATTATTCTACATTCAAGGATTCATCATGATAAGGAAATGAAAGTGTAATGGAAAATTATTTATAATAGCAGAAACATTAAAACCTATATATCTAATAATAGAGGAGTGGTAAAATAAATTGATGGATAATCATGCAGTCATTAACATCAAGATTTTGAGAAATAATCAATGATATGATCCAAGTAGAATGTTTAGTAAGAAGTGAAATACATATTGACATATACAACATGATCCGGATATATTCTTCTCTCTTTTCTAAACTTTCCTCACAAAATACATATTATTTTATAACAAAATTTGAAGTATTTTGTTTATAAATTGAGGGCTGATCAAGTTTAAGAATTTTGCTTTGTTACTAACTTTCCAATTGACACAGGACTGTTAAGAAGTTATAGAAATAAGTTATTACTGTAACACAAATAACATCTAGAATTTAGTACCAAAAAGAGAGATATGGATATTTGAGCCTTAAAATGTAGTTTAAAAAAATCAATAATGCCATACTGAACTATAACTAAGCAAAATTTTACTTCAATTTAAATATTTTTTCTAAATATATGCACTTTAAGAATTGAAAATTTCATTTTCTAAAATAGTTCTTTTAACATAAGTATAATAAAGTTAATGCTGTTAAACACTTTTCTAGAAGAAAACTCTGGTTAATTATCACAATTTCAGAGAGCAGGCAATCCACTAATCAACAATAACTAATTAAAATAATTCTCCAATTGAGAATTATTTTATCTCCAATTGAGTCATTTTCCTTGAGATGGCAGGTACACTGTGTTCAATTTTGAGGAAGTGATTGCCAACTACCCAAAATAAAAGAACCGTGCCTGGCAGATATATACTAAAGTGGCCACCACATCCCACCTCCTGTTAATCATATCCTGTGTGATTCCCTCCCTTTGTATTGGACCTCTGACTTGCTTCGAACCAGTAGAATACAGCAAAAGTAATAGGATAAACATGATTTTCTATTAGTAATTACATTAATTCAGACTCTAATGACATTTTGCTAAGGATTCTCCCTTAATACCTTTGAGAAAGCAAGTAGCCAACCTGGGAAGACCCATCTGACAAAGAATGAACCAAAAAACAGTCAGATACTGAGACTCAGTTTGACAACCTGTAAGGAAATGAATGCTACAAACAACCATGTGAACTTGAAGCAGATACTTCCCCCACAAAGCTTCAGATAAGACTGCAACTTCAGGAACCACATACTGAAAGTGGCCTTGTGAGACCCTAAAGCAGAGGAGCCAGCTAAACCATCATCCGACCCACAGTAATATTACATAAGACTGTGAGATAATGCATGTGTTGTTTTAAATACATACATGTGTGATAATGTTGATACAAAAAAACAAATAAATAATACACCATGGTTTGTCAGTCATTGTTTCAAGTAAAAATGGTGTTCTAATTTTTGTTGTAATTAATCTTGGAATTTTATTCCTTTACAATTGCCAAAAAATAAAGATAAACAATAAAAACAGCACAATGAGGAAGTCTCGAGTCATCCAATGTACACAAATGGGCATATATTTTTCAAATTAAATCCATTACTATATTTCTTATAAAGAATTATTTATTAGTTCTTAGGGATTACCTGAAAAATGTAGTCCTGGTCAAAAGGAAAGAAAAGATCAGATGCGGAGAATTTCTGAAGTGTGAAAGATACAATATACTTAGTTGTATAAGTACAAGTCCCTGAACAAAGGACTGCAATCTCGTGCAAAGGACCTATAGTTTCCTCTACCAAAAGTTATCCTTTACCAGTAAAACCATCAACAGCTGCTTGAGGATAGGGTAGAAACCACTCAAACTTGATTAGGCACATTGTAGGAAAAATTTGAGCCCAGGTTTGTATATCTATACACAGAATGGGTCTGATTATCTATGTTTGGTGTAATGATTCCCTTTCTGCATTTTTGGAATACTATTCCTAAGTATAGGATGGTCTATCTCCAAATCACTTGAAATGGAGAACTTGTGTAAAGATATGGTAAGGGACCAGCAAGAACAACAGAAACATAGGAGCACAATACCATCTATTATGTGTAAAACTGGATACCCAGGGAATAGAGTGAAATGTCAAAGAAATTTCCTGGTACACAGGAAAGACAACCAAAAACCAAAAAAACAGCCTTCTTCTATCCATGTGTTATCCAGTAAAACTCTATGCCTGTAGCCATTAAATTACCACGTAAGGGTTTCATATACCATTCCATAAATAAGGAAAGAAAATTTAGACTAAAAAGACTATAAGACAATAAGAAAAAGATAACTCTTTTGATTCTGGGCTTAAGGAATGAGAATTTCATAAGATATAAGTAAAACAAACTCAAACTTTCAAATTTCCATACCCCAATTCCATTTATAGTTTAGGTAAGGCATGACCAATATTGCAAGGTAATTAAAATGAAGCAGAAAAATAACTGTTGGTTTCAAAATCCAAAAGGTCATGACCTGGAAACTCACCTGGATCCCTAACCCTTAGACCATCTGGTGCCATCTACCGATTTCATGAAACTTTCAATGAAGGGCTCTGAAAAGGACTTGGCACACTGCTTGAACTTTTAGGCTTAGAAAAGAGCTAATTCTTCTGTAAGTATCTACAGTCTTTTAACAAAAAGATTATATATAATTTGGGATTAGTAATATCTAGGGAAAAAACATTCCAGTATGATGGATTAAACAGATGTCTTACACATAGTCTCCGCCTTATGGGAGAAAACAGGGGAGGCTCATAATGGTCACCTTTTTCAGGTTTAATGAGACGAGAAAAAAACCTATATGCCCTACATAGGGATCACTTACATTATAAAGCTATAATTAAATATTTAGTTCAAGAATAAATTTGGGAAATGTCTATTTAGATAAAATGTTCTATTTTTAAAAAACAGATAGTGTAGCTCATAATTCAATCACACAAGCACCAAACTTCAGACACAGAAGTACTTTATGTATACTATTTCATCATGCAAAATATTTTAAAAGACAAATATTAATGGGTAGAGTTTAAAAATTAATAACATTAATGTTTTATACTTAAACTGGTGTTAATAGATCTTAGTAGTTTCATCAAGGAAACAAATATAACTGGAATCTACAACCCATCTAGGACTTAAGCCAGAGACTCTGAATCATTCACTGCCTACATACAGTTTTAGCCATGTATGAATGACAATGCAATGAGGCCTAGATGTGAGAACTTCCATCTGATACTAATATACACTTAGTATATTTCAAAATTTTAATCTAAGCATTCCAAATCTTTCCTTATGTAACTGCTAAATGAGAAAAGACAGAAATAAACAGATAAACAGTTCACTCGGATAAACAGTTTCACTAGAAAATTTTTCCAATCTCAGAAGACCTCCAATGCAACAAGCCAATCTAAGCCTACTTCTTTCTCACACATCTGATATTTAACCTTTGGCTTCCTTCTAGTCTCCAATCACATCCCCATTTTGATTCTCAAGTTCTTACTGGCCTCCCCCTCATCTCTCATCCCTAACTCCTTACAGTAGAATAAGTAAACTGAGTCCCATAAGACATTCACAAGTTTTTCTTTAAAAATAATATCTTATAAAATTTGGCTTTAGTAAAAGTAAATGCTTACTGGAAATTGCTGGTTTTAAACTCGATATCTCTCCAACAAAGATGGGCTCATCATCATCATCATCCTCAACTTCTTTTACTTTCTTCTGCCATGGTTCCAGTTCTTCTTCACATTCCATAAAGAGTTCTGCCATTTTTAAATTATCTAATTTTCAAAAGGAGAGAAGTAACCTTATTTTCAAAAAGAAAAGTAAAAACATTTTGCAGGGTGAGTACCAGGGATTGAACTAGTGGGCACTAGACCACTGAGCCATATCCCAACCCTATTTTATATTTTATTTAGAGACAGGGTCTCACTGAGTTGCTTAACACCTCGATTTTGCTGAGATTGGCTTTAAACTTGTGATCCTCCTGTCTCGGCCTCCCAAGCTGCTGAGATTGCTGGGATTACAGGCTTGCACCACCATGCCTGGCAGTAAAAACATTTTTGTAATACCTGATATTGAAGATCTACTTTAAAAATTCTAATAGCAATTTCTGAATTGATATTCGTAGTCACTACCCTGTAATAACAGTAAGAAATTCAGATCTCACTAGGATAAAAACTAGTACAATTAAGATAGATTAAAAGGTAGATAGGAAGACAGAAAATGAAAGATATTAGTTATTTACCATAGATAGAAAACTTAGAGATAATAAAATCCAAAGTGAGCTGCAGTAGTATACCTAGATAAACATATTCTATCTAATCATTATCTTTTTAAAGAGATATTAACCACAGGTAGACTAAGACTAAGAAATAACAGGTAGGAAACAAACTAGAGTTACTACCAAATTCAGGAACATTAGGCACAGAGCAAAGAAGAGATAGGTGCTAAATTAAAATACAGGAAATGAGGGAGGCTTATATCAGCCAGGTTATATTACATTTTCTCACCTGAAGAAACCGATCAAAACAATACATACAGTAAATACTACTTCTCAGAAATTATGACCAAGTATACTGAGCTCCTAAGAAGCACATAGATATAGGTAGAACACCAGTAGCATCAGGATTTTAGGAAAACCTCCTATCCACAAAAGAAATAAAAATTTCCAGGGTTCTGGCATTATCTTTAATACATCATTTTTAAAAGGTAATTTTTTATTACACTAAAATAATATCATTTCTACTTTTAACTCAAAATTCAAGCAATATTCTACCATAAAACTGAAAGATATCAACTGAAATTATGCTCTGGAGATGGCATGCAAAGCAAATATTTTAACAAATTAGATGCCATTTTTTTATAAATATATAGAAAAGTATGTCACAAACCATTCCCTGGTCTAATATTTAAATGTTTAGTAATCTACCTATCAAAGGCCTTCCTATTTTTTCAAATGTCATTGACATCACAAACTGACCCCTTTCTTTTATAATTGTACTATTTTAATAGTTAGATAAGAGTTCTTTAAGTTTTTCAACTCAGATCATTAAAAATACTAAAATCTATATCACTTCTGCACAGAGTACCTTACCTTAATAGTCTATATCATTCCAGTCTACAACATAAAAAGGACATGGACTTGAAATCAAATTGAATGGTTTAAATCTTCACTGCCTTGTAATTGTATGACTGAAGAAATTACTTGGAGCTATTTATGATATCTACCTAAGTTTTATATACATTCAAGAAAATGGAAAACACCATGTAAAACATCCATTTTCAACTAGAAACTCAAACAATTAATTGCCTGCTTGCACTAATCCTTGGTTCAATTATAAATTCCTCAATAAACCATTACATTTTTATTTTCCTTTGAATTTTGAACTACATTGACAGTCAATATCATTCAATTAAAATGTTAAAACACATGATCTCAAACTACTCTCTTTCTTCATGTATTAATTTTACATAGCCACAGTCAAATTTAATTCACTGAGAATACATTTCCCCCAGAACATTAGATAACCAACATACCCACAGCATGAGGTAACGTATAGATAAGGTGAAGTAAGATAGTACCTAATTTTGAAAAATTAGGAAAGATCCACTGTGAACTGATAATAAAAGTACTATTTATTTCCAGCTGATATATGTAATGAGTTAAATTGTGTTATCTCAAAAGCCATATGCTAAATTCCTAACCCTCACTACCTCAGACTTTGGCTATATTTATAGATAGACCTTTAGAAATAAGGTCACTAGGGGCTGGGTGATAGCTCAGTGGTAGAGCACATGCCTTGCATGCATGAGGCACTAGGTTTGAGCCTGAGCACCATATATAAATAAGTAAATAAATAAATGAATAAATAATATTTTTTAAAAAGGTCACATGGGTGGCAATAAAATCCATATAACTGGTGTCTTTTAACAGAAGTGAAAATTGGGATGCAGGCATATGCACACAGAGAGGACCATGTGAAAACCTAATGAGAACATGGCTATCTACAAGCCCAAGAGAGAAGCCAGGCCCTCCCCTTGTGGCCCTCTGAAGAAACCAACCCTACCAACAAGTTAATCTTGGCTTTTTAGCCTCAAAAATTATGAGAAAACAAACTTCCATCCTATAAACCACCTAGTCTGTGGTACTTTGTTGTGGCAGCCCTAGAGAACTGATAAGAGTATGCAAAGATCTTTCTTGTTCTTTCTCACAGGACTCTGCCATTGTTAAAATATCCAGAATACACTGCAGAGAGAAATGTTAAGGTCACATAGCACTTTTTTAATGTTTTCTAGAAATATTTTTTTGTCTATGCATAGAAGAAACACATGAATATACTAAATTGATATTTATCTCTTTTAACAAAAAGAATAAAGTTCACTTCTACTTTACTTTTTTATATGAACATTTGCTACTCCAACAATTTTAAGTTTTTAAGAAAAAGTCCTCCACCTTCTCTTGAAGCAGTTAAACAAAAACCATACACACTGTCATCTGTTGTGGCCACAACACTTACCTTTTGGTTGAAAAGGGTTTTCGCCCATCAAGTTGCAGAGCTAATTTTCTGTAAATTGTCACCTAAGTACTGATACATGAGATCAGTCAATTTTATGAATCACTTTAAGGAAGACTAAATATTAAAACATGGGACTTGGAATTAAGAAATTATTGGGGAGAATTTTGATCTTAAAACTCACCATGTGCCTCCAAACAAGACAGCAAATTATATCTGTTTTCCCTCCTGTAAAATAAAGATATATTATCATTAGGATGGGGAAATTAAACTGCAATAAACTCTTTTTTCCTATAAAAAGCTCAATTTTTAAGTTGGATATGTTTGATATATACATAACTCATATAACTGATTCATCCCTAAATAAACCCAATTAAATAAATAAAATGGTGGTTGAAGTAAGCACTTAATAATTGAATAAATACAATGAATTACTAAATAAAAACAATTTTTAAACAATATTCTTTCATAAAAACTAGTAATCAATCACCTCATGATGTATTGTTTTAGTAAATCTGACTTTTCAAATGCCAATTGGCATTCATCTTTATTACCTACTTTTCACGTTTCAGAAATGTAATAATTTCTGTAAGAAAACAAAAGTTAAAATAAATTCTAGTTTATTATTCTATTTTTTTAGCAACTGAAAAGGAACAAAAACTTGGTTGGATACATTTCATCATAGACTGATACATTCAAAATATAACTACTGAGATCCACCCAGACTGGCCTCTGCCGCACAGGGCCCAGGCGCGCAGGGCCCAGGTGCACAGCCCTTTCCCAGCGGGGCAGACACTCGCCATAGCCTAGCCTCTGGTGCAGGACCACCCCGTCTGACCATTCGACTACTGAGGAGCCCAGATCCAGCCCAGACTGCCACTCCAGCACCCTGGGTTTATGCTCTGAGTAGGTCGGGTTCATCCCTCCCCCAGCGGGGCAGACACCTCCAGAGCCTAGCCTTTGGCACAAGACCACCTCTTCCTACCAGCAGACTACCACAGGAGGTCAATCCCAGTGGCCCAGATCCACCCACATCAGCTTCTGCAGGGCCCAGATCCAGAATGCAGTAGCATCCATTGAGGGTCTGAAAGCCCAACATCAAGGTGAGGTACAGACAATCTGCACAGATACCACAAGAATATAGGGAAGAAACTGTAATGTCTCAGATCCACACTGCAAGAAAGGAAGACACATAGACAACATGAAAAAACAAGAGAGGAAAGTGCCCCAAACAAGACAGGACACTATAATAACAGAACGTATGAACACCAAAGTTGATGAAATGTCAGAGAAGGAGTTCAGAAGGTTCATAATCAAAATGATTTGTGAATTAAAGAATGACCTAAATGAGCAAATACAAGCACAAATTGATCACTCCAACAAAGAAATAGGAGAGCAAATACAGGTAGCAAAAGATTACTTCAAAATAGAGATAGAGACTCTGAAAAAAAAAAACAGTCAGAAATCCTTTAAATGAAGGATAGCTTAAATCAAATAAAAAACTCAATAGAAAGCAAAACCAACAGACTAGATCACTTGGAAGAAAGAATGTCAGATAATGAAGACAAAGTGTACAATCTGGAAAATAAAGTTGACCACACAGTGAAGAAAGTTAGAAACCATGAACAGAACATCCAAGAATTATGGGACAGCATCAAAAGAACAAATCTAAGAGTTATTGAGATAGAGAAAGGCATAGAGTTTCAAGTGAAAGGAATGCACAATCTCTTGAATGAGATAATATGAGAAAATTTCCCAAGCATGAAGAACAAATTGGAAAACCAAATACAAGAGGCTTACAGGACACCAAATGTACAAAATTACAACAGATGTACACCAAGGCACATTATACTGAAAATGCCTAACATAAAAAAAGAATAAGGATAGAATCTTAAAAGCCACAAGAGAGAGGAATCAGATCACATATAGGGAGAGACCAATTCATTATCTCAGCAGATTTTTCAACCCAGACCTTCCAAGCCAGGAGATTGTGGAACAACAAATACCAAGCTCTGAAAGAAAATGGATGCCAACCAAGAATCTTATATCAGCAAAACTAAGCTTTAGATTTAATGATGAAATAAAAACCTTCCATGATAAAAAAAAAAGTTAAAAGAATTTACAACTAGAAAGCCTACACTACAGAGCATCTTCAGCAAAATAGTTAAAGAAGGGGAAATGAAAAATAATGATGAAAATCAGCAGAGGGAGGGATTACACTATTGGAAAATCTCATCAAAGAGAAACCAAGTCATGTTAAATATCAGAAATAAACAAAAATGGCTGGGAATACAAATCAGGTCTCAATAACAATGTTAATGGCCTAAACTCACCAATCAAAAGAAATAGACTAGCAGATTGGACCAAAAAAAAAAAGACCCAACAATATGCTGCCTCCAAGAGACTCATAGAAAAAGACATTCACAGACTGAGGTTATGGGTTAGGAAAAAGCATACCACTCACATGGACTGCAGGAGCAAGCAGGGGTTTCTATCATCATTTCAAATAAAGTAGACTTCAAACTAAAGTCAATCAAAAAGGATAAAGAAGGACACTACATTCTGCTCAAGGGAACCATACACCAACAAGACTTAACAATTATAAATATATATGCCCCGAACAATGGAGCGGCTATGTTCATCAAACAAACTTTTCTCAAGTTCAAGAGTCAAATAGACCACAACACAATAATTTTGGGTGACCTTAACACACCTCTTTAATCACTAGATAGATCTTCAAACAAAAGCCGAACAAAGAAACTATAGAACTCAATAATATAATAAAAAACTTAGACTTAACTGAGTTAAGAATATTCCAACCTTCAATGAGAGAATATAATTCCTTCTCAGCAGCACATGGATTCTTCTCTAAAATAGATCATACACTATGCCACAAAGCAACTCTTATCAAATATAAAAAAGTAGAGATACTACCCTGCATTCTATCAGATCATAATGGAATAAAATTAGAAATCAATGATAAAATAAGAAATAAAATACACTCTAACACCTGGAGACTAAATAATATGCTACTGAATGATCAATGGGTTACAGAACATCAAGGAAGAGATTAAAAAGTTTTTAGTGGTACCCAGATAGAATATATCAAAATTTCTGGGACACTATGAAAGCAGTTCTAAGAGGAAAGTTCACTTCATGGAGTTCATTCCTTAAAAGAAGAAAAAGTCAACAAATAAATTACTTACCACTACATATCAAAACCCTAGAAAAAGAACAAAAAATCAACACCAAAAGCAGCAGACAACAGGAAATAATTAGAATCAGAGCTGAAATCAATGACATTGAAACAAAAGAAACAATTGAAAAAACTGACAGAACAAAAAGGTTGTTCTTTGAAAAAATAAATAAAATTGACAGATCCTTAGCCATGCTAATAAAGAGAAGGAGAGAGAAAACTCAAATCACTAACATACATGATGAAAAAGGAAATATCACAATAGACACTACGGAAATACAGAAGATAATTAGAAATTATTTTGAAAACGTATACTCCAATAAAATAGAAAATATTGAAGGCATCGACAAATTTCTAGAGTCATATAATTTGCCCAAATTTAAGTAGGATGATATACACAATTTAAACAGATCAATTTCAAGTGACAAAATAGCAGACACCATCAAAATCTACCAACCGAGAAAAGCCCAGGACTGGATGGATTCACAGCCGAGTTCTACAAGACCTTTAAAGAAGAACTAATACCAATAGTCTCCAATTTATTTCAGGAAATAGAAATTGCTGATGATATGATTCTATACCTGGAACACTCTAACTAGTTTTCTAGTTTTCCACCAGAAAACTCCTAGAACTAGTAAATGAATTCAGCAAAATAGAAAGGTATAAAATCAACACCCATAAATCAAAGGCATTTCTGTATATCAGTGAGAAATCCTCAGAAAGTGAAATGAGGACAACTACCCCCTTCTTGATAGCCTCAAAACTAAATGAATAAATACATAAATAAAATACTTGGGAATCAACTTAATGAAAATGATGAAAGAACTATATAATGAAAATTACAGAACTCTAAAGAAAGAATTCAAAGAAGATCTTAGAAGATGGAAAGATCTACCTTGCTCTTGGATAGGCAGAATTAATATTATCAAAATGACCATACTTCCAAAAGCACTAAACAGATTTAATGCGATTCTGATCAAAATCTCAATGGCATTCCTCATAGAAATAGAAAAAGCAATCATGAAATTCATCTGGAAAAATAAGAGACCCAGAATAGCTAAAGCAATCCTTAGCAGGAAGAGAGAAGCAGGTGGCATCACTGTACCAGACCTTAAATTATACTACAGAGTAATAGTAACAAAAACAGCATAGTATTGCCAACAAAACAGACTGGTATTACAATGGTACAGAATAGAAGACACAAAGACTAACCTCCAAAACTACAATTACCTTATATTAGACAAAGGTGCCAAGAACATCATTGGAGAAAAGATAGTCTTTTCAACAAATGGTGCTGGGAAAACTGGAAATCCATATGCAACAAAATGAAATTAAACCCCTATCTCTCACCATGCACAAAACTCAACTCAAAATGGATCAAGGATTTAGGAATACAACCAGAGACCCTATATCTAACAGAAGAAAAAGTTGACTCTAATCTCCATCATGTGGGATTAGGCCTCAACTTCCTTAATAAGTCTTCTATGACATAAGAATTAAAATCAAGAATCAATAAATGGGATGGAATCAAACTAAAAAGTTTCTTCTCAGCAAAAGAAACAATCTGTGAGGTGAATGGAGAGCCTACATCTTAGAAGCAAATCTTTAACCTTTACACATAAGATAGAGCACTAATCTCTGTTATATAAAGAACTCAAAAAACTAAACACCAAAAATACAAATAAACCAATCAATAAATGGGCCAAGGTCCTGAAGGGACACTTCTCAGAAGATGATGTACGATCAATCAACAAATACATGAAAAAATGTTCATCATCACTAGCAATTAGAGAAATGCAAATCAAAACCACTCTAAGATTTCATCTCACTCCAGTCAGAATGGCACTTATTATGCATAAAAACAACAATAAGTGTTGGCAAGGATGCAGGGGGAAAAGGTACATTCATACATTGCTGGTGGGACTGCAAATTGGTGCAGCCAATATGGAAAGCAGTATGGTGATTTCTTGGAAAATTGGGAATGGAACCACCATTTGACCCAGCTATCCCTCTCCTTGGTCTATATCCAAACAACTTAAAAATAGCATACTACAGGGACACAGCCACATCAATGTTTATTCACAATAGCTGAACTGTGGAACCAACCTAGATGCCCTTCAATAGATGAATGAATTAAAAAAATGTGGCACATATACACAATGGAATATTACTCAGCAATAAAAGAGAATAAAATCATAGCATTTGTAGGTAAATGCATGAAGTTAGAGAAGACAATGATAAGTGAAGTTAGCCAATCCCAAAAAGCCAAATGCCTAATATTTTCTTTGATATAAGGAGGCTGATTCATAGTGGGATAGGGAGAGGGAGTATGGGAGGAATAGATGAACTCTAGATAGGGCAGAAGGGTTGGAGGGGAAGGGAGGGGGCATGGGGCAATTAACTATGGTTGAATGTGATGAACATTATTATCCAAAGTACAGGTATAAGGACACGAATTGGTGTGAATTACTATATATACAACCAGAGATAGGAAAAATTGTGTTCTATATATGTAATAAGAATTGTAATGCATTCTGCTGTCATATATAAATTAAACACACACACACACGCATGCACACACACACACACACACACACACACACTCATGGTCTTCTGTAAACAAGGTGTTATGCTAAATTCTAAAGGGAAATACATGAATAAATCTCAGCCACAGTCTTCAGAAATTTATGACTGAATGTCTGTCATTCATTGGACTTAAAAAATTCTGTTACAAAAAAAAACATTATCATAAAAATCACAATTAAACTGCTTTATTTGAACCAAGAATTTATTATCTGTGGGGGGCTGAAGATAGAGTTCAGTGGCAGTGTTTGCCAAACAAGTACAATGTTCTGGGTTAAATATCCTAACACACACAAAAAAGAATTTGTTATCTGTATTTTTATGTATACAGAACAACATAAATTTTATAGAAATTCATTTCCCCTTACATTCCTATAAATATCCCAGTTGCCCAATACCCGTATTCATCCAGCAGGATGACTTTTAACCCAAATTGAACATGATATGACCCTTAACCATACTCTGTTCCCTCAATCTATTTTCACATAACAGCAGGTCCTGAGTTGATCTTGCCATGCAGGTATGTAGGGAATCCTCCAGCTGCTGAGAAGCTCAAAGGTAGATGCAGAAATGATCCCTGGAGCAAATGTAGGCAGCTAGGTAGAACCTGTGAGGTCTAAAGTCATCTTCCATGGCCAACAACCCAGTCAGGATGAAGGGATGAGGCTGAATCAGCCTCTTTCTTCTCAATACAGGGAAGATGGACACAATCAGGTCTGTGTGGATTGCTGATTCCGGGCTCCTAGGGTATATAGACCTTTATGTCTTGTGAAAATGTAACAGGAAGGTGGGGCAGCCTCCATCTCATGGGACCCTTGGAAACAACTGTTAGGACAAAGTGGTTGCCAAGGCAGTGACCTCATTCACTTCCCTGAAGGAAGTGACCTCACCTCACTTCCTTGGTGATGGAACTCTCTGAACTTGGGATCCAGGAGGCGAGGCATCCAGAGGCAGTTCCACTTCCAGTGGGCTCACTTGATTGTCTGTACCAAGGCCAGAGTCATTCTTTGTTGGTACCTAGTGATGTGTGGATAGCCAAATGCCTTGAATGGTCTCAACAGGGGCTTTTCCTGAGAAAGAAGTGTTGGCTCATTGCTGGCTCCTGACAACTACACAGAGATGGCCAAGGAGACCAGAGCTGAGACAGGACAGGCCACTGCTGAGTAACATATTTTCACCCACCAGTCAGAGGACAGAGTGGATAGATGCAGACCAAATACAGGGGTGGTTTTTGTGTCTCAGTGGGTGTGGGTTTCAATTTGTCATTTTGTCTCATGTTCTGAGAACATGAAGAAAAAATGTTTTGTTGGGTTTTTTTTTTTGTTGTTGTTGTTGGTTTGAAATGGACTGTTAACTAGTTAGCCTTTTTATGTTGGTGAATCCCACTGGGGTTGTGGTTAAAGAGAGTAGAGAGAAGAATGTAGCCGTGAATGTGTCTTCTCTAGTGGAAATCTTTGCAGGACTCCTCATGGCCAATTTATGAATGGAGTGCCGCTTGCCTTGCAGATGGGCAACACCTACCAAGATCCTAAGTTCCTGTATTCTTCCTGAATTTTGGCCACTCTCTGAAGGGGTTCGTGGTTTTGTGTCCAAGATGTGTACCACATTCAAGCTCTGTGACATGGCCATGGACTGGATTGCTGAAGGGCATGCCAAGCATCTCAGAAAACTCAAAAATTAGCATGACTGGTAAGGATCTCTCTGGAGAATCCCTGCTTGGATAGATAGTAACCCAAGTTGCATGATTAGGAGCTGTCAGTGCCACAGTGTTCAATTAAAGAAAAGTTTTTCTCCAGGCTTCTTTCTTCCCTATTGTTCTGTTCCCCTGAATTTCAGGGAGGTGTTTGCCTTAGGGCACTCCTTTGGGACTCCTCAAGAAAACAGTTTCAAATGGAAATGAAGAGGCCTAATCTGTGCCTTTTAAGTAAAGTGCTTTGTAAAAGCTGTGTCTGAATCAGACTCTTGGCCCTGTGTGTGGCTGTGAATTACATTCTCAGCACCCAAGGAAACTCAAGAAAACTCCCATGTGTCCATCCCAATCTAAAAGGATGAAAACGAAGTGTACTATTGGATGAAGTCTCTTACCGTCCTCTGGTCAGGCTCCTGACACCTATGAAGTCAGAACAGGGATCCTCTGGGTCAAATGAGTTGTTGCAAGCCCTCCAGTAACTAGCACACAGGTGTTTGGGTTTTTCATGAGTCCAGTACACATAAAGAATCTACCCCTGGCAGGCAGGAAGCCTCTAATTTGACAAGCAGAGCAGTATGAACTACAGGCCGATTTTATCTATCCTGTTTCTCAGGAAGGGTGTCCAGGCCACCATGACATTTGGCATATGATGGGCATGAGAGCTTACTTTGCACACCATCTAAGACTGCTCACCCTATAGAAACCCCCAGCCAGAATGTTATGATGAGTGTCTGTATGGAAGAAGATGAGGGCCATGTGGGAGTGTTTTTGTTAGAATAGTGGTCTTTTGTGTGGTGGTTGGAAATGATGACTGGGTCCACCTCAGGTTGAACTCTGGTGTGATGCCATTAGAGACTGAGTACTGAAACTGATCTCAGAGAACTATTGCCATGAATTGTGTTGGGATTTTAGAAGGCCAGGCATTAGAGGAGCCTTTGGAAACTGGGATCTAGAACGAGGGTGTCTTTCTCCACAATACTGGGAATCTCAGCCAGGATTTTACATGATTTTTCTGTTAAAGCCTTCTCAGCTATAGTTGAGATCCAAAACTCACAGGAACCTCATATTTTAGACCCCAATGGGCCTGGATTTCTGTGACCTTTCGCCACTCCTTGGGAACCTTGCCTGCATGCGATCTCCAGAGGTTTTACTGAAAGGAGATTCCTCAACACTTAATGGCTCCTGAATGAATCAAAACCCACAGTGTCAACTTCTTCATTCTTGAAATATGGCTAGGCCAATACCATGAAGTTTTTGAGAATCATATGACCAGAAATCCCTGGAGAACTTTAGATCTCCTGTTGCTCATCATGACTGAACCAGCGATTGCCATTTTTGACTGAGTGGAATTCATGACCATGGTGAAGAACAGAGATGCCAGTGAGTAGGATCCAGAAGGGAACTGGGCCTGGAGCAATGGAGTGCAGGTGTGTGATCCAACATCTGTGGTGGGCCCCTGTGGTTCTGTCATTGGCTTCCAAATGACATGTGACTGACAAGGTGCAGCCAGGAGACCCGAAAATGTAAAGGCATGTGGTTGTGGGGAGAGGATTTGGTGCGATGCTCAGAAACAAGTTGCTATGCTCAAGTGGGAAAGATATATGGGGTAGCAGCCCAGTTTGTGTTTTTGCCTTCAGACCCTGACTCACCCCATGCGGCAGATCTCCCTCCAGCACTGTGTTCTGGATGACCTCTTTTATTTCAAAAACAAACACCAATTTTCCATGGAAGATGTAAAAAATGCCATTAAAACTGGGCGGTGAGCCAAAGACTTCACAATGCACCCATAGAGACATTCATACCCCAAAGGCCACAGTTACCTGCATAGAGAGGACTCAGCTCTGCTGCCTCGTGTTCCTATGGGAAAATATGAACCCATGTCCTCCTGTTCACATAGACTCAGACCAAGCTTTCATGATCTCACTACAAAGGAAGCTAAAACACAAAGCTATATTTCTAGTGCATGAATGTCAGAGGCAGATAGTCAAGAAGTCATTAGGCCAACAAAGTTCCATGTTTGTGGAATGTTTACCCTGTCCTCTACTTTTGGGATCTCTTCTGCCACACCCAAGTTTGTGAGCTCCTCAGAATTTCCAATTCCAGGTATGTATTCACAGATTTTTTTCCTCTTCTCCTCTAATTGTGTCTTCTTTGGGGTGATAGTAATGTCCAGGCATTGTGGTGGATGACAGTGGAAGCTTTTTATGTGCCACGTGTTCCCATATGTATTAGAGTCATTTTCCGTTTTGCCATTTGAAATATTGAATCTCTGACACTAACCCATAACCTTCTAGACTCTGACTACTTATCCTAACATCGATAAAAATAATCCTAAAGGAATAGAAGTAGAGGCATTTGATAGGAGGCATGGTGTATACTTGGACTTGCCTTTTGCTTCATCAGAGATACATATTATAAAACCTGTGACACATTTTTCTCATTTTACTTCTCCAAGAATTTTCAAAATCAACAAATATGTAACTTCCTGACTCCCTGTCTCTGTCGCCTGGGTCACAATATATATTTTTATATACATATATATAATCCTACTGCCATCACAGGTATATTTTTGAGAGTACTCTCACTTTGGTAAATATGAATTTCATGAAGAGATCACTGCTCCCCAATACACTGAGGTAACTGAAAATTCAAGCTGTGGTGAGCTTTATACTTCAACAAGTTTAGACATGAAACAATGTAGAGGAAAATGAATATTTTGGGTACATATGTGAAGGATATATATATCGTCTTATGAATTTCGATCGGCATATATACTATTACATTTTAGTGTATTAAATATATATATATATATATATATATATATATATATATTTATATATAGTATGAATTTGCAAACATGAACTATATGTGTCATATACTTATACTACCTTGATTCTTTCATGTCCATCTGTGTGGATTTATAATCAACTTTTCAGAAGATATTTTTCAGAAATATTCATTTTCTTGGCATACATATTCATTTTGGAATACTCAAAATGAACTTCAGTGAATATTGAGTACTAACCCTAATATTTCTACAGTAAGTGACCCAGGTTAAGATCAATGAAAGTATATTCATATGGGACATGATGTGTATTTTGAATTAAATTTTTATTCAAAATTGTTATATTCCTATTTCTTCAGTATATATACATCATAGGATGTATCATTTCATCCACAATTCACAAATTGATATGCATATGATTCACTTTCATTCAATCCCTGTATCAGATCCCATGTATTTCTCCATGTTGCTTTACTTGCTTTTTCATGTGATTTCTTTTATATCACATAACTTTTGAATTCCATCATCATTTTCAAAGCAAAACTCAAACACAGTTTGTTATAATTAGTAACCCTAATATTACCACTACATGTATAACTACTTGGATTGAATGTTTGTATGTGAATACCAGACTTTATGTGTTTAAAATATCAATTCAATCCATTATTTAAAATAGTAACCTGTTATATTTTTTATTCCCCATATGGTCTATTCATGCATCATCTTTATATACATAAACCCAGGGTACACCTATTTTTATCCCCAAACTCTAAATGATAGGGTTTCAAAACATGCTCCCAGAAATGATGGAAGAAATACACATGTCACCTGCTCCATATATTCCTTTCATCACATCATGTTCTGGACACAAAATGCAAAACTCACACTTATCTAATTCTTCTCCCAAAGCCTCATTTTAAAGAGAGCATGGATTACTAAAATCATCTATGTCTGCATTGCCTATTGTTTTCAAATTTCACTTCTATGGTGAGTATACACTTGATTCTTTCAAGGATAGTGTGTTCAACTACCCCTCTGTTGAAATTATCCCTGATCTTATCACTCATTTTGTACTTTGCCTGATCTCCTAACATCCTTATAGATATCTATTTCCCCAAGTGCCTTGTTGTGACTGACTCTTCATGTGTGCTGACATTCCCATTTACACTTCTTCTCTGCATGGTCAGACAGATTTGCAGGGAATTGTTGGGCGGTGTGCTAGGTAGGACTTTTGGGTGCAGGTGGATGTGGGGCAGCTATTTTCCTGCGGACAGTGGCTGCTTCATCCACAAAAGAAGCCTGTTGTCCCCCAGTGGAGCTGTCCAGAGTGATGACCTTTTAATTTTATTATCAGGACCATGAGGCTTCTAGCTGGAATCACACCTCCCTAAGAGGTTGTAAGGAAACTCTGTGAATTGAAATACACATAGTGGTGGAAAGATCTCAGACCAGCCATCCCTTGGGAGGTGGTAGTTAAAGGTTAGTTTCACTCAGTTGGCAGAAAAGTTTTGAGGGAAAAGTTCATTTTCATAACGTTTCTTTTGGCTGGAGATAGGATAAATGGGGCAAAGATGGATGTGCTTTTGTACATTGGGCTAATTGGGTTAGATTGATGAATGTGGTTACATATCCAGGGCACAATATGAGCTAGTTTTGTATGTACAGATTCTTTTACTTCCCACTATAATCTCAGAGGGTAGACATCATCACTCCCCAGTTCTTACAGATGGGGAACTGAGATGTGGATACATTGAGGAGCCGCCCAGATCACCCAGATGGTAAATGGCAGAGCTAAGATTTGAACTGCAGTCTTGTGACACAGTCTCTGGTTGTGGCCAGTATACTGCATTACCTGGACATGCAGGGAGGGTCTAGATAGTATGGCTGGATATGTTCCTGAGCTCTATGGCATTCTGTGAAGCAGTGTCCCATTGGGTGTAAATAAGCTGTGTGTATTGTATATATACTCCTCCTGTCCTACAATAAACGGCTCCCACTCCTCCTGTATCAATGTACACAAGTTGTTCGTCACCCCCTGGTTATTTTGCTGCAGCCGGACTGTGGCAAAACAATCCATCACATCAACAGACTTAAAGATATAAATCACAAAATCATATCAATGGATGAAGAAAAAGCATTTGACAAAATAATCCACCCATTAATTTTCAAAGCACTAGAAAACCTATGGATAACAGGAACATACCTCAACATTTTAAAAGCTATCTATGCTAGGCCCCAGGCCAACATCATTCTAAATGGGGGAAAACTTCAAAGCATTCTCTGTAAAAACTGGAACAAGAAAAGCATGCTCTCTTTCACTACTTCTATTTAGCATAGTTCTTGAAAATCCAGTCATGGCAATTAGACAGAAAAATAAACAAAAAGGATATAGATACATAAAAGAAGAACTTAAATTATCACTATTTGCTGACAATAAGATTGTATACCTAGAAGTCCCAAAAAATTTCACCAGAAAATTATTAGAAGTAATAAATGGATTCAGACAAGTAGCAGGATATAAAATCAACACCTATAAATCAAATGCATTTCTGTATATCAGTGACAAATCATCTGAAACAGAAGATAGGAAAACTACCCAATTTACAATAGATTAAAAAAAATCTGTGAATCAACTTAACAAAAGAGGTGGAAGACCTATACAATGAAAATTACAGAATGCTAAAAGAAGACCTTAGAAGATAGAATGATCCCCCTTGTTCTTAGATAAGAATTAATATTGTTAAAATGACCATGCTATCAAAAGGTCAATACATATTTAATGCAATTTCAATCAAAATCCCAATGACATTCCTCATAGAAATAGAATAAGCAGTCATGAAATTCATCTGGGAAAATGAAAAACCCAAAGCAACAGCCAAAGTAATCCTTAGCAAGAAGAGTGACACCACTATTCCAGAACATAAGCTATACTACAGAGTATTAGTAACAAAAACAGCATATTATTGGCACCAAGATAGACTTGTAGACCAATGGTACAGAATAGAGCTCACAAAGACAAATGCACTTAATTATAGTTATCTCATATTCAACAAATGTGCCAGAAATATACATTGAAGAAAGCATAACCTCTTCAACAAATGTTTCTCGGAAAATTGGAAACCCACATGTAGCAAAATAAAATTAAACTACTATCTCTCACCATGCACAAAACTCAATTCAAAGAGGATCAAGGATCTAGGAATTAAACCAAAGAAGAAAGAAGAAGAAAACGGAGGTATACCTAAAGAAGAAAAAGTAGGGTCAAATCTTCATCTTGTTGGATTAGGCCCTGACTTTGTTCAATAAATGGGATGTATTCAAACTGATAAGCTTTTTCTCAGCAAAAGAAACAATCAGTGAATTGAATAGGGAGCCATCAAAATGGGAACAAATTTTTATCACACACATATCAGAGCATTAATCGCTAATCTCTAGGATATATAAAGAACTCAAGAAGCTAAGCACTAAAAAAAAAAAAAATCAATAAATGGGCCAAGGACCAGAACTTCTCAGAAGAAGATATACAATCAATATAATCAATCAATAAATATATGAAAAAATGTTCATCATCACTAGCAATTGGAGAAATGCAAATCCAAACTACTCTAAGATTTCATCTATCTCCTATCAGAATGACAACTAATATGAAAACAAACAAAAATAAGTGTTGGCGAGGATGTGGGGGAAAAGGTACACTCATACACTGATGGTGGGACTGCAAATTGGCACAGCCAATATGGAAAGCAGTATGGAGATTCCTTGGAAAACTGGGAATGGAACCACCATTTGACCCAGCTATTCCTCTCCTAGGTCTATATCCAAAGAACTTAAAAACAGCATACTATAGAGACACGACCACATCAATGTTTATAGCAGCACAATTCACAATAGCTAAATTGTGGGACGAACTTAGATGCCTTTCAATAGATAAATGGATAAAAATAAATGTGTCATATATATACAATGGAATATATATATATATATATACATATATATATATATATACAATGAAAAAGAATAAAATCATGACATTTGCAGGTAAATGGATGGCATAGAGAAGATAATGCTAAGTAAAGTTTTCCAATCCCCCCAAAACATATTCCAGATGTTTTCTGTTATAAAGATGCTAATTCATAAGGGTGTTGAAGGGGGGAAGAAAAGGAGATGGAGGCAAAAGGAAAAGTATGGGTGTAGGAAAGATGGTGGAATGAGATGAACATCATTACTCTTAAGTATATGTATGAAGATACAAATAGTGTGACTCTATTTTGTGTACAACCAGAGATATAAAAAATTGTGGTCTGTGTGTATAATATGAACTGTAATGCATTCTGCTATCATATACAACATATTAGAAGAAAATAATAAGCACACACATACACACACGCACGCACACAAAAAAAGAATGGAGGGGCCAAGATTGGAATATATCGTAGTTGGTAGTGGGAAGGGAGGGGCGGGAACATGAGGGTAGGAAAGACATTAAAATGAGATGGATATCATTACCCTAAGCACATGTATAAAGGCAGGAAAAGTGTGACTCTGTGTACAGAGACATAAAAATTGTGCACTATATGTGTAATATGAATTGAAATGCATTCTACTGTCATATATAATGAATTAGAATAAATAAGAAAATAATAATTATGCTATTCACATTACATATTAGCTCTTTGATTTTGAAATGGCATCTGTTTTTTAAAGGGAAGAGCATATGTCTATACATGTATTGTATCATTATGTTAAGAACATTTTCTATTTATTTATTTATTTATACTGGGGATTGATCCCACAGTCACTGAACCACTGAGCCATATTCCCAGCACACTTTTTATGTTTTACTAGAAACAGGGTCCTGCTGAGGCTGGCTTTGAACCTAAGATCCTGTTGCCTCAGCTTCCAGAGTAACTGTGATTACAGGTTTGTTTACCATGCCCAGCCATTTTCCATTTTATTGAAATTTTTTGAAAGCTTGCTGCTTAATAACTATAAACATATTTGATTATGTGTAAATACATTAATTTAGACAGTTGTTTGCTGGCTTCATATTAAGTTTCTAATATTTCCTATTTCAAAACATTTTGTGGTAACATTATTATGTATTCCTTTGAATTGTTTTATTTCTTTAAAATAAATGTTAAAAAGTTTATAAATACAGTAAGCTATGGCACAGCTTAATGCTTTAAGAAGCAGCATGCGGGGAGGATTTTAAGAACAAGTTTAGAGACAACCAGGTATTATGTTCTACTTTATTAAATTAATAGAAATTATAGTGCTTTACTTATGAAGTACTCTTATGGAAAAATCAATATGTAATCTAATCGAAATCCTAGTTTGCAATCACCAACTAAGAAGAATAACAAAAATCAAAGAAACAAGCTGGGTGTGGTGGTGTAGGATTGTAATCCTAGCTACTCAGGAGACTGAGAAGTATCACACGTTCAAGTTCAAAACCTGCTGAGGCATTGTAGTAAAACCTTGTTTCATAATTATATATATATATATATATATATATATATATATATATATATATATATATATATATATATTAGGGATATAATAGGTATATAGCTCAGTGTAGAATGCTTCTGCGATAAATCTCTAATACCACACACACACACACACACACACACACACACACCCCAAAAAGTAAATAAAGAACTTTAACGAAATACAATAAAAATAAAATATATAGGAATACAATCATAAACCTGTCTAGAATTTGTGAATTTTTCAATAAACATGATCTTCCATATAGGAATAATATTATGGAAAAAAATGAGAAAGGGAAAGTTATATAGATTAGAGGACAATAGAATCATTTACCAAGATGGCAATATTTTGTGCCCTACTGGGGATCCTAATTTCAACAAAATAACTTTGAAATAAATTAGGAGAAATCATGGAAATAAACATAGATGAATAAATATTAAATGACTGTATTAGTTAATTCAGTCTACTATAACAAAAATATCATAGTTTGGTGGCTTATAAACCCCCAATATATATATATTTCTCTCAGTTCTGGTGGCTGAGAAATCCAATATTGAGCATTGGTAGATTTTGCTTCTCATTAAGATTCAGCTTGTTTTTGGTTTGTAGTTGATTGCCTTCTGCCTATGTCCTCATATGGTAGAGAGTGAAAGCCCCTGGTGTAAGGTCACTAATCCTGTTTATGACGGCTCCACTCTCAAAGGTAAACTTCCTTTTAATATCACTTTGGGCGTTAGGATTACCATATTTGAATTTGAAGGAGACATAGAGCTTGAGCCCACTACACAATCTAATTTTTGATAAAATTAAACACATATTTTTCAATTTGTAGGTGAAAGCTGGAAAATGGTTTGTTTTATGTTTTTTTATATTTTCATTCCCAATGTCAATTTTTCTTTCCAGGACATATATGATGTATAGAATTTGTATTCATAGTTCGTTGCAGATAAAAGAAACCCATGGGAAGAAATCAAACATGATTGGCTCTGTGTTGATATTTGCTAATGTTGATGATGATCTTCTCTTGGTTTTTCTTTTTGTGAATGTCCATTGAAAAATATTACCTACCAAGTCCTGAAAAGCAGAAATAAAAAGAAATTTAATATTTAGGTGGGGAACAAATACATAGAGCCTTATGCAGTGTGTGTGTGTGTGTGTGTGTGTGTGTGTGTGTGTGTGTGTTTATGAGTGTGTGTAGACAGCATTTATCTTGCAGATATTTGAGGAAGAAAAGTGAATCAACAGCTTTACAAATTAGAAAATACTGTTACCAACAATGTACATGTGTATTGGTTTAGTTTCAAACAGACCATCATAACCTTCTTTCATTCTGTCATTCCATAATTGTACACATTCCTGTGCTGAATTTCCCTTCATAATGTTAATAGGATGAGAAAGAAAATAATAAGCAACTAAAAATGAAGTATAAAAAAGCCAAAGGGACTCCTTGGTTTAGTGGCCAAAAAAACCCTCAAGTCTTGCATTGGCAGTGAAGAGAAAGTCAAGCACAAAGCTTGCTCTTTATTAGCCTATGTGATTAACTTTAAAAAGAAGATTAAGCCCTCAAGGAAGGTATGTTTATAGCATCCAAAGAAAGAGTTTCACCAGAAAACCTGTGACCTTAACACAGGTATGAAAAATGTGGTAGCTGCTCCTCAGGATTTTCATTGCTATAACTCCTTTGAGACATCTAAATCTACCAAAATGTCCTGTTCCTTTCTATTAAGAATAATTGACTCAATAATTCTGAAAGGTAAAATACCATTTGAGATCTGTCTATACTTCTCTTCTGGCTGCTTGGACTATATCTAGGCTTAAATGAGAACATCAACCATCTCAGGGGCCACAGGGCTTGATAAAGAAAGAAATGAACTACAATTTAAAGAAGCTATGAACCTAAATGACATATGGTAGCAGTAGCTTGTGGTGTATGTGTGGCAATGGATTAGAAGATTCTTCATCAAAGAGACTAGAACATAAAATTGGAAAGCAGAGGCTTTATTTATCTGATAATATCATCTGAAGAGGAAGGATTTAATACATAAGGAGATCTTGCAAACTCATAAGATGGCTTCCAGCACCATGATATGCACAATGTCTAAGAGAAATGCGTCAATTATATCAGATGATAGAGTAAAAAGTTCAGGGAAGTGGGCATGCTAGAGTAGATAAAAGACAAGCAAGGTAAATTTTTTTTCTGATGGTCCAGAAAACACACAATTTATTAAGGCCACAAGAATGCACTGATGTGAAAGGCAGCAACATCACCAAAAATTCAATGTAGAATGCTTCTGGGATCAATCTCCAATAATTGCCCCCCACCCCCCACCCCACACATACTCATACAAACACATATCCAAGTAAGATAAATGAAGAACTTTAAAGAAATACACTAAAAATAAAACTCATATGAGTGAAAGCAGGAACATGTCCAGAATTTGTTAATTTTTCAAGATACATGATCGCCCATATGGGAAAAATATTATGTAAAAAAATGAGAAAGGAAAAATCCTATAGATTAGAGTACAATAGATCATTTACCAAGCTAGCATTATCTTTTAGTTTCAAGGCTGGAGGTAGAAAGACTCATAAAACTTGACTAATTGAAAACAGTAGGCATGAATTAATTTTGAAATATGACAATCCAGATGGTGACATTTAAATGACAACAACTAGAAAGCATTTAACCACAGCACTGTTGGAGTTGCAACCCCATGGACCCAATTCATAAAGACTCACAATGGTGGTCAATAGATCTCCAAGGAACAAATAGATTGGTGCAAGACAAATGCACTATTTGGCTTAAACTAGAAGGATAAATCAAAGTTTGGTCACAGCAAATCTGAGGGAGATTATCTTAATAAAAATATTCCAAGCCCTTGCATAGTTTCCAGAATTGACCCGTATTAAGATCCAGAAGTTTTCAAGCAGAACAAACCTTCAGTACAATAACATACGTATACATTAATGATTTCTTCATTCTTTATCTAAAGGGAATCATAGGTTCAGTTAGGTAGCATATTGGGGAATGAGGTTTATTCACATATTTTTAGCACTATTGATACAGGTTCTATGTGATATTAAAATACAGACACATTGAGGCTGGGGTTATGGCTCAGTGGTAATGCACCTGACTCGCATGTATGAAGCACTGGATTCAATTCTCAGGACCACATATGAATATAATACAAGATTTAAAAAAATATGGCTATATTGGGAAATAGTATCATAGCCCTCTTACTTGTTGAGGGTATGAGGAAGTCAGGTAATAAATGGCTTATATGAACCACCTTGGTGGTCACTAACAATGAACCTGAATATTTAATAGGTATTAACATACTTGGAAATTGACACACATTCAAATTGGATTCCTGATTGTGATTAATAACTGCCATGATGGAGAAAGCCAAGCAGAAAACTCTAAAACTGCTCCTTCATAACCTAAAATTTCCTAAAAAGTAATTATGCAAAATTTGTGTCTAGTGAGCATGTCAAAGATGCGGAGATTCATTCTAGCCTGACACATCTAAGAAATCCATGGATGGTGTTCCTTTTCCAATCTCTACTTGCCTTGCTTGCCAAGGAATTTTATTAGTTCATAAACTTGGGTTCAAGTGTTTGCCAACCAGAGGTAGAGATATATGGCGAAAGCTGATAGTTCTAATTGGGCTGCTTTTACTCTCAGCTTTGGTTTTGTTTATCTTGAAGAAACTTTCTCACAATGAATCGTTCTGATGTTTAAACCTATATAATAAATGTGCTGATCTTCCTCTTGGTCAGTCTTCTCCTACCAGAGGCAAGTTGAACTACCAAGCCCTGGCCTTTTGTGTCTACTTTTCTGTCTGATTTTCCTTTTCCTTAATCCCTCAGCAGGGTGCTTGCATCCCTGAATAAATGGTCTTGCAGGATGTGACAACTTGGAAAGCTGAGGCATGAGGATTGTGAGTTCAACTGAGCAAGGCTCTAAGAAACTTGCAAGACCCTGTCTCAATAAATAAAATTAAAAAAATAATTAGATTTGGAGTTCAGTGGTTAAGTACTGCCCCTTTGTTCAATTTCTGGTCCCTCCAAAAAACTGAGGATTTAACTCAGAGGCACTCAAGCACTGAGCTACATCCCACCCTATTTTGTATTTTATTTTATTTTTTAAAGAGAGAGAGAGACAATTTTAATATTTATTTTTTAGTTTTCAGCGGACTCCACATCTTTGTTTGTATGTGGTGCTGAGGATCAAACCTAGGCCGCACACATGCCAGGAGAACGTGCTACCACTTAAGCCACATCCCCAGCCCTATTTTGTATTTTATTTAGAGATAGGATCTCACTGAATTGCTTAGTGCCTCTCCTCTGCTTAGGCTGGCTTTGAACTCACAATCCTCCTGTCTCAGCCTCTTGAGTTGCCTAGATTACAAGAGTGCAGCACTGTGGCTGGCCTCTTTGTATTTCAAAGAAATCATATCCCTTTTCAAAGGAGTGAGGGTTAAATTTACATGTCAACTTGACTGAGGCATGTGACCAAACTTTGTGCTGAGCCTACCTATGAAGATATTTGATAGCATAATAGATTAACATTTGAACAAGTAAATGAGCAATGAAGATTGCTGCCCATAATTGTGGGTCTCATTGAATTAATTGAAGACCTGATTAGAACAAAGTTAGAGTAACAGGGGTCCCCTGCTGCATGGCTCCTGATAGTACAAATCTTTCCCACTATCAAAAAAACCTGAACCTTCTACTGTTCTTAAGCCTGCTGATTTTGGGTGTGCAAATTATACCATTGGTTCTCTTGAGAGTTTGTACCTTGCCTTCTGCAAGTCTTGGGACTTGTCATAATCATTTGAGCCAATTCTTGTGACTTGTCATAATCATATGAGCCAATCACAAATGTTTATTCTCCTACTATTTTTTTTCTCTTCAGAAACCTAAAACAGTAGGATATTATCTGATGAGGAGATTCTTTTATAAAGAGCTGCTGTAGGGTTTTTCTTAGGAATGATGTTCCCTTCTCTTCAATATGCAAAATATGGTCTCTTTACATACTCCTCACCTTAAGACATCTGATTCAGGAAAAGCAATACATAGACAATTGATTGATTGATTGACAGATTTATTGATTCAGGAAACCTCTGTGTTTCTAACTGTATATCACACATACAATAGACCTCACCTACAAAAGCAATTATTCACTTTAAATGCTGTATAATATTGTATTTTGATATCTGCACTCCCTAGTATCTAAGCAATATTTCTCCAGGATTCACACTGTTTTTATTTTATCAGTCTCAGCCTGGGCTATGTTCCAACAGTTTTCCTTCAGGGTAGGTCTTTGTCGTTCTGAAAAAGCACATTTGTTTTACTTTCCCTGAAACCTAGGTATGTATGCTGTCATATTTTGATCTTCACTTTGATCACTGTGTTCTCTGGTACTTTTTTAGAAACATCTGAACCCTGCACATTTATTATGGCATTTCAGATTGCTCTAGATCTTTTGGAGGGCAAGTTTTTGTCTGTCATTCCTGAGTCTTCTTATCTTTTAGACTTTCTGTTTATTGTTTCTCTTCTTATCTGCTGCTGTGTAGCAGGCAGCCCAAATCTAAAGTCATGGAATGCGTTAGCCATACCAGCTACTCTCAGAAGCTCTTTCGAGATTTAAGAACCTCTCATGTAGCTTCAGTGTAAGGATTCTGACTGTGGAAATATACAGGGGAGCATTCCTCTGGTGAGCAAACTCTTGGGGGGTAACTGGCACTCTGTTTCCCACCCTTAGAATGCCCTGCATTTTCTCTTAAGAACGTGTAAGATAACTAATACATGTGCTGTGTCTAACTGCTGGGCAATGCCACTAGAGTCTTATTCACCTCAAACTTGATTTTAGGCACACAGCTCCTGGGAATAAAGGAACTCTCTTGTTAGACACCACAATGTTTCACTAAGCCTAAACCTGTCCACATAACAGAACTTAATACAATGGAATTTCTTGAGAGCTACACAAATCTCCTAACATCTCACATTGCAACTTAGTAATGTAACTGAGGGATCAGCTGCATAATGTTGCTGAGACTGATCCTGCCTAGTAATACAGTGAACAATATGTACTAATGATGCCAATGACCTAAATAGTGATTGATATAAATAAAGCTTGGCAGCTTGGCCTCTCTGCCATCTTTCCTGCCTCTGCAACTTGTCTCAGTGTCTCCTTTTTATTTTCCTTAGGCTTTGGGGAATGTGTCACCCATTAATTACCTTTTTGTGCTAACTTATTTTGTCTTTTTGGTACTTATTATAGGATCTAGAGAAATTTTAAAAATTGCTATACTCATGACTTTTGTAGTTTAGATTTAATTTTAATCTTAATTGGTAATATTAAAATTGTATATCTCTTTATCTCTTCTAAAAATCTAGTTTTTTAAATGTGTGTTTGTAAAAGGAAAATTTCATATTAATGAATTACATCATATAATAGTTGTATATTCTGCATTATATAATGCATAATATGCATCATTCATTATATATTTAATATACTACTAGATTAAATAGTCTTCAATAATTTCCAACAGAAAATGTATAAAATTTATTTTTACTTTAATGACATTTTTTAAATTTTCTTATTAGTTATAGATGGAATTTTTTTTAAATGTGGTGCTGAGAATCGAACCTGATGCCTCAAACATGGGAGGCAAGCGCCCTATTACTGAGCCACAACCCCAGCCCCTAATGCATATTTAATTAGTTCAATATTCTCCCTAATTAGACCATAAGGCAATTAATTTGAAGTAATATTTTATTTATTTTTATAATACAAGTGACTAAAAATAATAACATATAAATCAGTAAACAAAAGCAGCTAAGGGTCTTGGCTTTCAAGAAATATTTATTTTCATGGACTCCATTTTAAATGTAATGACAGAGCCAATCAATTGCACATAGGCTTACTGAGTAGCAGAATTAGAAGAGGTTTTCATGTGTAAAACATGAGATTACATTTCACACTAATGTGTCTCTATTTAACCTCTGCCTGAGTACAGCTAAACAGAAAATAGTTGCTACTTAAAGACAATCATTAAAAGTTTGCCCATATTCAGCTATAAAATCTTCTTTAATGCCAAGATTGAGATTTTCTTCTTAAAATTTTTACTCAAGTTTATCTTTTGTTTTGGAACCACTTAAAACAATCATTTAACTTTTTTTCACTGCAGAGAGAGTTAAAGAACATAAACAGTTTTATCACAACAAAATCATTCTCATTATCTTAAGTGTTTTGTAAAAATTTTATCATGCAACAGTCACAAAAGTTTATTCAGATAGATCTTTTCATTCTACAATTTTGAGGGGAAAAAAAAGAAGGGCACATATTCTACTATTAAAATCCAACCACCATGAATCTATTCTTTATGAAAAATAGCATTGAGTTTGTTCAAAATTAGATAATTAAAATTCTTCCTTAAGACCTTGTTTATTCTTTTTAGAGATACAGGATAGTAGAGTGTAATGTGTATTGTGACATATTATATATACATGGAGTATAACTTCTTTTCTTTGATCCCATTCAAGTGGTTGTACATGATTTGGAATTTCTCTGGTTGTGGACTCATATTTGAACATGGGAAAAGTTACCAAGGTTCTCTTTAACAGATGAATGGTAAAGAAAATATGGTATACACGCACAAGGGAATATTATTCTTCCTTAATGTCTTGATACACATGCATTGGCAATGTTGTCTACCTTTATTTTCTTCTAAATTTGTCTTTAAAAATAATTTCTAGTGGAAGAAGTTGGGGGGAAGGGAAGGGAGAGAAAGAGAGAGAGAGAGAGAGAGAGAGAGAGAGAGAGAGAGAGAGAGAGAGAGAAAGAAGAGAGAGAGAGAAAGGAAGGGGAGGAAGAAAAAGGAAGACTTGCTGTGAAAAATGGTTTCCCTCATTACTGTTTGTAACTGTCTACACAATACAATGTGCAACTTTGAGTTTCCAAGTTCAAATTAAAATATTTTTGATGCACTTATGGTTCCTGTTTCTAAGAGTGTAACAATATTCAATATCATTCTAAGCACAGTAGGTGAATTGTAAATACCTACATTTACAATCTTAATCTTGTCATCTGTAAAACTGACTATCATAGAGTTGGAAAAAAAAGATAACTTTAACTTTTACAATCATTACTCTTGAGTCATTTTTTCATGAGTTAAAATAAAATTCTAATTTTTTATCTAATTAAATTGTACGTTACACTATCTAATAATAATTTGTATCTCATTAACGTATTTTGACCACAGATAATATACATTGCTTATATTACTAAAGGTTGATTCTCAAATTTACATGGCCCTTGCTCTTTTCATTTTGGATTTTTTTTTTATACTTAGAGAACAGCAGTATTTATTACCATGCAGCAAATGTTGTCTGGCACAAGTATTCACACTTTACCTATGATTAATTCGTGTAACTCCCATAAAAACCTAATGCAAATACACATTGCAATTTCTCCTCTAGTGACAGTGCTGCGGTCATAGGGAGGTTAAGTGACATAATCAAAATGAAGAAGTTCGTGGATGGCAGTGCCTGGGTTTGAATCCAGGCAATTTGGCTCTAGACTCCATGCTCAATGATCAGTTCTCATGTAAGAATTCATTATTTTAAATATTCACAGTCCCTAAAAAGGCAGCTTACATTAAGTACCATTTGTTTAAGAACTTATGGCACATGACACCATCTATCATGACTATTGATTCTACTAGCACTCACCTCGTGAACATATACAGTGTCTTCAGTGGCACATATTTATACACACATAAAAAAATCACTGTTTGTGCCCTGTCTAAATTTCAATTTATTAACTTTAGGGAGAAAGTGGCTTGACAGTCTGTAGTAAGACAATTCTGAGAGCTTATTTATGTATGTTTGTATAATATATGTGGGTGTGTGCATGTGTATGTGTATTAACATTATATATATATATATATATATATATATATATATATATATATACACATTTTTAAATCACCTAAAATCATCATGTTTCATACCCTTGCTTAGAATTCTTGAAAATAACATTTTAAAATTTTTTTATTCAGGATTTGTATTAAAATTATTTTAAGGGATAAAAACATAAAAATTGGACATATTTGTAGAATACTTTGTTATATTGTTATATACGTATGTACTACATAATGTTTAAATCAGATTAATCACAGCTATCTTTTCAAACATGTGTCATTTCTTTATTGTGAAAATTTTCCAAGCTCTTTCTTCTAGCTTTTCAGAGCACACAGTGCATTATAATTATCTGTAGTCACCACTACTGTGCAGTAGCACACTTTAGCTTCTTACTCCTATTCTGCCTTTGCCCTCCAAGGATAATCTGAACCTCAGCATCAGCAACATTGCATGCAACTTCTAAAAAATACAGACTTTGAAATCTCATCCCAGATCTATGAAATCCTTATTTTACCAAGATCCCAGACAATTCATATGTACTTTAAAATTTTAACAACTGCTTTAAAAGTGTTGAATGGATTCTAATATCTAGTAGCCTACATTCTTCTGTGTTGTACAATGTGATAGCCTCTAGTCATAGTGGTGTTTACAGTTAAGTGTGAATTATTGAAAATGGAGCAACACTGAACATTCAGTTCTTCATTAATACCAGCATAGTTGTGTTCATTAGTTCCTCATGTTGAACTAATGTGTTCATTAATTATTCACATGGAAATGGGTATAATCTAGATATCAATCATAGAGAATATCCCCATCACTGCTGAAAAATGTATTAAAGGCACTACTCTGGATCAAAGATGAACACTTTATTTCGTGAAAATCAAGAAATAAACATTATAGTTTTGTGGTCTATGTATAATCTCTGTTGATGCTCCTTCTCCCCCTTCTTCTATTTCTTTCTCTTTCTCTTCTTTCTCATTTTTTGAATAATCCTTTAATAAATGTGAAAGTACTTGCTAGATCGTGAATAACACCTGGGCCATAAGATGAACCTGGTCTACAAGTCATAGTTTATAGGTACCAAATATTTGTGATACCTTAGCAGATAAAATATGTGCTTGGGTAAGAATATGGAAAAAAGTACAAAATATCATGTATGTCTCAAGAATATAGAAAATCGAATGATAAACTAAACTTGTAATTTGTTTCTTACTTGTGAGATTTTTAATTTAAAATTTTATATAAATAATTCTAATAAACCAGGGGTGATAAAAATATATTTTGAGTTCTACCCAATCCCAGAATAATCCTATAATCAAGCATAGCTGCACCAAGAAGGGAGTAGAGAGGATCACTCTAAATTGACAGCCACTAGACATTTGTCCATGGAGATACAGTATAGCTATATCAAGGTACAATAATGATTATATAAATTTGAAACAACTGTTCACTTTATTCCTTATCCTTCCTTACAAGGACTTCAGAATCTTATAAAATGTTATATATCCAATACTTGAAATATTTTTTTTTTAAGAAAAGGTATGCTATTCTCCTGTGAGCATGTACATTCTGCCTCTTTCTATCATAGCTCCATAGTCCTAAAAAATCCATTTCATGGTTAATTCTTCTTGAGGTTACACTAAAGTATAGTGTTCACTAGGCAATGAACTAGATGTTTTAACATAACCTGTTTGCTTAAGTTTTGAAGATATACATAGCAGTTCCACCCTATTGAACCTCATAATTATATGTGTGTGCCTATCCATGCACTGGACTGTAGTGAGGATTCTTTGCATTCAAAATGTAGAGTCTCTTACTGAAACTAGCTTTCAGGGGTTAATCTAATCTCCTCTTTGAAATATTTTCTTTAAGAACGTCTTCTGCTCTACTAGAAGAGGTTTCTGCTGAAACTAAATACTCTGCTTTCCAATGTTCCTATACATTTCTGATTCTTAAAATGAAAATAGCCCAGAATGAGCTGACATCTTGCAACATTAACATTAAGCAAACAATTGAAATTATTTAAAAAATTGTTTCCAAATTCTTGAAAACTTACACATTTAAAACAAAAGCACTTTTATGAGATGTGCATTATTTAAAAAATAAATATAATATTACTTAATGGTTAATACAAAATACATAAAGTTCAAATAGTGAAACAATAAAGCTTTTTATTTTATCATCTTGTTGACAATCTTTCAGAATAGTGGGGAATGGATAATGCTTTAATACTAAAAATACACTTTTCTATCTCCTTTGGATTCATCATCTCATTCAGGTATATTGTGTTCAAACTAATCCCTGCTATTAAAAACTGGCCATAATGTCTAAATAGGAATAGAATTTTACTGCATGTAGGAAAAACTCTTCTATCTCAGCCTCATTAAATTATTTGTCTCATTACGTAAATTGTAAATGTTTTAATAGTAGAGTTACTTGAAATACATAATGCTACGGACAAGTAATTATATTGTAAATTGTATTATAGCATGTTTGCTGTTTCAATTTTACTCCTTAGCCAGGAGGTATAAAATTTATGGCTAAGTAGTCAAAGTGTAATCACTTTAATAAATGTGCCATACCTTGCATACATTTTCAAGCTTCTAGTCATTCTAAGAATTGTAACTATATTCCAAAAAATAATTTGACTTTTAAATATCAAAAGTTAATTGAATTTTAAGATTATAATATTTAAATAGAAAGGTAGTAACAGTTTGGAAGCATATGGGAGAACACACAGATGCAAGTTAACTAAACTAGTTTTTTAAAGAGAGAGAGAGAGAGAGAGAGAGAATTTTCACATTTATTTTTCAGTTGTGGGTGGACACAACATCTTTGTTTTTGTATGTGGTGCTGAGGATCGAACCCAGGCCACAGGCATGCCAGGCGAGCGCGCTACCGCTTGAGCCACATCCCCAGCCCAACTAAACTATTTTCATGTTATACTTGTTTGCTTTAAAACATTCATTATCACCAAAGGACACTAAATATGGAAAATAATATTGTATGGATATATTATATATAAATATAAGTATATATAATATTAGTATGTATATTTACATGTATAGAGGGGAGAGCTCTTTGGTCAGAGAACATGAACAAAAATGAGATCGTACATGAAAATAACTACAAATACCTCTCAGAATAGATAGAGACACAGGGCAAAATCTATTGCACACCCTCATTGCTTGCTTGCTAACAAAGACATTATGCTTTGGCAATAAAGGAGTTCTACT